>NC_142010.1:193867915-194231665 GCF_049901735.1 Notechis scutatus | reverse complement strand
AATGCCACGATGGTGCAATGGTTAGATGCAGTATTGCAGGCTGACTGCTGATTGCCAGCAGTTCTGTAGTTCGATCCTGACAAGCTCAAGGTTGATTCAGCCTTCCATCCTTCCGAGGTCAGTAAAATGAGGCCCCAGATTTTGGGGGGCAATAGGCTTACTCTGTAAACCACTTAGAGAGAGGTTGTAAAGTATTGTGAAGCGGGATATAAGTCTAAGTATTATTGCTACAAAATAGTCTTCTTTTTTCTTTCTCTTTCACCACTCTGGATGTCAGGGTAAATAAGTGGTTGCTGAGCAAAATTATTGTCATGGATGTTAATACAGCCAAGAAACTGGGCCCTTAACACAGTCAGTGTCCTAGGCTCAGCCACATAACCAAATTTTCACTACAATAGAAGGACCAAGTCATCCTATCTCTGAAGGGACAATGTTCCAAAGGGTAGGAGTGACAGCAGAGTAGGCTAAATAATATTAAAATAGAATATATTAACAGAGTTGAAAGGGACCTTTGAAGTCTTCTAAGCAACCCCTTGCTTAGGCAGGAAACTCTATACCACTTCAGATAAATGGTTATCCAATCTCTTCTTAAAAACTTCCGGTGTTGGAGCATTTACAACTTCTGAAGGCAAGTTGTTCCACTGATTAATTATTCTGTCAGGAAATTTTTCCTTAGTTCTAAGTTCCTTCTCTCCTTGATTAGTTTCCACCCATTACTTCTTGTCCTACCCTTGGGTGCTTGACTCCCTCTTCTTTGTGGCAGCTCCTGAGATATTGGAATACAGCTATCATGTCACCCCTAGTCCTTGTTTTCATCTCCTGGTTCCCGCCAGCCGACATTCCTTAGATGACAGGACTCATAACATGCCCAACCTGTTAGACTGAATTCGATGGGTGAAAATGACTAGGAGAAAACAGTCCCTTAAGTAACCTGAACCCAAGCCAAGAAGGGCTTTAAAAGTGATACTTAGCATTTCAAATTGCACCTGGAAGCACACTTGCAACCAATGCAGCTCACGTAGTTTCAAATATTCAACACCTTTTATTATCAATGCAGCTGCATTCTGTACCTAAGCATGCCATAGCTTGTATACTTGCATCAGATATCCTGTGTATCATGAAAACCTTATGTGCATGTAGTCATTTTAGTGTCAGTGATGTTCATTACAAATGCTGTCTCCATCTTTCTCTCTTTCCTTAGCTCCCAACACTCAACCTATCGGTATGCAACATACAAACACCCACACCTGAACATCCACCTGGGACTTACAATAGCAATTCACTGTATTACTTTTATTTGATATTAATTAGTAAGTGAAACAATCAGTTCCTATCATCACTTGGCTTGTTCTTGTTCTTTTTTTTCCTAATGGCTATTTAGAGAATGGTTATTCTCAGCAAAATTCTTCTCATTTCAATTACAACCCAGAATTCAATCAAACAATTCTTCTGGGAAAGCAGACATGAGCAAATAATTAAAAGAGAAATTCACTTTATATAAGTGTGTTGAAATTAAAGGACCACTTGCACATTTTGGGCTCCACTGCCAAATCTATGCGGCCCATATGTGTTTCAATGTCTTTTGCAAACTTAATTGTATTTTAAGGGCAATCTTGATAGAAATCTTACAAAAAAAAAACATGAAGGGAACTGACGGTAATGGAGGTAAACAGGTTAGTAACATTATTAACCTGTTGATATATTGTGGAGAATCTTGTTCAATAACAGTGTCTCTAATGAAAAAATATAATCCATCATGATATGCTCTTATAGGAAATTTGAAGTTTTTCTATGTCCAACTACAATATATACTTTTTAAATGGGTATTTTTCTTATTTCTTCTTTAAAAAATAAGTTTTATAAGAAGGTGTTTATCTCAAACTCTTTTAGTTTTTAATCAAAATATCATTTTATATAACACTTTATCTTTCTTTTACACCCCTCTTGTTTTTCCATACTTTCAATTATATGTCCAATATGAAAATAAGATGCAAAGAAGCAGCATATTATAATATGTTGTGTTCAATCAACATATTATTGCATGGTTAACTGAACCACAGTTTATTCAGTTAACCCAATTTTGGGGTTAATGTGGTATAATGTGACTGAGTCTCTAATATATATAAATATATGGCTAAAGTGGAATTGGCCCATATGTGTTTCAATGTCTTTTGCAAACCTAATTGTATTTTAAGGGCAATCTTGATAGAAATCTTACAAAAAAAAAAAAACATTAAGGGAACTGATGGCAAGGCAATGGGAAAGAAATGCAAAATACAGAGAAGTTGGGAACTAAATATTTATGACAAAATAGTATTGATTGAAGAAACAAATATCAGAACGATTGAAGACTGAGGAATTCAGGTCATCCAAATCCTATTTGATAAGATCAGACCAACATCAGGTATGGTTCATAGTAACATGCTTAGGTTTTACTACAAATGATTAATAAAAAGTAGCTAGCCATCAAGGGCAGAGTGGTAAAACAGCAGCCACTGCATATACATACATAATATGTGTGTACTTTCCATATACATACATAATATGTGTGTATGTATGCATATATATGGAAAGAACACAACAATGCAATGGTGTGTGTGTGTGTGTGTGTGTGTGTGTGTGTGTATTCCCAGCATGTTGAAAATTCCACTTGGAAGAACTGTGTCAAGAGTTAACAACCTTCCCTTCCCCTTTCTTTGATTCTTTCTTTCTTTCTTTCTTTCTTTCTTTCTTTCTTTCTTTCTTTCTTTCTTTCTTTCTTTCTTTCTTTCTTTCTTTCTTTTCCTTCCTTCCTTCCTTCCTTCCTTCCTTCCTTCCTTCCTTCCTTCCTTCCTTTTTTCTTTCATTATAACATTTTGGAATTGACTTTGCTGACCTCTGAATGTAAGAACTAGATAAAGATTATTTTGATTTTTCACCACCAATGTTAGCAGAAAGAAAGAGGAATGCATGAAAGTAGCATTGGTCAAATATAGCCACAGGTTTTTTTTTCTTCTTTGAATATTTAGCCTGGAAGCATGGGATACGTTTCTCATTTGCACTTCATATTGTGAAAGAGATTTATACCTTTATGCAATGGAGAATAAATAGACTCCAGATACCCTTGTGTCAGTGCTTGTATTAGTAAGAATCGCTTTTGGATAGGCATCTCTGTTTAATGACCATGTCAGTTCCCCCCACAGAGCACTGCTTTGAAAAAGTAACATACAAACAGACCAAAAGATAAACCATGTTCAAAAGAAGTGATTGACACTAAACCGTGACCAGTTTATTGAAGTTATGAAAACTTGATTTGCCTCAACGGTAATAGAAAAACTCCAAGATGCTCGACAATTTTTTATTCTACAGAAAATTCTATTTCCAGTTTATAGTTGCTCAAGACTATTTTTTTTTCTGCAGAAGTTCTATTTCTAACTTTAAAAAAAAACATGCAGCATTCTGCCTCTACTATCTATGATTGCAAGGTCAAAAAAGTGAGAGATCTTGGATTATTTTGTTACTATTGAATTTGTACCATAAAACTGTCTGTCTCATGCTTTCTTATTTTTTTCCTCTTCTCTCTCTCCCTTCTTTCCTTCTTAGTATATCTCTATGCCTCAATAGTATTTGGGAGGAATAATATAGCCTATCTTCCCGTTTTCTGACATCTGTCAACATCTTTTCCATTATTATTATTTTAATTTTAAAAAATGAATGGAAAGCTAGCATGCTGCAAAGCGCCAGCCTCAAACACAAGTTATGATTCCAGCAGTGTCCATGCGTGTCATACATAGGACACAGGGATTTTTAGAAAATAAAGTGATGGTTATCATTGTTTAGTGCTTTGTTTGCCAGCTAGCGATAGTATTATAATCATTTTGTGAGAGTGTCTATAACATGCTTCCAAAATGCCAGATGTGAAGCAGCAAGGAGGATTCCTGCTATGCCCAACTCCATTGAGGAGAAGACCAGTTTTGGAGAAAATGAATAGAATAGAGTGGAGTGGAATGGGAGTAGGGTAGAGTAGAGTAGAGTAGAGTAGAGTAGAGTAGAGTAGAGTAGAGTAGAGTAGAGTAGAGTAGAGTAGAGTAGAACAGAATTCTTTATTGCCCAACTTGTGAAAGTTCATATTTTTCTTATTGACAATATGACCTTTAATCATTAATATTGCAGAATCTACTCTGATCCTTAAAATTTAGGATACAACAATTTTCTGGCAGTTCCTTTAGGAGATGTATAATAGGTCAAAAGTTACTCCTGGTCCTTCTTTCCTTCCTATCATCCATCCATCATCTATCTATCTATCTATCTATCTATCTATCTATCTATCTATCTATCTATCTATCTATCTATCTATCTATCTATCTATCCATCTATCATCTAATTATCTATCTGTCTGTCTGTCTGTCTGTCTGTCTTTCTGTCTATCTTCTATCTATCTATCTATCTATCTATCTATCTATCTATCTATCTATCTATCTATCTATCTGATCTAGCTAGTTAGTTATAAGAGAGAGAACTGCCAGGATAACTTGGGAATGAGGAATTTACATCTGTTTAAGTAACTAAATCTCTACTACAATGATTTGTTTTCTGGACAGAAAAATAGCAACACAACCAAGTCCTTGAAACCAACGTTGTCTTGTCAAGTAGCATGTCACATGTATTTTCATTTCACTCAAAACAGATTGCATTTCCTTGATAGAAAAGAGAAGAAAACTATGTTCTATGTCACACAGATGCTCCACAGCACATAATGTACTGGAGTGCAGTAAAATTAAGGCACCATCAATACATACAAAAGAAAGCTTGAGGGTGGTTAAAAAATCTGACTGCAATGCAAATGTCTCTTCTGCTATTAGCCTTATGTGTTTACTCTTTCCTTGTCTATTTTTGTCACCTGTTCCTTTAAGTGGGACAAACAAGGACAACGGGTAGACCACCTGAGAGATACACATCTGGAGCTATTTCATAGCAGAAATCCCTTCTGTAGATGAACAATAAAGCTCACCACTGAGCTGTAACATCTAATTATCTGAGGGGGCACCAAACATAAGGAATTGGTCAGTCTTAGTATAATGCCACTTTCTGCATCACCTCCATTCAGGTCTCCCCTTGTCATTTATTTAGAAGCTGATGGATGCATCCATTCAGCTGTCATCCAAAGGAATATGCCTCTGGAAGAAAAGGATTTGTTAAGTTATTTTGAAAATGTAGCCATCAAAAAGGCAAGGACACAATTGTGCTTCTCATCCAGGTGATAAAATGTGCACGTAATCAGATTCACAAAGGGGAAAAAGTTACCTGATTTCAGATGAGATACCTCTAACCACCCTAGGAGCAAAAATCATAGTATTACTTTGCTGCATCTATTCAAGCTATCTTAATCATTGATAAACTAATTAGCTTATCAATAATCTCTGGTTCTTGTTCCTTCCCTATGACTCTTTAAGGGCTAATAAATATGTAGTAAACAGGGGAGCATAACCACTATACATTACTGCCTATAGATGATCAAAGAAAGTTAAGGTGTCGACTCACACTACATCATTTCTTCAGTCTGCATTTTTTTACACATACACATATTAGTGATTTCATTCATTTTGTTGAGCGGAGGAATAAAATACTGGAAACTGTGCGAACTGTATTGGAACAATATCGAAACCTTCATAACCTTCACTATCCATCTATCCTGTCGGGTGTTAATAAAATAGAATATAAGCTTATGTTATCATAAATGCATCAATCTTTAAAAACTCTGTTTTAATTCTTAATTTATTAGAGATGATTTTATATGAATTTAGTTGTGCATTTTCTTCAAAATGTATCGGTATAGTTTGATTTGGATTAATCATATGCCCTTAACTTCGTGTTGACTCCTAGTGACCAGATGGATTGTTTTTTCTTTAGAAATATTTTGATATCTTTCGATTATTAAGAACAACAAGAGTTGAAGAAAAAATGTCCTAAAGCATATATTGCCCTAATGTTGAAAATAAGTAAAGGAATTCTAAATATTTGTTTCTTCAATAATCTCTACAAATTAATAGATTATATCAGCTTCATATTTTTAGATTCAAGCATTCAAATTCATATAACTAACAAGACACAATGAGAAAGAGAGAGAGAGAGAGAGGACATATTACATAAAATATCTCTATTTGTTGAAAGATACATATTTTTTTCATTTCAAGTCTGTAAGATGAAATAAAATCACCTTCAACAGAACTTTTGCAAGAAAATTGAAATAATCCTACAATAAATATAGTAAAATACAGGAAAAAATGCATGCAACATACTGTAAGTGCGTATTCTTTATTCTTCACTTAAAATATAGTGTTTCGATAGACTAAGGTAGCAGAAACATCTACAACAAAATTTTTAAAAAAAGGCAAGATAGTGACTGCAACATATGATCTTTATGTGCCTTATACCTGTGGGTGGGATTCTATGGGTTTGGACCAGTTCGGCTCACCAAACCGATTGTTATACTGGTTGAACCCTGCCACTAGCCTTATATATGCCACTTATGTAAAAAGGGGGAGAAATAAGGCTTTAAGAATGTGGTTTCAGCCTTCTACTTATCTTCCTTTAAAAATAAATAAGAATGTCTACTCAATAGACATTGTTATATGTAACAGAAGCTCTTTTTCAACTTATTTTGTTGCTCTGACTTCAAAAAAACAAAAAAACAATTTAAGGATAACATTTTCAATGCCATTGAATTTGGCTAGAATTCATTTTCCTCTATGGCCAGCATAGTATATGGCATAGTATTTCACTCTGCCAGTCTGTCTCTGCTAAATATACTAAGAAACCGAATACTTAGCAGCATGCCCCAGCTCTGATATAACTGTATCTTAACATTGTGGAGGGGGGGTCTTTCATGGGGATAAGCCCATTTTGCCACTAGTCCCCCTCCCCTCTATGTCTTGGCACCTCAGAAAGCACATTGATCAGAGGCAGCAAAGCACAAGGCTGTGATATTCCAGAACAGCAAGTGAAACTGTAAGAGTTTTCTTACAAAATAGCTTTTTTTTTTTCCAGAAAGGTCACTGCATTGGCTCCATCAGACTCTTTACTAGATATTAGACACTTCGGAGGCTATTGTATTGTTCTTAAGTTTGCTGTCCTCCCTGTAAGAGGCATTGTGGAAATCTTTAAAAAAAATTATTTCAGCAAAACCTCCAAATGCCTCCAGCTGAACTTTGACAAGACTAATGTCTCCTGAAGGATCTACAATCCCTGCTATTTTCATCCCATTCTGCCAAATAATGATTCGGCTTCAGGCATTTTGAAGTTTCCCCATTATAGGTCTATGGACAAATCTTTTATCTAATCAAATATTGAAGCACCTTGAATAGAATTGGGTTGCTCTCAATTCCTGAATATCTAACTCCAATCCAATCATGGCCGATTGGCTTAGGCCAAATTGCAATAATGAAAAAGCTGCCCTTGAGTCATTAAATGTAGGCCTTTGAAATTAATTGCTTGAATATCCTACCTTATTTTGGCCTTACAAGGAAGTATACAACTTAGCATTACAAGCAGCAATGAGCAATGAGCTGTAATGAGAGCTATCTACAGGGAAGTTGATGGAGGCAAATGATAGAAGCAGCTTTGCCTTATCATGATTCAAGCTCCACCCTTTTGTACATGCACTTTAAGCGTGGGTTGCAAAGATGCAACATTACTGGAATCATTTTGGCAAAAGCATTAGATCCTGTGGATGCCTCTATTAATCTTCTGCAAGGAACCTTAATGGCTTGAGCTGATAGCGCAATCACAACAGTGTGGGATATGGGGCTGTAGTACAAAACTATTAACAAATGTTCCATGTTGCAAACAGTTATGCTAGACTTTAGAAAAGACTGATTCTTCACTGATATGAGAACGCAAACCTTTACAGAGGTCAGGTAATGCTGACCATTACCAATGCTCATAATGCCTGAACAGTGTTCATGTAATCATGACAATAAGTCATGAGTATTATCTTCCCCGTTGTTGAAGAGGCCACTTCAGTGAGACTACATGGTGAACTAAACATCTCCAAAATAATGCATTGCAGCAAGAACAGCAGTCAAGAGGGAATTTCTGGACAGCCAAATCTCTCTGGATAAAGGAGATAACCATGAGATCGTCAGCTTACACTCTGGACAGCTGCTTCTCATGAGTAAACTGCAGGAACTGAGATTTCTGCATGAGTTTATTTATTTTATTTATTTATTTGATTTGCCAATTGTTTACAAGATAATAAGTATAAATGTATACATAGTTGTGAATACATGAAATGGTTACATATAAGTGATTAGTAGCTGAAAGATTTCCACAACTCACAGCCACAAAGTAACCTGATGGATACCAAGTTCTGCCAAGTCTAAATTCTTAATCACTTTTGGAAATTGCTTCTTAACTCCTTTTCAACTACTAAGAACTCTAAAAACTATTCAGAACCTATCAAACTTAATAACATGCACAGATGAGATTCCTTTATTTCTTAGCAAAAAATAAATAAACTAAAAGTATTTTTTTTAAAAAAAAAAACAAACCTCTTTTTTAAAATAAACAACTAAGGGCAATTGAAATGTTGATTTTGAAAAGTTATAAATGGATTAATGTTCCAGATGGATTTGAAGTAAGATTTTGAAATTAATCATAAAAAGCTTTCCCGTGGGAAAATACTAATGTTTTGAATTTTTGAAAGAAAACATGATAGCATGGGAATTTGAACAGTAGATCTTTAGAGAGAACCAGAAGAAACTAAAGATTACAATTAAAGCAGATGTATGCTTAAATTTGGCTTACTAACATAAAATAGGATAAGATATTTTAACACTAGATGTACTGGAAGATATTTGTGAGCAATGAGGATATTTGTGAGCAAAACCAGATCCAGAAGTTAATCGTATTTCTGCCATTACAAATCGACTTTGTTCAGATGCTAATGAATATTTTTGTATTAGTTTTTATATGTTTAACTGTAATGTTTAATAAAATTATTATAAAAAGAGAAAGTACTGCTGAAGGCTCATTCAGAAGGAAGAATCAAAGAAAAAATATTTATTTCCTTACTGCTGCCATTCCCTTCTCCATCCAGAAACAGAAAAAAAATCTTATTGGGTATAAGTCTGGATCCAACCTCTAGAGGAATATAACTTTCTATTAAAATTTATAAATGGCTCAGCTTTTTTCCCATTAGACTGTGTAAATGATTATTATCTTATTTATGAGTAGATGGAATAATGTATGGTTTCAAATTTACTGCAACTAATTAATCTTCTGAATTTTGTGCAAGCCTTGTTTAATCTCTACTTTGCACTTGCAGTTATTGCAAACCTTTGGATGCATATTCAAGAGGATCTAGGGATATTTAGTGATTGTATTTCAAGTAAGTCTTCCTCTTAAATTTAGGCTGCCAACAACTTTGTGAGTTAGGTTGGGCTTTAAGTTGATGAATCATTTGACGTCATTATGTAAAATTCTTGGCTAAGCTGAGAACTCCTCCATCCTTGATCAGCACTACAAATACTGCCTTCCCTACCCTGCTACCTTCTACAACAGATGTGTCACACAATGGCCACGTCCATCCCCGGTTTAGCGAAGGGAGAAAAAGTCACGATACGTCATGTGATGCCGCCATAATGCTGTGAGTTTGACACCCCTGGTCTAGAAAGTGCTGCATTCTCAGATATTAATGGCTTTGGTGGCAAAGGATTCTGGGGCTTGAAATGCTCAGCTCCATTCAATCGCTCTGACCCTACCCCAAATTAAGAAATTACAAGGTTGTAAAAAGGGAGAAGACTGCACCATCAGCCTTCCTTGAGTTTATGGAGAAACATGGATTATAAATTTAATAAATAAATAAACTGCACTGGATCTGCCCCTTTCCATTCCCTGTCAACTGCTGCATATCACAGCTCCAAGCTCACTTTATATGGCTTGCTTCCCACTAATTTGATGGGATAGGGAAAGAATAAGCAAGAACTGATGTGATACATAAATAGATCTAATATTTTTACCTTTTCCTTTCTCTTGGTTATTAATTAGCAACTAACAACACTGTAAGTGAATATGCATGATTCACAGTTAGATTAGTTGGATCTAGTGATGGCTTCAATGAAAGTTTAAAGTTTTGGAGCAATTACTAATTAATTACATCTATTTATTTGATTGATTGATTTTGTATGTATGTGCACTGTTGAGTCAGTGTTGAATCCCGGCAACTGCCAAGACAAGTTCCTGTGGTGTTCTTGGCAAGAGTTTCTATGTGATATTCTAATTTACTAGCTAAGGTTTTCAAATGGACTTATTTTTTCCTCCCATTTGGAGGTGACATGGAACTTGCAATGAGTGTCCATTTTGTCTTTCTTTTTTGAAAATTTAACCTGATTTTGGAACTATTGGCTTGTTTTATTAAGCCACTCAGTGACATTTGACATATTAAGGTAGAACAAAATATCTATTACTACTATATATCAATAATATTCTAGGCTTTATTGATAATATTTACTTAATAAAAGCAGTTTGGTTTAATGGTTAAGACATCAGGCCAGAAATTAGGAGATTATGAATTTTACTGCCACTTTAGACATGAAAGACACTGGGCGTCTTTGAACCAAGCACTCTCTCAACAACAGCAGGCTTGGGAGAACTGGTATGATTCAACTGGTATGATTCAACTGGTATAACAACCGGTTTGGTGATTGTGCACTTCACATGTGCACGCACACTTTGCACACACGTGTGTGCACACCATTTTAAGAAGCCCATTTTCAGCTATAATACCTTCTACTGCAGCCCTGGTTAGCAAAACAGCTGAGGCACGGCAAAACTTCTCTGCCGTGCTGTGCTCCAAAACAAGGAAATAAAGCACAGAAAAGAGCAGGGGTGGGTGGGTGGGGCCAAATGATCACCGGAACTATCGGTTCACCCGAACTGGTCCGAACCAGTAGAATCCCAGCCCTGCTTGTGAGACAAGCTGGTTGATCAATTCCTGTGGCATCCAATTGATTAATAAAAAAAGCAGACCTTGCATTTGTAGGATAATATTAGAAAGAAAGAAAAAGTTAATTCTCACTTCTCTTTACCAAAATATATGGATGTTGTATGACACATTTCCACTGACAGAATATTTATAGCTCAGGGTTGAATTGTGACGTCCTTAGGGCTTTGTGAGCCTGGCTGTTGGCTTGCAGATGTTTTCATTATCCAACTGCATAGCATCATCAGTACTAGAAGGGAATGGAGTTTGCTATATAAACAGACAATAAAGCCCACTCCCTTCTGGCACTGATGATGTTACCTAGTTGATAATGAAATGTCTGCAAGAATACAATGAACCTCAAAGAGCACCAAGATCCCCAAAACTCTTTTTTAGGTAATTCCATTCAAAATAATTCATATTTTTTCTATCTTTTTTTCTAAATATATATAAAAATGGGAGTTATATTTTGTTTAAACTGATACATTTATGTATGTATGTCTTGATATACTTTCTAGAAAAATATTTGGTATGCTCAAAGAACAACAAAAATAACAAAATAACAAAAAAAGGATATATTAACTCATTGTTCTAAGTTGCTTGCAGAATTCCCACATCCATTTTAGTGCAACATTTCAGTTGTGAATAAAGATTAGCTGTAGATTTGAGAATGTCCAACATTTTCTTCTAGTAATAATAATAATTTTAGGAAAATTAGATGCTGCTAATCATGTCTGATGCAAAAGGTAAAGTTAAAAGACCATATTGTCATCCAACAGTTTGAAGTAAGTGAAATTTTGTGTGTAAAATATTAATTAGCAATGAATTGACCAAAGCCATCCAGAGTCATCCAAGCCCCCCAATGAACTGAAAACCACACAATGAATTGAAAGCCGCCCAGAATCACCTTGTAAGGGAGATGGGCAGCAGATAAATTGAATGAATGAATGAATGAATGAATGAATGAATGAATGAATGAATGAATATATACAATTACTATTTTTTCATGAACTCCAGTAAGAAGGCAAACCAATGAACCAACCAACCAAAGCAAAACCATCAGACTCAAACATCCCTAAATGTTATTTTAAAGACATCCTAAAACATGACAGATTTTTCTGGGTAGAAACATCAAAGTTTCTTTTCCAGGGAAACAAAACCATTTGGGACATTGGAAAATACATACAAAACCTTTGCCAGACCAATTTTTGAATACAGCTTGTCCGCCTGGAACCCACACTGTATATTGGACATTAACACGATTGAGCGGGTTCAGAAGTATTTCTCGAGAAGAGTACTCTATTCCTCTACTCACAATAGAATTCTCTATGTCTCCAGGCTTGAAATTTTGGGCTTGGACAATCTGGAATCGTGCCACCTGTGGTGTGATCTAAACAGAGTACACAAAATTGTCTGCTACAATGTCTTGCCTGTCAACAATTTCTTCAGCTTCAACCACAATAATACAAGGGCGAACAATCAATACAAACTCAAGGTAAACTACTTCAAACTCGATTGCAGAAAATATGACTTCAGCAACAGAGTGGTCAATGCCTGGAATGCTCTACCCAACTCCATTGTTACAGCCCCAAACCCTCACAGCTTCAACCTCAAACTGTCTATCATAGACCTCACCGCAAACTTAAGAGGTTCTTAAAGGGGGCATGCATAAGTGCACCAGCATGCCTACTGTCCCTGTCTTACTGTCCCCATTTATTGGTATGTACTTCCTTTGTTCATGTTTATGTTCATACCTATACTTGTTATCTTGTACATGTTTGACAAAGAAACAATTAAATAAATGGAAGCATTTTAAGTTTATACTAGCACAAATGATACATCCATGTGGAAGATTGCAAAATAGTCCAAAAGAGACAGGGATGAAGCATTTCTTCTTTTATCAGCTTGGCAAAACAGATCAGAAGGAGGAACCTTTGAGGCAAAAAGTAGCTATCACCAAGAATGAAATGCTTTTATATAACATATTGTGTTGCAGTGAGAAATGGGAAAGAAAACCAGAAAGAGAAGACCTTGGGTGTCACATATTGCTGAGAATCTAGAAATTTGTAGGCAAACAGTAAAAGGGGGATGAGGAAAGAAAGTTACTTCAGCACCTTTAATCTGTACATTCCATTTTTATTTTAGATTCAATTTGCCTGCAAAGAGAGATGGGGGAAGAGAGGTGATATTTCTTATTTGTTTTTTAAGAGATGTGCTAAATGGCAAGGAAATATAGAACATAGGGGAGAGTTAGGAGAGCTTTTAATTCATAGCTCCGGCGTGCAGTAAATCTATTCCTTGAGCAGTTTTATTTCTTTTATCAAGTAGGGTTTCATCTAATGGATGGCACCCCCATAAAATGGTGACTGGGTTGTGACTAATGGCACAATGGGCGTAACTCATCACAGTGATGAAAAGTAAAGCAAACAGAACTTTAGCAACAGCTTTGCAAAAAGGAGGAAAAAAAATTAGTTAAAATCAACCTTTCAAAAGGCTCCTCTTCCAAATATGACATTAGTTTTTCTCTTCCTTGAATACTAAAAAGTTTATATCTACTGTTGCAGGGTTCCCGTTCTTTAAAAAGATGAGGAAGGAGATCAGGAGGCCTATTGCAAGTAGCCAGGCAGGCATTAGGAGGTAATTTCCTTTGTTTTTGAACATATTAAGGTCAGCACTAACTTCAAAAGCTTAAAAAGTTGTGGTTAAGATTACAATGCTAAGTTGTATCCTTCCTCAGTTTGGTTCCCTTAAGGTATGTTATTCATAATTTTGCTTGTGTTGAACATCTTGTTTGAATCCTAATGTTAGAGAAATTGATTGGTTAACTAAGCACATCTCAAATACATTACAGGTGATCCTCAACTTACAATCCCAATTGAATCCAAAAATTTTGTTGCCAAGCCAGACAACTGTCTGTTAAGTGAGTTTTGTTCCTTTTTACCACCTTTCTACAGTTGCTAAGTGAATCACTGCAGTTGTAAAGTTAGTAACAAGGTTGTAAAGTAAATGCGGCTTCCCCACTGACTTTCCTTTTTTTTTGGGGGGGGGGGGGTGTCGCCAAAGCTGATCACATGACCCTTAGACATTGCAACCATGATAAATATCAACCAATTGCCAAGTGTCTGAATTTTGATCACATGACCTGCTGCAAGGGTTGTAAGTATGAAAAACAGTCATAAGTCACTTTTTTTCAGTGCCATTGTAACTTTGAATGGTCACTAAACAACAAGTTGTAAGTTGAGGACTACCTGTAGTTCAGTTGCTCCACTATGCCCAAAATATGCGGAAAAACAAATCTGGTCACGTTGCTAATTTCAAAAACCGATACAAAAATTTATGCCACCAGATAAAGACCGAATGCACCAATTATCACATTAAACAAGAGGAATACCAATTCCACCCGTGCTTTTTACAATTTTGTAAACAACAAACTGAAAGACTCAAGGTCCATCCCTCCCTTGATAGGACCCGATGGTAAAGACTGCAGCGACGACACCATTAAAGCCAACATCTTTAACACATTCTTGGCTCAGTGTTTGTAAACAGTAATGGATCATGCCCAATGTTTCCTAGCCGTACCACAGATAACAACAATGATCTAATACATATCGATTTTACAGTAGACAACGTTGAAAAAGCACTACGCAACCTAAAACCATCTCTATCTATTGGACCGGATGGAATATGTGCCTACTTCTTAAGAAAGCTATCCACTGCCATAGCCAAACCTCTAAGCATAATCTTTGAAAAATCTTTCAGGACCAGCTCCTTGCCTAACCTATGGTTACAAGCCACAGTCATCCCTATCTTCAAAAGGGAGACCCAAGCCTAGTTGAAAATTACAGACCAATCTCCTTATGCTGCGTCACCTGTAAAGTCATGGAATCAATTATTAACCAATCCATCATCCTCCATTTAGAGACAAACAACCTACTCTCCAATAAACAATTTGGTTTCAGGAAAAAACTATCCTGTAATCTGCAACTCTTACACTGCAAAAACATATGGACTACACAACTCAACCAGGGCAAAGCAATAGACGCAATCTACATAGACTTCTGCAAAGCCTTTGATTCAGTGGTACACGACAAACTACTCCTAAAAATAAAATCTTATGGTATCTCTGGACAACTGAATAACTGGATAGAAGCATTCCTGTCAAACAGACAACAAATGGTCAAAATCGGGAACGCCCTATCAAATCCAGTACCTGTCAATAGTGGTGTTCCCCAAGGCAGTGTTCTAGGACCAACTCTCTTCATAATCTACATAAACGACCTTTGTGATCATATCAAGAGCAATTGCGTTCTCTTCGCTGATGATGTAAAGCTGTTCAATACCACAGACAATACTACTACCCTACAAAAGACCTAGACTGTGTATCTGAATGGTCTAACATATGGCAACTTCAAATCTCAACAAATAAATGCTCTGTCTTACATATTGGTAAAAAAATCAGAAAATAAAATACAAGCTGAATAGTCAAGATCTTGTTGATGACCCAAGCTCTGTAAAGGACCTTGGAATACTCACCTCTAATGATCTAAGTGCTAGAGCCCACTGCAACTACATAGCCAAAAAGGCATTAAGAGTTGTTAACCTAATCCTACGTTGCTTTTTCTCTGGTAATATCTCACTACTAACCAGAGCATACAAAACATTTGCTAGACCAATACTCGAATACAGTTCATCAGTCTGGAATCCTTATTACGTATGTGATATTAACACAATTGAGAAAGTCCAGAAGTATTTCACAAGAAGAGTTCTCCACTCTTCTACCCATTGTAGAATACCTTATGCCACCAGACTCGAAATTCTAAAACTAGAAAACCTCGAATTACGCCGTCTTCGGTCCAACTTAAGCATGGTATATAAAATCATACATTGCAATGTCCTACCTGTCAATGAATACTTCAGCTTTAACCATAACAACACAAGAGCACACAACAGATACAAACTCAAAGTAAACCGCACCAAACTTGATTGCAGGAAATACGACTTCAGCAATAGAGTGGTCAATGTCTGGAATACTCTACCCGACTCTGTAGTCTCTTCCCCAAACCCCAAAAACTTTAACCTTAGACTGTCTACTATTGACCTCACCCCTTTCCTAAGAGGTCTGTAGGGGCGTGCATAAGCGCACCAACGTGCCTACCGTCCCTGTCCTATTGTTTCTCTTATTCTTTTATTTTTCTTATATGTACCCATTTCATATATTCACAACTATGTATACACTTGTACTTATTATCTTGTAAACAATTGACAAATCAAATAAATAAAATAAAATAAATAAATAAAGTTTGAGCCAGCTTATCTTACTTAGCAAATCATGGTCCAATGGAACATTCTGGAGTTATCCGGAATATTCTATTTCTGGAACAAAAGATTTTCACATATCTAATTATCTTCTTTGAACTAGCTATTGTCTCTTTAAAGGAGGTAATATCAAATAATCAACAGTCTTCTCCTTCCTTATGGAAAAAGCAATTCAGGGAACTGTTGAAATAAGACTATTTCTATCTGTATTTATAAAATATTTCTACCAATCCTCTGGCATACTTTATATTTCACAATAAAGCATGCAGTTGCGTTCTAATGTAAAAATAGCAGAGCACCATGGTAAAATGTAGAAACAGATCCAAAAGTAATACAAACATGCAGAAACAGGCAGGATAAAAAGTGCTACAAACTAGGGCAGCTTGTTCTGTCTCAGCTCAGCTTTCTTTTTCTTTATAAATATAATCTTATTGAAGAAATTTTGACAAGGTAAAACAATGTCTTATAAAAGAAACAAAATCTGAAAGAATAGGGAATAAGGGGGGAAAAAGAACTTCCTATTATTTTTTACAGTGATTATAAATTTAACCTTTCTCTCGCTCTAAGGTTGTGCTGGACTGTAGTATGGAGGTGGATGCTCAGGAGGAAGGGGCTACATTCAGAGGAGTAAAAGGCAAGTTCAATAACTACCCATGTTTCCTCAAAAATAAGACAGTGTCTTATATTAATTAATGCATCACGTTAGGGATTATTTTCCAGTTAGGTCTTATTTTAAGGGAAATATGTTACTAAATGTGTCCATCTGGCTGACAATCTTAACTTATTTTGGGGGTAGGGCTTATATTATGAGCATCCTAAAATCATGCTAGGGCTTACTTTCTGTTTGGGTCTTATTTTTGGGGAAACAGGTTATGTATAAGAGAAAGAGGATGAAGCCCCCCCCCCAATAGTTCCCAGAATATATTGTAGATACAGATAGTAGAATGTTCAGTCTGGCAAGATTTTGTCTGTAAGTGTGAAAAGGTAAAGGAAACGACTTGGAAGAATCAATGTGTCTTTTTTTGCTCTGGGGCCTGACATCAGCTCAACTTTCAACCACATATTTATCTTGATACCTTCCTGAACCTCAAATGCTCTAAATGCTAACTGGTGTTCTCTGAGCTTGGCTGTTTGCTCTCAGATTATCCAACTAGGTAATATCTTCAGGGCTAGAAGGAAGTGGGATTTGCTCTCTGTTTTTACACAGTAGCTCTCCCTGTGAGGGTTGGGCCGGATGCATCATGCCCAACTCAAAGGGGGGGGGGAGGTCATGATACATCATGTGACAGCAATGTGATGCTGCAAGTTTGACACCCATGTGATAGAGAACCAAAAGCAGCAAGCTAAATTGGAGAGATTCTCATGCCAGGTAACTAGCATCTGGATCCCTCTGGTGATGTCAGGATTGATGTGATAGTGGAGGTGATGGTAAAAATGTCCTTTGGAAGTAATCACTTTGAAATAATTCTTCCCTGTTAGGATTTGTATTTGCATGAAGGGTTGAGAACGGCACTTTCAGGTCATATAATTGTGGCTATAAAATTAAATATAGGTAGTTGTCAACTTACGACCACAATTGAGACCAAAATTTCTGTTGCTAAGTGAAACATTTAAGTGAGTTTTGCCCTTCTCATTTTACGACCTCTCTTGCCACAGTTTGCTAAGTGAATCGATCCAGTTATTAAGTTAGTGATCCTGTTGTTTAAGTAAATCTGGCTTTCCCATTGACTTTGCAATGGGGATAGGTCGCAAAAAGGTGATCACATGAGCCCTGGACAGCGCAACCATCATAAATATCAGATGCCAAGCTGACTTAATTTTCACCACGTACTGTAACCATGGAGATGTTGCAATGGTTGTAAGTATGAAAAACGGCCATACTGTAAGTCACTTTTTTCAGTGCCATTATAATTTTGAACGGTCACTAAGTGAACTGTTGTAAGTCGAGGGCAACCTGTGTACACATCCCAGTAAAACCTTTCCTAAGCAGCGGTAAACAGATATATAGAATTGCTAGGCCCCAGGTTCTCAGGATATACCTGTGCCAGGAGTCAATTTTATCCAATGGAAGGAACAATGTATCCCTTTATCATTGCAATAGATTGTTAGGATATCCATCTCCCCTGTGTGTCCTTTCGTGCCTTTGGAGTCAAGCAAATGTAAATCAGGAGACTTTTTTTGAATTATGGCACCTGACGATTCACAAGGTAATCTTGCAAACACAGCAGTGAAATATATAGGTTGCAAATTGCTTAAGTGACATCTCAGCTATTACTGTAAATTATTGTTGCAGTACATCTCCTTTTTACAGTATTTCAACTGGATTACATTTTAAAACTTTATCTTTCTCAAAATAAATACTTTGTGCCTTTTTTTGCATTCTTCTGTTTTGTTCAGACTCTGCGTGGCGTAAAAGTGCTTGATTTTAATCACAAGAATAACCTAATCTTTAAAGAAGCAACATGTGCTTCATGTTTCCAAATCCTTCAGTAATCGGGTTTTAATAGAGAATAATGGGGAAATATGCCCCAAAACCAACCTTTTGTATTTGCAAACATTATTTTTATTTAACATGTCATTTAATTTCCCAGGCACATCTTCATGAATTTTTGTACTGCAGAAAATAAACTAAAATGTAATTAATGTACATTTCTTTCATAATGGACACATCAGTACAAGCATTGTTTGCCAAGAAAAGGAGGGGAAGGAAGTAAAACTGTTTCTTGTTAATACATAGCAGAATTTCCCCCCTTTAAAAAAGGCTTCTTTTTTTAAATTATAAGATACAGTGCAACTAGTATGTCCTAAGTTATGATGAATCCATATATCATGGTCCAAGATTCAGATGCTGGTTGAGGAAGACATCGCAACAAAATCTGTGGAATGTCAGCCTCAAAAGACACAAAGCCAAGAATCACTTGAGATTGATCAGACACAGGAAGAACTCAAGTGGTCAGATTATTTTGATGGCTTCAGACCACTCAATCCACCACCCAAAAGTAGAGCAAACAGCAGTGCAGCTAGGCTTCTTGCTGAGTAATGGGAGTAAATGTTTTGATTGGTGACAGCTGGCTGCAGGAGTTCCTCTGACCTACCTTATCTTTATTGGAAGGATCTATTGATCTCAAACTTTTGTCCCTGTTTATGTAAGAAACCTTGGATTACTGACATTTGGACTGGCTGGCAACCTTGACCTGGATTTTTGAACTTTGGACTGATCCTTCTGTGTGCTCTTATTTGAAAGCTGATGCTCTGTTTTAGTTTCCATGCTATTGTCCCTTGCACTTGAGTAAACTGAGAAATATCATAGCAACTATATGTGAATCATAACTGAAACCTAAGGCAGGATACAATGTAAATGTTATCATATATATCAATTTGAATTTTAAGAACTTTAGGAGATTATAACCAGGTTTTTAATGTAATTATTTGCCAACATGTATACTGATAGCCATAAGTGATTATCATTCTAAATGGAGTTATTTGTAGTGATCATATCATAATTCTGCTCTATTCATTAGGGATCCACTATCTAAAACCTTACAATCTGCCACAGAGCTTTGGTTTCCAGCTGAGAAATCTTTCCTAATTGGACAGGAAATCTGCCAGCAATGAGGTACCAAACTCCATATAAAAGACTCAAGGAGATGCTCAAAATGTGAAGGGTTTTGACATGTGTTGACACAATAGGTGGAGGCATGAAAAATGCAATACTCCCACCCACCCTCAATTTGGTGTCTTCAAATTAATTTAGTATTGACTGTTTCACTTAATCTAGGTGTGCAAGGTGATGTGAAATTGTACTAATCCATAGTACATAAACATTCTTGAAATTCTTAGGGAAAGGCAGATATGCAATTTGATTTCTGCATGTGTTTCTTATATGATGAAGATACTTGTAGTCATTTTAACAGGGACTGAGGGTTCAGTGACTTCTCTAGCATAATGATATGCCAGAGATACAAAAAGATATATGCACTATAACACACACACACACACACACACACACACACACACACACACACAAATATAGTGTCCCAAGATAATGTTGCAGTCTGGAAGGGGTTTAGTCTTCAAGCTTTCCTCAGGGAACTTTCTTTCACATATTCATATCTTGCAATTTTAATTGTTTCTGAATTTAGTTTGTATTGGAATGATAGATGAATGATGCCTTTTTAGTTTATAATATCTATAGCTTTAATTTTCTCTTATTTTGAAGCACCTTGAATTTTTTAAAATGGTGGAATGTAGATCATACAACATAATGGCTACGGCTTTCTCACCTATGTTGTTTATTTCATATGAAAACTTGAATTTTCTCCCTGAATTCTACTTTATGATGAAGAAGTTCCAAAATTAACTATAAAAATGAAGTAGGCATAATTCTCCATAGCTTCTCAGTTCAGTTTACATTCATTCACTCCACCACCTCGGCCTCTGATACAAAAAAAAACCTGCAAGAAAAAGAGGTCTTAATAAAAAGGATTTAAGTCTGAGGAAGTGTGGTTTGTGTAGATTGAACTATTTATTTGTTGAGTTTATACCTTGCTTTCCATTTATACAATATTGCTGTGTTGAGCCCACAGAGGCCTACATGGAAAAGGCAGGTCTCTCAATCTTACTTTTGTATCATAAATCACCTGCCATTAAAAGTCCAGTGATGGAGTAGCAGAGGGGGGAGAGATTTCTTTTCCCCACAGAAGAAGCTCCCAATGATGGACTTCCTTCTATAAAGAAAATTGGGCATCTACAATATCCTATGGGCCTAGAGATCATAAGGTTTTACTTTTCAAGGACTAAATACTAGCTCTGCTGAAAGTTTCCATTCAGAGGCTTCAATTCATTGGTGGCTCAATTAAACCACCCCATTAAACTGAAGCTTTGCATCAAACTGTTAAACACATTTATTCCACTGGATTAAATCAGATGCTTTTCATTAGTTTGTAATTCAGGGGATTTTTGTCCATCCCGTATACATACTATTTTTTTCCAGATCAAAATTAAATCTTTAAATCAAACTGCCCATTCAAAATAAATCAGATATTTATCCTGGATCTTGGCTTATCCACAGGCTACAGCTCTACAAAACAATAGAAAACAGTTTCAGGGCTGTGCTACACATTTTAAACTAAATTTACAATTTATTACAAAGTGTGAAGTGTGAAGTTCATGTGGGTTTCTATTAAATTGCTGGACATGTTCAATCATCCAGCTTTCTTGTAATATAGTGGTTTTAACAATGTGTGATAAAGTAGACTATTTACTTGAACCCTCCAAGGTCATTTCTGGATTGCAGTACCTTAAATGAAGTTGTATTCTGAACAGATCTGTAAACAGTAATTAATCTTCTGACCATTGTAAAGGATGTTTAAAGGAACTGTGAAAAGATGATGTTTTTCATAATATACAAAGTTTATGTTTTTTGTTAACTGTGTGTCAGTCTTAACTCCTGGCTACTGCCTGCACAAATCTCTCTAGTTTTCTTGGCCACATTTTTGAAGTCATATGCCACTGCCTTCTTTCTAGGGCTGAGAAAAAATGACTAGCCCAGTCACACAGCTGGCTTTTTGCCTAGAGCACAGGGGTGGGATTCCGGTACGGACCAGTTTGGGCGAACTGGTATTTCCGGTGATTAGTTGGCCCCACCCACCTGCCTCTGCCCTAGTCTATCCTTTATTTTATTTTTTTTCTTCAGCACAGCTGATTCGCACAGCACAGCGAATTGGCACGTATTAGCTGTTTTACTCACGGGGCTTTAGCAGAAGATAAGTTTTAGCTTAAAATTGGTGGTTTTCAAACTCTGCTCATGCACGCTCATCGAACCAGTTGTTACACCGGTTGAATCTGTCCACTGCTAAAGCAGGATTAGACCTTTCAATCTCCCTACTTCTTCTTCTTCTTCTTTTTTTTTTTTTTGAAAATTTTATTTGGGTTTTCACAAAAACAAAATACAAATAAAACATCTTTTTTTGAAAATAGCATGGTCCCAGGTTATCACTTCTTCATACAGACACAAAACTCAATTTCATGCTCATTTTTATATTCTATTCCATATCTTATTACCATTTTATATTTTCTACATAGTTTTTCCCTTCTTTTAATTTTCTCAACTTTGCTTTAATTATCTCATCTCGATTCAAATCATTATATTTATACTTTTGTCTGTCCTGTTTCAATTTCACATTATCTTTTCTTATTAAGCAAATTTTTCCCTGTAGTTACCAATTAGAGTATGACACCTTTATATCCTTTAATTTTATCCATTCAAACTCTTATTTAAGCTTCAATGTATACCTTTAAGATTATAGCATTCAATATAATACATAACTAAGAATGGTACATTCTTAAAATAGAGACTATATTCTTAAAAAGAAATATATATATATATATATATATATATATATATATATATATATATATATATATATGTGTGTGTGTGTGTGTGTGTGTGTGTGTGTGTGTGTGTGTGTGTAAATAAAACACACATTCCATTCCAATTCAATTCTATCATTAATATGCATTAAAATCTTAACATCTTTAACATTTCTTTTCAATTAAATATCATACTTCCTTGGGAACACTTATAAACTTTCCATAGTTAATTCTTTTTTTTCCATATTTCTCACTTATATTTTTATAAATCATTACTAATAATTAAAAATGTTCCCTTTTAATTCTCTCAATCATTTTAATTCATTTATTTATTAACAAACATCCCACTACATTACAGAAAATATTTTATCCATCATCATATTTTCTAAAATTATTTCTATTTGTAAGATAACAATGCTATCTTATGTACCTTTGCAGAATCCCTTTTGCAATTAAATTTTCACCCATTATCTCTAAACAAGCTTATGGTTACAATCCTTATATCTTTTCTCTGTTTCTCCATTTCTTGTTTCTGTTTTTTACAACTTCTTTTCCTTGCCTTCTTCCCCCTCTTCTTCTCCCTCCCCTTTTTACCCCCTCGTCTCTCTACTTCTAACTCTCTCATCTGTAATCCCCTCTTCTGTTGCTTTCTAATATTATACTTATCTTTCAAATTGTTCTTCTTTTTGGTTGTATTTTTCTAGTCTTAAACCTTTCACTCTCTTTCCCCCTTTTCTCCCCCCCCCACTTAAAATTATTTGATCATTAAAGATGGCTTCTTCTTTGTCCTAATCTTCTTGTTCTGCAAGCGTTTCTTGTTGCTTCTCATAGTTCCAGATCTCCATTTCTAAGAATTGAAACACGAAGCCAAAAGAACTTCTTCCTTCTTGTGCATCTTCTTTCCATTTTTTAAGTTCCATTTTCAGTTCTTCTAAGAGTGATACCATTTTAAAAACTTTTAAACAACCACCCGGTTAATTTTAGTCATCTAGATGCAAAAACAAAAAATCACCAAATAATCAAAAATAATCCAAGGCTGTTTCTACTTGCTTCTTTTTTCCACTTTCTCTTCCTGGGGTTCTATTATTTTGTTACCAAGTTTCAATTAAAATGTATCTTTGAGGAATCTTGTTAAAATTTCACTGTAAGTTCCTTTTAATTACAGTTCCATTCCTTAATTCCAGGCAGTCTCCTCCATTTTTCCAGATCCTGCCCTTTTATTCTTTTTTTTTCTCCTTTCCTGCTTTTAAAAACTGTTAAATGTCCCGAAATCTTTATTGTCCCTTTGACTTTTATTTTCAGCTTAGATGCCTATTAATGTCAAAGTGGATTTTTTTTCAATTTCTTCATTAAGTCTCTTAGCAATCAGTATAAGGAAAGGAAGAAAAAAAACTAATCCTTTCCCTTCTCTCTCTCCTTCGCAGCTTCAAAATCTTCTTTGGGAACAATGTTGTTAAGTTTAAATTCCAGGGTACCTTATTTGTTGCTTTTCCTGTTTGACCCGGTCAACCAAAATTTTCTCTTCTTATCTTCCTCCTGCACATTCTTTTCCGGTCGAGTTCTTCTTTATGGTGGCCATTTCTGACCACCGCTACAACTGCCTTCGGGAAAGGGAGTAATGGCCAGCTGGGGAGGAGAGATGCGGCTCTCCTCAACCCTGCTGGCAGTCTCCCTCCTCTTCACCACCTCTATGGGGTGGCTTAGCCCCAAAACCAGCCAGCTCGGGGCACTCCAGCAGCGAGCACGGATCGAAGCCTCGCAGAGATGAGATTTCGGCCTGTTGCTGAAGAAGCTCAAAACAGAAGATCTCAATCTCCCTACTTCTAATATAGTTCCTTTGACTACACCAAAATGGCATTCCTTATAAGAGGTAGTTCTCGGTTTATGACCACAATTGGGACCAGAATTTCCACTGCTAACTGGACATTGTTAAGTGCGTCACACCTGATTTTAAGACCTGCAGCCACAATTTGTTAAGAGAATCAGTGCAGTTGATTCAGTTGATCAGTACAGTTGTTAAGTGAATCTGGCTTAATTAACTTTGCTTCTCAGAAGCCCTCTAGGAAGGTCACTAATAGAGATCACATAACTCTAGGACACTGCAACCATCATAAATACAGACCTTGGCATCGGAAACAACCCCATGGACCCTATTCCCCTACCAATCCTTTTAGTCTCTTCCCCCACTTTACCCCATGGTGCTACTGCTCCTACTGGTTGTCTTTTGGGCCCTCCAAACATAGGACAGAACTCCCTCAGTCCCACATCCAACTCCAAAACTGTTTTATACCATTCCCCCAATTTCTAGGCAACCCCCCTATAAAGACAAGCCTGCCTCAATCCTCTATCCAAACCAGATCTAAATTCTCTAATCAATAGTCTTTCTGGCCAGGTGTGCAACCTAGTTGCTACTTTCCAAAATTCTCTGACATACTCCACAGCAGGCCTCCCATCCTGCTTCAATTACATTAATGCTTCTTCATATTGATGTATTCTTGACCTATCTTCAAATTGAATTTTGAGTGCATCCAAAAACAAACCAACATCAATCAATTCCTTTGGATGCACACTATGCAACTCTGCAGCCCAATCGTCAGCATCACCTGTTAACACTGTAGTTATCGCAACTATAATAGACCATTGAGAAGGATAGCAATTTGAATATAATTCTAGGTGGTTCACAATTTGGCTTAAAAATAATGCTAACCTATCAGGGTTCCCATCAAAGGAAGTATTTATAGGAGGAGGACCACCCCAAACCATTCTTTGGGGCTAATGTCCAGATGTGCCTGATGGACCCCAGGAATGAATTGTTTGTCTATTCCCCATTTGCGTATCTCTAAATTCAACCCTGGAACCTGGGACTGGTTTAGAGGTTTTACTCCGAGTTCCTGATACTCCTACTACATCTGCTAATGATTCATCTACTTCCATAAAAAATTCTCCTTCTGACTTCCTCCTACTCATCTCCCTGCTATTTCTGGCACTTGAACTAAAGAAAGATGTGTCTTCCATTCTAAATCCCCTCTCTAGACTTTCCCAAATGGTCAGGGGAGTAGAGTCATGAATGCTTAAGTCACCATACTTGACACGGAGCAGTTCCAACGTACCAGTATTTAAACTGGTCGTAGAAGTACTACATTCATCTTCATTAGCAATCCATCGTTCTCTCCACTTCTCAAATGTCCTGGAGGTCAGCGGCATAAATGTAGGAGGTTTCCCCTGTGAAACCTTTCCCCTTATATCATCTCTCAACTCCAATCCTGCTTTCTGTTCCTTCTGGATTTTCGGCCTTACCACAGGCTGAGGATCCTCTTCACATCTCACATTATCTGTTTGTTCACTTTCCAAAGACACCACATTATCGTCCAACTGAATTGAGGGCTGCTCAGACACCACGCCAGCCTCTCCAACAGCATTATCCACATCCATCTCTGAAACATCCTCAAAACCTCCATCAACAGCAGTACTATAATATACAATATATAATAAATATATAATAAAATATATAATATATATTATATATAATATAATATATAATATATAATATATATTATATTATATATAATATAATATATTATATATAATATTATATTATATATAAAAATATATAATAAAGTACAGCCATAATATCACAGGTAACGAAATATTATAGAATGTAAGAGATCCAACTTTCCTCTCAGCTACTCTTTGGCACAAATGCAGAGAGAAAATAAGACACTCTTCGCTTTAGTATTTCGTAACACAAAAGCTTATTGTTTATTCCTTCCTCCGCAAGCAGTCCAAGAGAATAGCTAAGCAAACAAAATAAAGTTGGATCTAACCCGAGTTTCCTGGGACTCAATATTTATAATGATTTCCCCTGATTACCCTTCATTACCCCTGATTACCCTTATTACCCCTGATTACCATTTTTAATGATAATTATTCATATGAACTCAATCACATGAATCGTGGTTAATGCATTTCACCTCACAGCATTGTACATAGACCGCGCATATAATTATGATACAGAGTTTATTCTGATGAAGAGGAATGCCATCCTTCAGGTTGCTGTGGCTTCGATGCAAACGCGTGTGTTGCATAGTCGCGACAGCAAGTCACTTTTTTCAGTGCTGTTGTAACTTTGAATGGTTGCCAAACGAATGGTTATGTAACTGGAGGACTACCTGTAGCCATATTTCATATTTGCCTTGATGGAATAGGCGTTGAATTGTGAGGAAAGAGTCTAGTAGCACTTGGTGGAGCAGTGGTCAGAATGCAGTATTGCAGGCTAATTCTGCCAACTGCCAGCAGTTTGATTCTCGTTGGCTCAAAGTTGACTCAGCCTTCCATCCTTCCGAGGTGGGTAAAAAAAGGACCCAGATTGTTGGAGGTAATATGCTGGATATTTCCCCGAAAATACAATGTACTCTGAAAATAAGTCCTAGCTTGATTTTTACAAGTGCACACAATATAAGCCCTACCCCTCCAAAAAATAACCCCTTATTAAGACTCTGCCCACTCCAGGGTGCATGGTTAAAAATGAAGCTAGAGTGGAGATAGGGATGGTGGAGCTGCCCTACTAGTTACATTGGGACAGTTGCAGCCAGGCCTCACACGCTCCGACACCTGCCTTACCAATCCATTTCTTCTGCAGCTGTCAAGGCTTTCCTGAAGGCATCTGCAGCTGATAATAAAACTCCGGATTGATGCACGCAAGTGAGGTGAGTCAGTAGATGACATTCCCCCTGAAAATAATGGTGCCTTTTTTGGTGGCAAAAAAAATAAGACAGGGTCTTATTTTTTATAAATTGATTTATAACACTGTAAACCACTTAAAACACAATTCATTCTGTGGAGTTGCAGTTTTCTACTTGTTGAACATTTCTTGACAATGCATAGACTGTTTTTGCTATCCCATTGAGAAGCTATCCACTTCTAAGGCTAGATCTCTGCACCTGCCCTCACAGAGATGCATTAGAAACTGGAGTGAACAATGACCTTTGGTTTAATGATGTGCAAGTTTGGATTTTATTTATGCTTCAGGTCCACAAAAGTAACGTACAGCTATTTGTTCTTTGGGAAATAGCATTTGGCTGTATCCTTTTTCGGGCTAACTTGCTCTAATAGGTAAGTATTATTGCATCAGGAGTGTGGAAATGAATAGGCTTGTTAAAACTGAAAATGTACTGCAGGTGATTATACCTGCTGCTTTCTCAAAGGCTCAGAGATCATTTCAATCCATCGAGGGCTAAGCAGCGCAGTATTTATTTCATGTCTCCCATAACCTCATGCAGAATTCTCAGAAGCTTGCAGGAATCTTGCACTAATCACCCTCTGGCTGAAAATTGGATTCAAGGAAATGAGGGTGGACTTCTCCCTGGATAGCATCGGTTATTTGAAAGTAACGGATAAAAAATGAAAAACCACTTCTATTTCCTTTCCTTTTTAGAGCAAGACTTAGACAATCAGGAAATACCCATGAAACACAGATATCATCAAGGTTATAAGAAGCACCTTATTAGCCAAGCTGTGATGGAGAAATCCAATTACTTTATTCATTTATTCCTTATGAATGGGAAACTTTAAAAAAAAAAAAAACAGTGGGGCACAAGGACCATCATACCCATCAACCAAGCAAGGTTGCCGGAAGATTGCATTTTATTTCATTTTTATTTGTTTCTTTGTTCTAAAGATTTTTTAAAAAGGCATGGGATAATTAGAAAACATGCATTTTTGCCAGGGACAGTGAAAATAGAATCCTTTGAAACTTCATCTCTTTGTATGAAATTGAGGGTGGGGACGTGATCTCTTTTTTTCCCATAGAGTTTTATTGAAAAGGTGAATCCACTTCATAATGGATGGATGCTTTTTCCAGTTAAAGAATAAGGATAAATGCATGAGCACATAACATACACAACCACCACGCTCATATCACAGAATATAGCAGAAGGATACAGATTTCAATAAGGAACCAGTCTACTTCTCAGCTTGGTACATATATTGTACTATGATTCTACAGTTATTTGAGGAACCTTTCAGCCTATACTTTTAAGTAAAATGGAAATAATGTGCAATTTGGCATCCGGTTAATTTTCTGTCTTTACCCTTCTCTAAATCTTGTGCTGTAAGTCTGAAGTTAAAAAAATAAAAATTGCCATTTATTTATTTTTATATGTTTGCATATTTACTAAATGTATATGTTGCCTATCTCCCTGATTAGGTGACTCTGGGTGGCTTACAAAGAGTAAAATGATAGATGATAGATAGATAGATAGATAGATAGATAGATAGATAGATAGATAGATAGATAGATAGATAGATAGATAGATAGATAGATAGATATAGATAGGCAGGTAGACAGAGATAGATAGATAGATAGATAGATAGATAGATAGATAGATAGATAGATAGATAGATAGATAGATAGATAGATAGATAGATAGATAGATAGATGATAGATAGATAGGTAGGTAGGTAGATAGATAGATAGATAGATAGATAGATAGATAGATAGATAGATAGATAGATAGTAGATAGATGCTAAGATGAAATCCAGTCTGTCATGGTCTAACTCTACTAAAATCACAAGAGAGGTGATAGATAGATAGATAGATAGATAGATAGATAGATAGATAGATAGATAGATAGAGATAGAGATAGAGATAGAGATAGAGATAGAGATAGAGATAGAGATAGAGATAGAGATAGAGATAGAGATAGAGATAGAGATAGATACAGATGATAGACAGAGATAGACAGACAGACAGATAGACATACATATTTTAATAAAAATTGGATCCAAAGAGATGGATGTCACAAGGATGAGATCTGATCCCATCAGCTATCTCCATTGGTGAGCACCCCTTTCAAGGCTTCAGACTAAGTGGCAAAACCAAGTTTTGATAGCCTTCCAGAAGGTTAAAAAGGTGGGAGAAGTTCTCACTTCTAGTGGTAGAGTGTTCCACAGGACTGGGACCACAGTAGAAAAAGTTCTTCTCCTTGACCTCACCCACTGGAATTCCTTAGCAGACAGCATCTGCAGCAGGCTTCTTACACTAGAGCAAGTGGGGAGGTCTAATTCCATTGGGGAGAGAGGGCTCCTCAGCTACCTTGGACCCATGCCATTTTAAGTGTGTGTATCTGTGTGCATAAAATGCATTTAGAAATGTGTAAGTGGATTGTAGCACTATAGCCACCAGTCTTCCAAACCCACATATCACTCCCATTAGGGTAGAAAGCACCAGATTTGTGAGGTAAGAATGGACTCTCTACTCTCCCACTTAACTAAAGTGACAACCTTAGACAAATGGGAGAGCAGAGTCCACTCTCACCTCACAGATCTGGTGCTTTCTGCCCAAATGTAGCACCTGGATTACTGGAGAACCACTATCCCCATCAGATTTTGACAGAACTTCTAATCAACTGTCAAAATGTGTCTCCTGTTTGTTGCTTTTCCACTGGCAGGTGAGGCCAGAAAAATCTACCAATTGCAGTATTTACATTTGTCTTACCTTAAATTTGTGAGGCCCAACCTGTCACTGGACCGAATTCCTGAAGAAGAATAGGCCTCAGGAATGAGGGTAGCTCACATACACCTCAGGGATTGGAAGAAAACATATTTAACACAGAAGTGAGACTTTGAAAATTAAATGGAAATGTAGTCATGCTGTTTTAAGATTATTTGGAAGGATCTCTGGATACTACTGTGTTCATTTTGATTTAGCAACACCATTGTAGCTGTTGAGTATGTTCTTCCAACTGCATGATATGGCCCATTAGGAACTGTGGGACTTGCCTTATATCAGGCATTTTCTGCAGAAAAGCACACATTTTTCTGTAGAAGTAGAGCCCCTCCTTTTCTACTACAACTACAGGGCTTTCTACTACAACAACAGGATACTTGCATGTTTTCCCTCCATGTATATTTTATTAGAGTCCATTCTTCGCCCCCTCCTTCCCTCCCTCCCTCTCTTCACCAACAGACTAAACTTCACCGATTCCCCTTCTCACCCTAGGTGTTTCCCTGATTTTCTTTATATGTCAGTAATCTGTACCCGATGGTGGCCTCATATTAGAGTTTCATTATTGCTTGCCTGTGTGCGCTTAAGTGTAATGAAGTGTGTAATTTCCCTGGAATCATTTGCGATGCCTTGAGGTACAGATCTGTTTGATATGGTCCACTCCGGTCACTGAGCTGTTGAACAGCACCGTTATTGTAGCCAAACTCTCTGGAGCTAAAAAAAACAAAACAGAATAGCAATGTTAGTAACCCCATGAGCATCTTTTGTCCCACACAATCTGTTCAGCACCAGGCTGAAACGGTTTCCTAGGCAGCACCTGCTCACATATAATCTTAATGTTCCATTGTCTCATTGAAATCCCCAGAAGTTATAATCTAAAATCATTTACTGCAAATTAATGGTTTCTTGCCTCCCTTTAAGTTACATCAGTAGAGATGCAAGCTTATTAGTTTTCAGCCTGGAATAATAATAATAATAACAACAACAACTACAAATTTGCTATCAGTCAATTGCAGAAGGCAGCTTTACTTGGAACAGCTTCCATCCTGCGGCGATATGTGTAACACCATCAAATATCCAGATTTGTCTATCCCAGGTCCTTGGTAAGGACTCACTCGGTAAACAAAAATGCCAAAGCCAGTCTGAACATCTGGTTGACTGTGCGATAATAATAATAATAATAATAATAATAATAATAATAATAATAATAATAATAATAATAATAATAATAATAATAATAATAATAATAATAATAATAATAATAATAATAATAATAATAATATATTTGCACATATACTACATTGACATGTTATGACAACCTAGATTCTTATGGTCAACTGACAAATGTAATTTCACATTTATGTGTATATCATCATCCTCATCACCATCATCACGCAGCGAGGCACTACCTTGAGGTAGTTGTGTGGTTGCATGCTTCAAGGAGGATAAGAGCTATGCCAGAAGCTCAACTTTAGTTGAAAGTTTTTATCAGAGGATCCCAACAAATCGTGGGTATTCAATAAACAATATGGTGATATGTAATTTATAGAAACCTAATGTCAACTTTGAACCGAACCTGGCAGCAGTCATCTTTTTGTTTCTCAGTTGCCACACAGATGAGGAAGCGGGGGGAAAGAGGTTGGAATGACATACTAGACACAATAGAGAAACCATGGGAAAGATTTTGAATTGGTTTTCCTTTGAAGATGTAATGATACAATAAAGAAGAACTTTGAGAAGGATCCTAGTCTCAGAGTTCTGATTTGCTTGGGTTCGTTAGTTGGGGCCTTGACATTAAACCAATTCTAAATCTTTCCTGCAGTTTCAGCATAATTAAACTAAGAAATAACCCCATCCCCAAGTGTCACAGGTCACATTAGTCAATTGGGTCAACTGATGGGCTCTCCAGGCATTTCTTCTCCAACCTTATCCATTGCCAGTATAGAGATTACCTTGGTTCTTAGCCTTGACACTTAAACTAGATCAGCTGTCTACCAGATGTTAAGTGAATCACTGCAGTTGTTAGTAACACAGTTGCTAGGACAACAACCAGCTTCCTCATTGAGTTTGCTTGACATTGCAACCATCATAAATATGAGTCAGTTGCCAAGCATCCATATTTTGATCATGAGGATGCTGCAATGAACATGTGTGAAAAATAGCCATAAGTCATTTTTTTTCAGTTCCATTGTAATTTTGGATGGTCACCAAATGAGGTGAGTTGTAAGTCGAGGGCTACCTGTACTGCAAGGAAGTGAAACTGAAGGCAAAACATACCTGATAATGAAAGATCCAACAAAAAGAGTAGGGCCAGGCCAATTATTTCTTAACAACAATTTTCAAATTGACAACTGATGTGACAGCTGAAGTAGTCTAATAGCATATCTGATGCTGTAGCACAAGAATTTTATTAAAGACAATTAATCTTGCAAAATATTCAGAACACAGAGCCCATCACTGATTGGTCAACTTAACTGATACCGTAATTTCTCCTTCCATCATTTTCAGTAGAAAAACTGGACATTCATTCAATTGTGTTCAGAGGCTCAAATGAATTCCCACAAGAATTTGGGTTGCTCACGTTGAACAAAATAAAATCACAGAAATGATCATTAAATTTGCTAATTATGAGACTTTTCCCCCCAGTTTCTTATTTTTCTGTTCTTAGGTGTGGTTCATCACATTCTTGAATGATTCTGAGCACTAATAAAAGATTGTAGTAAACGGATCTTTAAACATCTACATTTCTTTAAGCATCTGCATCTTTGTTTATAATGTAAAGGTAAGGCTCCCCATTTCTGCAGTTTTCCCTAGCTTAGTACATTTTGTTTATTTTCATTAATATGTGCATATTTGTGCAGAAATCTAATGGGCTTTTTAATTGGAAAACTGTGAGGGTTGTGAATAGTACCTGAGTTTAAATGTATGAATGGGTGCAAAGATGGGAAAATTAAATACATTTCCATTCAAATGGAAACCTTACCAAATGCCCATCCTTAATTACAGTTTTCTTTTCTTAAATAGAACAGAATATCATTTCTCATGACATCTCTACAGAGAAAACAAACAGATTTTCAAATTCCCTTGGGATTCTTTTTTCAGACTGTCTTTATCAAAATTTGAGCAGGGCAGGGGAAAGCATAATATAAAAAGTTCTTCCAGTAAGATTTAACAGCCATGAGATGAAGCACAGGAGGTGTTATAATTGTGAGTATGGTAGATGAAAAAAATAGGTTAGATTATTCAAAAGAACCTACTGGAATAAATGCATTTTTTTTTTAATATTAGCAAAGTTAGAACACAAATAAGCAATAGAAAAAAACCATAGGATGGGATATTGATGCAAGATTGTAAATCCATTAAAAACTATACCTCATCTTTAGCATGGAATAGTCATATTAGCTAAATTAATGCCATCTAAATAAATAACTCAGTGATGTTTATAGAACAATATGCATTCAATTCCTTGTGAATTCTATAAGGGCTAAGCATGTAATGGAGTTTATTATGGAAAAAAAATATCACTTCTAGGAAATGACATTATATTCTTGGAAAGAGCTCAGCTCTTCTGAATATCGAGATTTCTTTTTTTTTTTTCAGAGTACCTGACCAATGTCAAAGCTGTTGCTTAGCAACCTCAGCCCACCTTCCCTAGGTTTGATTTTCTGCAGGAAGACTTCATGCTGAAAATGTGTCCTTGCCAAACAGTGTTAAATGTAACAAACCAATAACTCAAGGAATAAGACCTTCACCTTTATGGGAACTTTCCTAGCCTTGTATGGAATGAGCATGTCTCGGGGGAATGGGTGATGCATCACAAAGCTTGCTTCCCAGAACAACCTTCTTAATTTCTGTGATGGAATAAAGTGGTTATGGTGAGGTGGTTTTCCTGCAGATGTTTACACAACACATGAACAACTTCACCATACTTTCAACTGGGAAACTGAGCATCTTAGACTAAGCTAAGTCCAAGAATAGTAGAAAATCTCTAAAAGCCTGGCACTCAGACAAATAGGCGATCAACAGGCACATAGAGATAAACAACATCTACATATCATCCAAAAGAGACAATCAAAGGACTAAAAAGGAAACAAAAAAATGCCAAAGCACTTCCTTGCCAACAATCAACACCCATATAAACAGAGATTAACACCAAGATTAACACTAGACCAACAATCAAGTAGTAAAAAAAATGCCCTCATCAAGGAACTACTAGCTCATTGCGAGGTTCTTGGTGCTCTCTAAGCTGTTGTTTTCTTGCAGACATTTTATTACCAAGATAGGTAACATTATCAGTGCTAGAAGGGAGTGGAGTCAGCCAAGCTCAGAGAGCACCAATTACCCCACAGTTCAACCTTGAGCTTCAAATATTCTCTTGCATCAATCAAAAGGCCAAATCAAGGAATCACTATGATCAATTCCACTAACACTGTCAAGGCAAGGCACTTTGTATATAAACCAGAGGTGGTATTCAGCAGGTTCTGACCAGTTCTGGAGAACTGGTAGTGGAAATTTTGAGTAATTTGGAGAACCAGTAGTGGAAATTTTGAGTAGTTCAGAATACCACCTCTGACTGGTCCCGCCCCCAACTATTCTCCGCCTCCTGAGTCTCAGCTAATTGGCTGGGTCTTCTTTTGTTGCCCTGCACAGGAGAACGGAACTGGAAAGCAGGTTAGTGGGGTGGGGAAAGAGTGGGGATTTTACAGTATCCTTCTCCTGGAGTAGGATGGAAATGGAGACTTTGCAGTATTTTTCCCCTGGAGTGGAGTGGGAATGGAGATTTTACAACATCCTTCCTCTGCCATGCCCACCAAGCCACACCCACAGAACCAGTAGTAAAAAAAATTGAATCCCACCACTGATATAAACAGAGAGCAAAACCCACCGTAAGACTTTATAATACAGAATTGTTTTATGCCAGTTGTTGGGCAGGCAAGTAAGACAAAAAAAAAAATCATAAAAGACCTTAAAAATAAAATCGCTCTATAAAAGAACACATTGTTCCCCATCTACCATACCGTTTTCTTGTTTATTTTCACAAAACTTGCATTATTTTTACTTCTCTTTTACCCAGAATGCAAGACCAGTGGGATTACGTGAGAATGAATTATTCATTTGGTCACCAAATGATTCCAAGTAAAACATAAAAGCGTCTCTGTAATACATATGGATAGGAGCAGCAACGAATTAGCCCCTTCCTCCACTTTTTCTTCTCAGTGTCTCTAAGCATTGGCATAAGTGTTATGCATTAATACCCTTGCTTATAAGTAGCCAGAAATAGCTGAAAGTCTAGTTTTCATACTTAGCTACATTTCCAATGATGCATTGCAAAGCAAAATAGGGTTTTTCCTCCCTTCTGTAAAATAATCCCATCTCTTACTTATGCATCTTTCCCCCACCCCCCCCACCCCGGGTAACCCAGGAAAACAAAAACAAAAAAGGTTCACATGATGTTTTTAAACAGTAGGAATATTGCTACAAATCCTAAATTCATTGCCTTTTCCATTCAGATGAACTAAATTCAGGCAGAAGAATTTAAACGGGGTGATACATATTTTGTCCAAACAGAACGGCATTAAATTTAATATGATTTGTTTTGAAATCAGTCTGGATACAATTACTATTTTAAAGGGGGGGGGGATTAATATCCACACACAACTCAATCTGTAATAAAAAGGGGGAAAGGGAGTGAATTTTTTTAGATTATTAATCAGTCATTTTTTATTAATAGTCACAGATCAAAATACCATCATATTAAAGTAAAAAGATGCTGTACATCATTCTGCATTGTTTAAAGAAGAGATGCAAACCCTAATTAAATCAGGAGCAAGTGTATTGAGTAACATGGCATGGCAAGCCATTCATGCTGGAGTATAGGAAGTCCTTAACTTACAAATATTTGTATAGCGACTGTTCAAATTTACAACAGCCCTAAAAAAGTAACTTACAACCAGTTCTCATACTGTGAGAAGTACCCCCCTCCCCAGAGAATTAAATAATTTGGGGAATATTAAAAGAGGCGGAATATTATATTTCCTCAAAGGAGAAATGGAGAAACATGCTCTTAAAGGCAGAAAGCAACCCCAATCATCCTGCTATAGGAAAACTCAAGCTGCTTCAAGCAGAACCCTGCAGTCTTTAGAGATGGATATTTTGTGCCCATTAAGAAATCCAGGCCAGCCTATTCATAAACAAAACACCTTCAGCCTGGCTCCCCCAGGCTGGATCTGATGGGATTAAGAATTTACATTCCCCCACCCAAATTCTTAACAGGACCTTTAGGACATAATAGGATTAACCACCACCATTGAAATAGTAAAAGACACAAAGCTCACTACATTGCACAACCCCCTGGAGCATCTCAATCACCAAAATCAATCACCAGAATCCTCTAAAAATCCATCCACTCACTCAGCCATTTTGTCAGACTCCTCAGAAACATTTCTGCTGTCACTGAAGTTTCTGGAAACCAAATAAACAGACCTTCTTTACAACCAGCAAGCTCCATTTTATTTCCTGTGTCTTTTTCCCAGTTTGGAACCGGACTAGATTTTTCTTCCTACATGACCATTGCAGCATCCCCACAATCACATGATCAAAATTCAGATGCTTGGCAACCAACATGTATTTAGGAAGTTTGCAGTGCCTTGGGATCATGTGATTACTATTTTCAACCTTCTCAACCAACTTCCAACCATGAGGAAGCCAGGTTCACTTACTGATTGCAAGATTCACTTAACAACTGCAGTGATTCATTTAACAAACATGGCAACAAAAATATTGCAAAATAAAAGCAACTCGCTTAACAATGGAAATTGTTAAGCCTTGCCTAACAATGGAAATTCTGGTCCCAGTTATGGACATAAGTTGAAGACTGCCTATATAAGGAAATTATGTGGCTGTTAACTCTTGGGGAATTTTGCAAAAAGCAGTCATTCTACTACTGATCAGATTAAAGAAGTTGAAGATATATTTCATTACACTGACAAGGAAAAGTTTGAACACAGAACACTTGTAACTGGACATAAACCAAGGATTCTGCAAATTCCAGCTTCATATTGGCTGGTTATTATATCATAGGGGATCTAATTATTTCCACAACAGCTGAATATAGTAGACCAAAACATAGAAACATAAAGCTCTGAAATGTTCAGAAATCACTAGTTGATCTGATTGATTTAAAACCACTGGTTAAATTTCCTAGTGGAATGACTGGAGAGATCCTGCTGTAATCGAAGTAATGTATCTATAACCTTGATGAAAATGCACAAAGGACATAAACCAAGGTTGAGTTTGTGCCTTTTAAATGTGGACTTGCTTACAGTTAAGAGCTGAGATGTGGAATGCTGAGTTTTATATCTGTTAATTAATGTTGCTATTTTAGGACTCTGTTTGGACTTTTTGCTGACACCTGGATTGGAGAAGGCATTACTTATTTGGATTTGCCTATAGCTGAGTTATGGGCCTTATGAAAGATTTTATAACTGTTAATTGAGATGAGGTGAAAAGATAGTGAAATTGTTTACAACAGTCGTGATATGGCTGAGAAGTTGCTTATTAAAGGTTTTTCCTCCTCTATTTCTATTTCTGCTCTCTTGCAATTTTTTCTTTCTGTGTATTATCTTTTACTGTGATAACTAAAACTTTTATAAAAATTATTTTTAAAAGAACCCTCACCCTGAGCTCATCTGTACAACAAAGCTAGCTACGATTGACAGCAAAAAGCCATACCACAACTGTCTGTCACCTGTGCCACTTGTGTATGAAAACAAGACACCATTCAATAAAGTTTGAGGAGCTAAATCTTGGGAGTGGAGATTTCCCTTACCCTAGAGTTAAAAATGACAACATGTGTCTGCCTCAGAACAGCATGCTTAGGAATTGGACAATTTCATGAGTAACAAAATTTTATCCCTAAATTTAACTGGATGCCATAAAGCAGCTGCATCAGTCCCTTAGCTTCGAATAATGTTATCGTAACCATAATATGTTACGTCCTACTGAGTAGTCATAATAGATTGAGTTCCAAATAGTGAGACTATTTGCATAGTAGACTTTCAGAACTAGTATCTATGATAGCACAGAAATCCATTGGAAGGAAGGTGGTTCAGAATTCACTATTTTTTCATAAAACATCAACTCGTAGACTTTTTCAACGTGTGAGTAATTGAGACACCAGACTCTGATATTTTGGCATTTTAATCATTCACATAATAGATGTGGCATGCTAGATTCATGCATGCTCACTCCATCTTGCTCTTTCATTGCTTTCCATGCAACATCTAATTCTGGAACTCTCTTATGATTGCTGTAGTTTTTGCAACAGTTATATCATTCCTTTAAATTGGTAGAAAATAATTTTCCACGGTAACTTGGAAGGAGTTTATGCCTTGTGCCAAACCTACTTTTTCTCCATTTTGCATCCTCACCAAACCTAGGTGTAGTTTTACATTTAAAAAAAAATATTTAAGGGTGGTTCTTTAGCCTGCTGATCTGTACAAACAGCTACACTTAATTAATTTTGCAGATGGTTCAGTACATGCTAATACAATGGTAAAAGAAAGATGTGGGAAAGTATTAGAGTTTTTTTTTTTTTTTTTTTGTATCCCTAATCACTACAGAGATAGAATATACTTCTCTTCAATCCAAGCATAAAGAAATATAGCTGCTTGCTTTTACAAAATCCTGCATGTCAGCTTAATAACAAAATAATAGGAACTATTGTGACACTGTTATGACTGGGAATTTATGCATCATTCATGCATTCAATACATACACTTTAGGCAAACCAGATCTATGGAAATAGGGTAAAATTGTCTGGTTAAAACAACAACAACAACTTTTGTCTGTAACATGCAAGTCCCAGTTGTAAATTATCTTGTTCTTTGCTTCAAGGAGCGCAAATGACACAACATGTGTTTAAACCAGATTTTGGGTAATCAGAAACATCTGGAATTCCTCTCTCTCTCTCTCTCTCTGGTCTAGATGTAAAGAAACATCATAACTGCTTTTTTAAAAGCTCTATAATTCAATCTCTACTCTACCATGGACTCAGATAAAATAAACTATTGTTACATATCTAGATGTTCTATATTTTTGAAGAGTGCCTGAGTTTCTTATCTATTATCTGGCTTTCCAGCCTAGTCGAGCATATAGAATTTGATAACTTGACTTTCTAAAAAACCTTACATATTTTCATCTCAAAACTGTCTATCATATATCTCTAGTGGGAAGACAAAGTACAGTATTTAAAGGGAAAAACATGGAAATCTATTCAGGGCCTGCTTTATGCATAGGATTAGTAGTCTTGTGATTGTAGATATACAGTAAAGTGATAAATTTAGTTTTGAGAAAGTATTTATATCAAAGCCCCCTGTAGAAAGAGATGTACAATAATATGTACCAGTAACACACTTAAGAGTAATAGGATGAGGATGTATCCTCCAGCATCAGGGAAGCTAGCTTGGAACTAAAATCTTGTCTCAGACAAGAGCCTGAACAATATCCTTAAAAGCACAATCCATTCTAAGAATACAGTATACATATAAAGAAACCAACACTCATCCTCACTGGATATGCTTACAGTCATCATTCATCATCATCTTAGCCATTGTCTATCCACTACTGGATGAAGGCCTCTTCTGCATGTTTCTAACCTATATGGGCCTGAGCTTTCTTTTCCCAGTTGGGCCCACAATCAGGGGTGAACTGCTGAGGGTTCGCAGGGGTTCGGGAGAGCCCCTAGCTAAGATTCTGTGCAGTTCAGAGAATCCCCAAATTCCACTCCTGACTGGCTCTGCCCACCCCACCCCGCCCTTCCCAGGAGTCCCCATGCAGCCCATTTTGGATGCAGGAAGTGCAGGGTGCACGTGGAGGCTCGGGGAGGGTGAAAAATGGGCCTCCTGGAAGTTCAGGAAGGCCAGAAATAGGCCTGTTTCCGGCTTCCAGAGAGCCTCCGGAGCCTGGGGAGGCCGTTTTTGCCTTCCCGGAGGTTTAAGGAAAGCCTCTGGAGCCCAGAGGGGGCAAAAATGCCCCCCCCGCTGCCATGGTGCAGGAGGCTGACTAGGCCATGCTCACCATGGCCATGCCCACCAGTAACCAGGCAGAGAACCCTTTGCTAAAATGTTTGAAGCCCACCCCTGCCCGCAATACTTGCTTATGTCATCAATCTATCTTGTTTTAGGTCTCTTTCATCGACGCCTTTTATCAAGTGGGATCCATTCTATGCCTTGTTCCACCTGCTATAGTTCTTCTTGCTATGTGACCAACCCCATTTTCATTTCAATACTTTAGCTCTCTTGATGGTATTGTATACTTTTGTTTGTTCTCTAATCCATGTGCAGGTCTTTCTATTTCTTCTTATAATTCCGAGCATGTATCTTTCCATGGATCTTTCAGTGACTCCTACCTTTTGTATTGATTGTGAGGTTAGTGTCCATATTTCACCGACATACATTAGAGCAGGTATCACACATTGATCGAAAACTTTTCTCTTCAAGCATAAGGGGAGGTGGTTCTTGAAAATTATGCTTAAATTATGCTTACTGTAATTGTCTCTACTGGTTATCTTCTCACTGTTGCCATGTTGCCTTTGTATGAATTAGACCTCTAAACTGCTTTGTTTTCCTTCTCTGCTTGGACTCCCAGACCACAATTTATCCCAGGTGGATCCGCTGTTCTAACTTTGATTGACTTGAATTTCTTGCATTCTACACCACAGTACTTGTTCTATATTAGCATACTTGAAATACCCTTGCCTTGGTCCAGACATACTGCAAAATGATTGGTTTAATAAACTACTGTGATTGGCTCACTATGAATCAACCGCGATTGGCCGGGCCGATCGCGGGAGATTCAAAGAGCCGTCATTGAGTGCAAGCCGTGAGCAATCCCTATATGAAGGGCTGCCGCGGCTCCGAGGTCCTGAACAGATCTATACATTGAATAAAGAGCTGAAAGTCACACTGGTCTCGAGTCTCCTTTCCCACGATCTAACAGTACTACCACTCCCTTTCTAGCTACAGTGAGTCCCATTGGGGTGTTGCAGGGTGTTGTAGAAAACAAATGCAACAAGTGCTCAATTTCAGCTCTTGCTGCCACCAAAGGAAAAATGTTCCCTTGCTAGTTCTAAATGCCCTTGCTTTTTTCTTAACCTCTCTCCTTCTCCAGTTTATTCTTTCCTTCTATTACTCCTGACCATTCCCAAACCTGGATCTTTAATATACTTCTTGGTTCCTTTTTTCCTTATTTCTCAAAATAGTCACTTTCCTCACCAATCTATCTCCTATCTACTTAGGGATGGACTTGCATTAGACCAGGGGTATCAAATGCACGTTGTCATGGCAGGGTCAATGTGACATATCAGGACTCTTTTTCTCCTTCACTAAACCGGGTGTGGGCGTGGCCAGCACATGACACATCTGGCCCATGGTCCAGGAGTTTGACATCCCTGTATTAGACAATCAATCTCTTCATTTTTATTTTCTCTGTAACCTTCAATTCAGTTATTTAGCTCAACATTTTAATCCTTCCTGTTTTATCCCAGGTGTCCCCAATTAAGAAAATGTCATATTGTATGAACAAAAAGTTGGTCCTTCTCTGTTATTGTATCTGCTTTATGGAACCATCACCCCTTGGAGATCTGGATGGCTTTGATTCTTTTGGTCTTTCATAACATCTGGATATCCCATCAGAGATTTAGACCTGCCATGTTGATGAATGTATTTGTTTTAAACATACAATGGTACGAAATGGAATATTTTTTTTTAGAGTTTAATGTTACATTGTACTATTATTATCATGGTTGGTCACCCAATCAGTCAGTTGTTTAGACTATATTGCTTGACAGTGAGAAGGTGGTATATAAATTTAATGAATGAATAAATCAATACATTTGACATTTGTATCCACCTATTAAATCCTTCCAAAAGAATTGGGATACACTGAGGTTGCTTTTTTACTGGTTATTATTATTTGGAATTAATATTCAGATTGCATATTATGCTGTTGTTTGGGGTTTTTAATTACTGCTATGAAATAGAGTAGATTAATTGGGTATAAATTGTTTAAATAAGTAATCTGATACTATTTTCTGCTGTTCATTTGATGTATAATGTTTTTTTAATGCTATGTTAACCGCTTAAAGTAGGAAATGTGAATTGTGGGTGGCCACATAGATTAATAAATAAATAATCAATTACAACATGTACCTTAGAATAAAAAATGCTTTTCCAAAGAAACAAAAGAAAGTCAATATTAAAAGCTTTATTGGAACTAGTGCCAGATTTAACACAACAGTACTGGAATATTACATTTTATCATAGGCAATCTTAACACATATTACATTATAAACTATTGCCACCAAGCAGTTCCAGATGATAGCTCTGGGAATTGAATGCAGCTGCTCAAGGGTAGTACACAAAATGAGAGATAGAAAAAAAGGCATATTAGGGTGATCAGCTTATTTTTATACCACTGCAGATTTAATCATGTTGCACAGTGTGTTTTCATGGTTTTATGTGAATGTTTTCTGAATGATTCAAGTCTCTACCATTTCCCATGAAAAACAATTCTGCATTCCATATACTCTTTTGTGGTGATGATAATGATACTGTAAGAAACTTCAGTATGGTAATGGTGAGAATAAACTAGCAAATATTAAACTGCAGTCTATTACAAAGCTAGAAGTTAGCCACCAAAGTCTATGTGTTCTGCAGATCCCAGCATCCTCTCTGATACAGTGTTCTCATATTGTTCCAGTGTAGTATTGGAGCAAATTTATTGAAAGTGTTTGCTGCATAAAAGTTCTGCAGTACATAAGCTTTAAAAAAAGTGCATTTCTTAAAGTTATTATGAGGGTAGCTGAAAACTTTAGCTCTTCTCTCCATGAAAAACATGAGTCAGATGATAAATGACTACAGAATCAGGCCAAAAAAAAAAAAAAAAAACTTTTGTAAAAGACCAGCTAAGAAAGAGAGAAGATAAGAATTGACATTAGAACATAACGAAGATTGGCAAAATACATTTTTTTTCTTCAAAAATTAATAGTTAAGTGTGAGAGAAACATTTAAGAGCAGACTATTCTGAGACAAATTGTTCAAATGCATGAAAGGATGTACTGTATCTTGTCTCTGTCAAACATTAAATATATTCTCTGGATTCATTCTGATGTTCCAGAGCTGCCATTAATTTCAAGGAATAGACCAATATGTAGAGCTCCGTTCCTCCATAGAAATGAATGGGAAAATTCAACCCTCTTTTACATAAGCCTTCCTTCTCCCTAAACATCAGCTAAATAAGTTATTCATTTTTGAATACTGTAATTTGCCCTTTGCCAGGGATCATTTGTAAATGCTGATTATGGCATTAAAATGTTCACAGATTTATTTCACAATCTCTTAACATTTCATGATGTTCAAGTGAATTTCAGCACTGTCTCTATAATAAACATTCATACACAACACATTGCCAGGATTGAATCTACTGGATGTCAGCATTCCAAATAATGCACCCATAGAAAGGAGAACTTCAAGGTAGGTAGTCCTGCTTTCTATGTAGTCAAGGAACAATTTATTGGATACATCATATTGGCACAACTGGTGAAAACCAACTCTGAAAGTTTTCACCAGATTAAAAAGTGAAAATTTCCCCTTCACCCAAATCATCAGTCACATTGTCCAATAGAGGTGCTGGCTGGTTGCTTGGTTACTCCACTTCTCCTCTTTTCAGTCAACTGTTGGAATGTCCTTGGTTTCCAGTGGAAAACTTTTTGTTTTGACTACAAATCCCAGCTATTTCCCCACTTCCTGTCCCTTCTTCCTTCTTGCAACCCTGAAGGCTCAAAGATGGCCTCAGCCAAATTCACTTCAGGGTTGATACCGGATTGCTAACTTTAGATTATCAGTCAGAGCAATATGAACTGCACCTGTGCCAGTTTATTTCAATTAATGCATCTTTATAATCTTTTTAAAAAGGTTTGGCATTCTGAATATCTTACTTTAAATTCACCTTTGCTTCTGTCTTGTTTAGGTTACTTTCTTATTCTCTACCATTTTTCTGGCTTTAGTTTTTACTTTCTTGAATTGTTTGCTTCATATTCCTTCCTCTTGGAAAGCCTGAACACCTGTTTCCTGTGTGATTCTACCCTAAACAGTGCTTTTCCTCTTAGCTCATATAATAACAGCAATCAGACTCTTAAATAATCAGGTTTGCCATTATTATTCTTCTCTCCTGCTTTGACAGTTGAGGAAGGGAGTTGTTTTTTCCATAGTTTTAATCTGAGCTAGTGACTGTAAATATGATTCATGCATTCCATTCTTGCAATGTTAGATTCCATCCTACATGCTTTAAAGTCATAATCATCATCAACATTATCATCATTATCATTACTATCATCATCCTGTTGTATTCTATTCCCTTTGCCAAAGCATATTTCTTATAACATGCCCATATTGGCCTCTTACAGCTAATTCGTCTATCAGGTTAATTGGATTGCTCATATGAAAACATTATTCCTTACAAGGTCAGTGTAATACGTCAGCCAGAAGCTCACTGAAGTCAGCCATTACACGGAGGTAAGTTATTAGTTCCAAACCAGAAGTAGCAGTGATTTACCACTTCACCTGAGCAAAAAAGAAAAACCATTCAGAAGAGATACGGCCATTTTAAAATGGCATCATTGCAAAAAACTGTTTATCATTTTCCAGCCATGTTGTATAAGGCCACAAAAAAAAAAACAAAAAAAAAAACACCCCATGAACATGGTATCTGCAGCCAGCGTGAACCTGTTGTAATAGAAAAGTAGTAATTTCTTCTACCAGACAGAATAGGGAATGGTGTTGATTGACAAATTGTTAATAACATGTTCTAACGTAAAACTAAGGAGAAATTTCCTGAAAGTTAGAACAATGAATCAGTGGAGCATCTGGCCTTCAGAAGTTGTGTGTGTGCACTACTAAAATTGTCAGAAGGTTGTTTCGAATAAGTTTAATTTGAAATTAAAGAGAACCTAATTGCATTTACTGAAGAATCACACCAACCCTTGATATAAAGAAACATAAATAAGAACTGTCAAGAATAAGATTGCAGCCCTGCCTTTTAGGGCATTTCCCAACAATGAAACATATATCCAACTTCTAAATAATCATTATATAGATTAAACTATAATTCAATGGAATTTTTCTTTTGCCCCCAATTGCTTTCAAGCTAACAAAACTGATGAAAGTTTGCTTAATTTTTTCAGATAAAAAATGAGATTTCTGTGAGTTGATAATGCAAGATAGAGGTCCACCCTGAATAAAAGCCCTTTACTGTATTTTTTATTATTATTATTTTATTTGCTATATTAAGTAGAGACCATCAAAAAAGCAGTATAGCAAACCCCAGTATGTCTGGAACCTTTGGAAAACACTAGTTACTTTGGAGGACCGATTTAAATTTTGCTTATTTATATGACAGCTTCATGAGATTGATGGCAGGAATACATTTATCTTTATTAATAAAGTAGTTTTATAGAACAGGATCCCCAATACACATATCAGAGAAAAGGGCCATATCATATCTATTAATCATGATTCTGATCTTTGGAATGGGAGACAAACAATGAATTGCATACTGTAACTTGGAAGAGAGATAATAATGTTCACAAACATGCATTTCTCAGATATCAATACAGTTTGATACTGCTCACAATGTTAGTGATTTGTTTGAACATAGAGATTAAAGCAATTTTATGGCCTTCAAATGTAGAAGCAGAAAGTGAAATGGCCTTTCTCTCACTCTATCGCCATGGTTAGCTCTTTATATATTGGCGCTGTGATTATCTCTTTGATAGTTGTTTAATCAGTTTTGTCGACATGCTCTAATTCAGGGGTCTCCAACCTTAGCAACTTTAAGCCTGACAGACTTCAATTCCCAGAATTCCTGAGCCACTGGCTTGGGAATTCTGGGAGTTGAAGTCTGCCAGGCTTAAAGTTGCCAAGGTTGGAGACCCCTGCTCTAATTCACTCATATAATTATTACAGATGGCTTCCATTGTTTAGGAATGACTGAAAGACTGACATCCATGTATAAGTGTAGCAATTATTACATTTCAGCTAACTTTGTGTTAATATTTGATAGTAACAATTAGACATCAAAAGCAAGAAACTTATGATTGAGTGTTGAATTCAGAAACATCAAGTGTTCAAATTTTTGAATGGGATGCCTATAAATATTGTAATTGAAATGGCACTGTTGTTTATGCACCATACTAATTAAGATTAAAAATAAAAGGGAAAATAATTTTAAAACTGAATCAAAACATTTATGAGCACAGGTGGTTAGATGTCTATCTACTACCTTGTATAGGTTATAGAGAAATACAGGAGAAGAAATATGAAGCAAACATTATAATATCACAGAAGACATAATTCATCTCAACATATTTACAATAGAGAATCATGAGAGTCCTAGAAAGATTTTAGCCAATTTTTTTAGTAAAAGAAAAATAGGGCCACATCTCCAATTATTAGGGGTGAAAGAAATGAAATATATAAAATTTCAAAGGACATAAACTATTCTTTTTTAAAAATTTAATCAAACCCATATACTAAATCAGAGAAGAGATCAGAGAAGAGATCAGAGAAGAGATCAGATAAGGATATAGAGACCTTCCTAATAATAAAAGCCTATTGCACTTAGATTTACCTTAGACTGTCTATCATCCCTGTCCTATTGTTTCTTTTATTTTTCTTATATGTACCCATTTCATGTATTCATAACTATGTATATACTTATACCTATTATCTTGTAAGCGATTGACAAATCAAAATAAATAAAAATAAATAAATATGCCTCACTATTTGGGGTAGAGATCAAACTTTTTTTTTTTAAAGGCAAGTGATAAAACGCCAGGATTGGTAGATTCCTATGCAGTGGTATAAAATATTTATAGATCTTTTGATGCCAACACTTTATCAATTGATGAGGTACCCAATAAGAGAATTTTATCATAGACATTTAATTGGGCTTGTATTACAATTATACTAAAATCAGGTAAAAATCATACCCAATGTGCTAATTATCATCCAATCTCATTGATTAATGTTGATACAAGGATCTTAACAGCAATGCTAGCAAATAGATTATAGCAAGTGTTACCATTTTCTATTAAGAATGATCAGGCAGGGTTCATAAAAATTAGGCAAGCAACAGAACGTATTAGGTTAATTGTAAATTTAATAGACTTGAACAAAAATGAAAACCAATTTGTAACTTTATCATTAGATGTTGAAAAAGCTTTTGACAAAATAGACAGTACATGTTTATTATATGAAATAGGATTGGATTTCCTTTGAAATTCCTAAAATAATCCATAAAATGGATTAAGATATTTTACAAGCTGCTCACATCTAAATTTAATGGCATATTTTCTGCAACTTTCCCATTATTTAGAGGAACTAGATAAGCATCTCCATTTTCACCCTTGCCTTTTTATATTTGTGTGGAACCCTTGACTTGTGCTGTTAAACAGTTTAGGGAGATTTACAAAGTAGTACATAATTTAGTTAATCATGTTTTATTTGCAGATGATATTGTTCTATTTCTAAACTTCAAATTACTATTCCAGTGTTGATGCAAATGATAAGTAGCCTTTAGTAATATTGCAGGATTTTCTATTAATTGGTCTAAATCTATTAACTTGGTGAAAATTTGGTTACCCATCCATTTGTATTAAGTGCATAAATAAACACACTCACACACGTAAATAATGTTTGTAATATTATAATTTTTATTGCATCTTCTTAATTTTAAGCACTTGTTATATATGTTTTAACAATGAATATATTCTTGTATTTTGTTCCTTTTCCTTTTCTTTCTTTATTCTTATTATTTTAAAAGCAACACAAAAAATATTTACATGTTGAGCAAATGTTCTTTGCCCATTTATCTATGGATTGTTATTCTTATAATTGTGCTTCACAGCATCTTATTTTCACAAGTGGATATTTTTAAGGACGTTGTAAACTCCTTGAACTTATTTGGTGAGCAAAAAGTGGGATGTAAGTATCTGATCAGATATTGTGGTTATCTGATACAGTGCAGCAGAATATTTCACAAATATTTGAGGATAAGCCAAATGTTTTTTGCATACGTCCTTATCATTGATCGAGGCTTTGACTGAGGTTCCTTTAAATAGGCAACTAGGTACTATTATTCTTTGAAATGCAGTTCTGTACAGCAGGTCACATTGCCATCTAATTGTTGTCTCAATTTTCTATGTTTCAGTCATGCATATTAAAGAAAAATATATATTAACATGGGTAGGCACAAGTAATTCTCAATTTACAATCATAATGGAGCCTGGATTTTCCATTACAAATAATGATGGTTGTAAGTTGAAGCACTCATGTGACCAGACCCCAATTTTATTTATCTTTTTTATTTTTATTTTTGCAGCAGTCATTAAACAAATGTGGTGAACATTCAGCCAAAGCTGGGATTGTTTAAGTAATTGAATCAATGTATTCCTATGGGTGTTTTTGTCATAACCACAGGACTGGCCTTAAGATGAGCAAATTGACAAGCACCCAAAATCTGGTCATGTGACAATGAGGTATGTGCAGCCATTGGACCTCTTGAAACAAGGTTGTAAATAGCTTTTGGGAGGTCTAACATAACTTTGAACGGTCACTATGTGACAAGTCCTATGTCAAGGACTAGCTGTACACATATGGATACTTTATTAAATTAGGGCTAGCAGGTCTTGGCTGAAAACAAATTATTAGCCATTATATAACAGCAATGAAATACTGAAAATCTCTCACTTTTTCTGAAGCTCTGGTGAGGGATCTGCATTTTCTCAGCCCGTATCCAGTGGCTCTGTTTAAATTAATATCCCACTTCATATATGAACTAAGCATTTAACATAATTTAAATTTCCTTATAGTTCCCTTATATTCATTAGTGCAGATAAAATATCTTTCTTTTTATCTGCAAATCCATGGCTCCTTTTCCTGCCAGATGTGCTAGAAATATTTTTTAAAAAAAATATTTATACATCCTGTTCCATGTAGCAAAATTTGCCACCTGCCTAACTTTTAATATTTTCCTGTTTTACAAGATTGTCTATATTTTTTTAAAAAAATGAATCCACTTTTTGAACTGATTGTCTTTCCTTTCAATTACTATCTTCATGTGAACTGGATTGAAAAAATATATTTTCAAGTACAAATCCTCATTGCAGCCCAACTGTCCCACAGAAAAAGTAATAACTATTTTCTACAATTTTATATATACAAATACAAAATATAAAACTCCAAAAGAAAAAAAAAATCCAAGAGACAAAAAAGAAAAAAAGCACACATAAAACACGAACAATCAAAACATTAAAAAAAGAAAAAGATGCATCAGAAAAAGACCAATACATATATACGTATTATCCCCTTTAAGTGAAACTGATTAATACATTACTATGACATTAGTTCCCATCCCTTGCAAAACAGACCCTCCCCAAAATTTTAAACCACTAAATCTATTTGCAAATTATTAACCTGTCTTCTATATATTATATTAGTGACAAAGTAGTTAATAGGAAGAATATTAATACTAAAACAAAGCAAAAACATTTTCAAAACTCTCTGTTAACAAACTGCTATTGTAATCCACTTGTAGAAAATTTTCCACAGCATCTTATCTATCTGAAGCCATCCCAAAATTTATAGTTTGTCCTGGATTGAATATCCACGTTTGCTTCTTAGTACCATCTCTTATCAATTCTTGTTTAATTAAATATAATAAATTCAGTCTCCATAATAAGTCTATCTTCTAATCAACGTCCAAAAAGAAGTGGTTACCAGTTGACTATAATAAATCCATCAAGTCTCCCTCAATCTTTATAGAAGATTTCACAATTTATCCTCACATTAGACATGCATCTAAAGAAGGACACACATTAGGTCAGTTGTATAGTTAATTTGTATAAAAGAATGAAAGAAGGCATGTGACCACAGCTGAGCTGTCTTCCTGGTCACAGTAAATTCATTCTGCCTCTATGTTATGTTACAGAAAAGCAAAACACAAACTCTCAATGACACAATACCACAATAAGAGCATTCTTTGTGAACAGCCCTTTTGAAACTCTATCAAGAAGACAAAATGAATTTTTAAAAGGGAAGGAATTGACCTTCAAATCCATTTTATTCTATTGGCCACTTTGGTATGATTGTTTCTTCCTCAACCCCACCCTACCAAGGAATATAGGAAATATTATCATATTGTACAAGGATGGTTGCAGGATGTACATATTTGTTCTGCTTAGTATTTAAGTGACTTTTGTTCAGGGACAGTACCAAATTCTGGGAGTGTTGCAGGGGTTAATTTTGGGGATGAGGCCTCATGAAGCGAACAATTCCTATCCATATTCTTAACACAGCCCACAGAAAATGGCTTCTGTGAGCAATTTTGAGAGAGCTGAATAATATGAGGAATATGAACAGCAGACCTTGGGAAGAAAACTGTTCCCAGCTCTCACCATAAATCACCAGATATAAATTTTAACTTTTGAGTGTTTTTATTATTATTGATTATTTAAATTTATATGCTGCCCAATTCCCAGCAACACTAGGCAGTCAATCTTGAATAGAAAGGAAAAGATCATATCATTAAAATGTTGCCTTTGCAACAAAAATTCTTGAGGTTTTGGGAGGCTGCAAATGCAATTGGGGTGCTGTGGGCTGCATGTGTGGCCACAAATAACCTCTTCTGGTATTAAAGACAACAGGTGATAAGCCCCCCTTTCCTTCCTCCCCCCCAAAGAGAATTCATAAGAAAAATCAGCACAATAATACTAAATCTATTGTTTTAAACATCAGACCTTCTGATAGAATCTCACCTTTCCCCACTGAAATAGAGGCATTGAAAGAAATCTGCTCAGAAAGACAATGGTTTAATAACTGCACTATTATAAGAACCTCACCCAATTAGCCACTTTCCTTAGATCCATACACAGTTAGTCCATGGCGGACATAGAACTCAAAAATTATATTTTGAATTATGGGTATGTAGATGGCTGTCTGTCTGGATAGATAATAGATAGAGATAGCAATAAAGAGGATAGATAGATAGATAGATAGATAGATAGATAGATAGATAGATAGATAGATAGATAGATGATAGATAGATAGATAGTATTCATCAGCATTTCTCCTAATTGTCATGATGAGACTGATGAGAAGAAGGAGATGGCAGCACCATTCATTCATTCATTTATTTAATGTTCTGCCCATCTCTTCTGGAGGTGACTTAGGTTGTCTTACAAACATTAATCTGGGCATCTTAGAAACATTATCCTATTGCCTTCCCTTTTTTCATTCATTCAGAGCTACTTCCCTCTTACCCATGAATATAGAGAGAGCGGATGGCCACTTTTGAAAGGATGATCTCTATAATTCAGTCCTCCTTGTGTGCTGCAAGAGGATCCCTGCAGCCCTTCCCAAGAATCCTGCCAAGTGCTAAATCCTGTGTTCTACTGAGTCGCTAATCCCAAGAGAAGCAACAGAACAGATGGTAGCTCTTTTAAAAACCATGAATGCCACTGTGCAAGCTATTTACACCCATCTATGGATTTGTGCGGGGAAAGGGGAATGTGACTCCAAAGGGAAAGAAATGAGATTCAGAGAGTAATTGAAAAGAAGGCCATAAATAGCCACATATCACTGCATTCTGTAAACTCATCTGACAATACATTTGGGATGAGTGAACACGGGGGCTCTGGAAATTAGTTGATTGCACACAGAACAATAGATTCAATCCCTGCAAATGTATTCTCAGTCACCGACAATATCTTCAGTCCCTACAATGACAAAATGCAGTACTGCAGGCTGTTTCTGGTGAGTGCCGATTGCCGGCAAATCTCATCAGGCTCAAGGTTGACTCAGCCTTCTATCCTTATGCAGTTGGTAAAATGAGGGCCCAGATTGTTGGGGGCAATAGACTGACTTTGTAAACTGCTTAAAGAGGGCTGTGACGCACTATGAAACGGTATGTAAGTCTAAGTACTATTGCTATAAAACATTCATGGTGGGATTTAAACAGACAAAATGGTGGTAACAGCAGCACAGTAAAAAGAAATCTGTCCTTTTGTATGTCTCTGTGTGTGATATTGATAAATGTAGGAAAGGAGAACTTGGATCACACTGCCACAGCCACCATTTTGTCTGTTTTGAGACCTTGGCACTTATAACTACATGCCAGGAAGAAAGGTTGCAAGTGATTTGTGTGAATCGTGCTTGATTTGATTCCAATGGGAGAGTCAAGATTTAAGGAAACCTTTCTTCCCTTTGATTTGAAGTTGTGTAGGAGATCCAAGGGCAGCCCAATTCCATTTGGGGAGCTTTAAGATTAGATTTTTTTAAAAAAGTAAGTTCTGTAGATAATAATAGAGAAATATCAAAGCTTCTTAAAATGGTTCTTCTTTGGCAGAATGGGATGAAAATAGCAGGGCTGGTAGACACTTTAAAGGACATTAACCCAGTTCAGTTGAATACCTTCAATGGCTCTACTGCAAGGTATTTTTTTATATATAAAATACTTCCCTGTACTTCTTTTGGCAGAAAAATAGCAGAGATAAGGAAAAAGTTATAGAATAATCTCCAACTTCTCTAACAAAGAGCTCCTGGAGAAGCTCTTGGCCTAACCAATGCTGTGAGTACAGTACTCAGTAATAGAAGAAAAGTTACAACTTTCCCTCTGTATGAAATCACCATGTTCTTGTGCTGGACAACACACACACACACACACACACACGGGGAGAGAGAGAGAGAGAGAGAGAGAGAGAGAGAGAGAGAGAGAGAGAGAGAGAGAATAGGATAGGATAGGATATAATTTTTATATATATTCTCTTCTGTTTTGTTGTTATATATCTACCGTATTTGCCGGCGTATAAGACGCGACCCGGCGTATAAGACGACCCCCACCACCACCAGAAACGCCCTCCAGAAATCCCGGGGCTGCAGCGGCAGGGCGGAGTGCCAGGGCCGTGGGAAGAGCAGGAAGGCTGCAGCCTCGGGCGGGCGAGGCGAGCGGGATGAAGCGGAAGCGACGCAGGGGATCCGGGAAGCCAGAGGCGCCGCTGCATCCAACAAGCATCCGAAGCCGGCAGTGGATATACCGGCGTATAAGACGACCCCCCCCACTTGGAGGCATGTTTTTCGGGGCAAAAAAGTCATCTTATACGCCGGCAAATACGGTATCTATTTATAAAAGCAAATACCACTCACTCATCAAGAAATCTCCAGAACTGTAAAGTCTACAAACTTGAATTTTGGCACATGTATTCCTCTTGGCTTCTAGGTGCTCGTTAAGAAAGGATTTTTTGAAATGACCATCAGAACATCAGCATTTCTTATACAGTATAATTAACACCTCTGATGCTAAGACATTAGACATTCTACTCCCCATCCCTACCTGAAAATAACTCTGTTACATATTTATGGAAATTTGTGATCAAGAAAAGTCACATAGATAGATATCCATAGCATAGATGGATAGTTGCTTTCACAAAGGAGTTCTGTCACTTGGAATGAGGTATAATTACAATCTTAGGATTAATCAGGCTCTGTAGATGTATTACAGAAGCCTGATAAGATGCTACTTCCTTTAATATGCTTTCCCAATTAGATATTGGGCATAAGGCATAAGGCGTGACTGCTGGAGGAGGAACTCTGGGAGTTAAAGTCCATATGTCTTAAAGTTGCCAAGGTTGGAGACCCCTGTTCTATATATTGGCAAGGGAAGAGGGTAGTAAGAAAAAGAATGCAGAATGGAGTTGTCAGGAGGCTTGTGATATGATTTGAAAAAAAGACCTAAGTGAGTCCCTTTGTTGTGAATCTCCAATTGTTGCTGAACTCAGCCAAATGGGAACATCGTATGCAGGTGTATTTAGAGCAGGAGGAAAGGAGGGGTACATATATCTCTGAGACAGCATAAATGATTCCACCTTCCAGGAAACACATTGTCATCCTTAGGTTGTTTGCAATATACAGTCTGTTCAAATTCTGGTGAATCAGATCAGATTACAGTAATCCTTGATTGTATCATGATCAGACAACTGTGAAGCATTTTCTATAGGAATTAATGGGAAGATCAATAAATGTCAATTGTGGCAAAATGTAGCAGTTGGCTATCAGTCATTATGCGATATTGCGTGATAGCCAGATCATATTATTATTTGGGCCACTATTCACTCTTAGAGACTGCCTGGTCAAGTCCCTGCAGTTTTTTTGGCAAAATTTCAGAAGTGGTTTGTCTCCTTCCTAGGCCTGAGAAAATGCCTCACCTCTGTAGTACAACTGGAACAGTTTGCTGTGTGAGATATGGCACTTATATGCCTCAGGGGAACTAGAAGTCACAGCCCCCTGGTTTCTAGCCTATATCAAACTGGTTCAAATGATCGTGATGATAATTATCAGATCATTTCGTGCCCATATAAAAAGCTTAGCAAGATTGCCAATTCCAGGCACAGTTCAGGGTGTGTGTTTTGGTTGCTTAAAGTTTTAAATGCCTTGAGGCTGATTATTTAAAGATTTATCTTCTTGTAATAAACTTGTCCTGTCATTAAGATCTTCAGACAAAACTCTTGTAAAAATATCCCCTCTTTTGGAAGTCATGATTCTACGATATAGGCAAGGATTTCCTTCTAGATTATCCCCAAGCTAATAGAAATCCCATTAAGCTTTCTCCCCTCCATTTCTGCTCTGTTACTTTTTTGGTTATGGAAATATGGGATATACCGTATTTGCCGGCGTATAAGACGACTTTTTTGCCCTGAAAAAGATGCCTCCAATTGGGGGGGTCGTCTTATATGCCGGGTCGTCTTATACGCCGGCAAATAGTAATTGGGAAGCACTGCGGCTGCCCGCGGCTGAGGCACTTTAGCGCACCGTGGAAGCGAATCCCGTGAAGCCGAAAGGAGCAGCCAGCCTTCTCCCAGCTCCCAGGAAAGCAGGCTCGCACCGCCCGAACTCCGCTGAGGTATCCGGCTGGGGCTGTCAGGAGTTGTTACGCTGGCGCGGCTCGCGCGGCTCCAGTCCCGCGTTGCCTCGGGAAGGGAAAGGCAAAACCAGGAGCCGCTGCTGCCATTGCAAAGCGCCGCTGCGGCTCTTCCTTTTTGCCTTTCCCTTCCCGAGGCAACGGGACTGGAGCCGCTGAGCCGCGCCAGCGGTAACAACTCCTGACAGCCCCAGCCGGATACCTCAGCGGAGCCCGGGCGGTGCGAGCCTCGCTTCCTTGGGAGCTGGGAGAAGTCTGGCTGCTCCTTCGGCTTCACGGATTTGTTTCACACGAGACAAAAGTGCCTAAAAAAAAAAAAAAAAGTGCAAAAGTGGAAGGCGTGCGGAAGAGGGGGCAAGTATATAACAAACTATATTTTGAGTGGAAATGTTGGGGGGTCGTCTTATACGCCGGGTCGTCTTATACGCCGGCATATACGGTATTTAATTTTTGAGTAGTGGCTCAGTGGCTTAAGGATGCTGGCGATGGTCTTTGTTCTAGCAGTTCGAGTCCTAGCACTGTGTAGTGGGATGAGTTCCCGTCACTTGCTTCAGCTTCTGACCCACTTAGTATTTCAAAAGCATATTCTATGCAAGTAGATAAACAGGTACCTTTTGGTGGAGAGATGAGCCAGCACTTCATGTGGAAGTCAAAATCCTGCTGGTACTGAGCCTTCCTGGTTGTGATGCCTATTTGTGAGGTGGCTTTGGTGAAGGGAGAGAGGATTGGGTAATGCTGCAGGAAAAGCCACTTGTCTTTCTTTCTGGTGTGGAGCTAGCTCGCCGTCCTAGGGTGCACCTTGGGAAACATGCAAGAGTGTACTTAACAGAGGTATACACTTGCATGTTTGCATGCACCTGATAAATAGGCAGCCAAACTACTGTTCTGCATTAGCATTGCAGTCTCTTGGCTAATGTAACAACACCATACACTAAATAAATAAATAAAATTTAATGTTTAGAAAGGTGATATATAGGCAAGAAATAAATTTCTGGAGAGTGCTTTAGGTTTCAAGACACAAAGATAATTCAAAGCCTACAATTTCTATAACACTTGCATGCAATTCCTTAAAGCAGCCACAATTTTCCCCAGGATAAGTTAGTTGCCCCTTTAATAAATCACAGGGAAGAAAAAAGAATAAAATATATTCCTCTACAAATATATGCGGTTTCTGACTGGCAGCAGTGAGAAAGAAGAGCCTGGGCAGGACTAAGTTACCACTGATCTAATTGTAATTTCAGTGTATCAGGTTACTCAGCAACAACTAACAAAAGCCTTCAAACAAGTAAAGAAATCAAGACGAATTATTGTGTCGACATCCACATCATCACATATAGAGAGAGAAGCATTAACCAACCTTTACATTTGACTTGAAACTTAACAGCTAAAAGCAAACTGCCAGCTATGTATGGTAGTTCATTAGGGAATCAATTTTATATGACTTGTTTAGGAGTGAAAACAGGGCTGGCACTGAATGGAGGTTGTCAAATGCTTTTCACTCCAGAACAATAGGCAGCATTTGACTTAGTATGTCAACATTCCACAAGCTTTTTCTAGTTACAGACTGACAGTGCCATCCTACAAATACATTCACAAAGAAAGAAGTCCTACTGGATTCAGTGACATTTATCTTCCCTTTGAATTACAGGCAATACAACTGCAATGAAGTCAATGTGCTTTTAAGTAGAGATGAATAGAGTTATACTATTACCTTGGATAAAGAAATTAATTGAGATGAATTTCACCTAAGGAAGAAATTGGAGACTGGAAACCAGTAAACATTATGGTGTTTTTTTTTTAAAAAAAGAAGAGGATTCTATTGACACCATAGGTTTGCCTAGTAACTTGTATTATATATTCTTTGTGTATTGAATGTTCTATATTTCCCAGGATCAGTATTTACTTTGCATTTTGTGCTAATGTCTTCCATTTTTGGAAATGGTTCCAAAGAAGAAGATTCTTAGGATGCTATGCAAAAAAGGAGATAGATGATAGATAGATAGATAGATAGATAGATAGATAGATAGATAGATAGATAGATAGATAGATGATAGATAGATAGACAGATAGATAGATAGATAGATAGATAGATAGATAGATAGATAGATAGATAGATAGATAGATAGATAGATAGATAGATAGATAGATAGATAGATAGATAGATAGATGATAGATAGATAGATAGATAGATAGATAGATAGATAGATAGATAGATAGATAGATAGATAGATAGATATAGATAGATAGATAGACAGATGATAGATAGATAGATAGATAGATAGATAGATAGATAGATAGATAGATAGATAGATAGATAGAGATAGATAGATGATACAAGGTAATGTACATGTATACTGCCTATTTTTCGATACTCACTAAAGACAAGGCTGCTTAGTTTAGCCAGCAGGTGCTACTTAAACCATTCTTTTTAAAATAAACAGAAATATTAATCAATTTCTTAATATTTCCAAAGGTGAGGCAAACACAAATATTGGTTCCCACAGATGACACAATCCAAATATTAAACCGGCTGTATTTTTTGAACCTCAATGAATCTGAGGAAGGTAACCCTTTAAAAGAACAAGCCCATCATTCTGAATTATACTTACAAATGATTTGGGGTCGGAGCAGTGGCTAAGAAGAACAATGTGATTATAATGTCCAATCCAGACTAACAGCTGCACAGCTGTATAAAGTGGATAGGGGGTGCGGTGGCCTAGTGTTTAAGATGCTGGGCTTGTCGACAAGAAGATTGGCAATTCAAGATCCAAGCACCGCAGGATTAGATGAGCTCCTGTCCTTCCGCCAGCTTCTGCAAACCTAAGTAGATAAAGAAGATGAACAGGTAGCACTTTGGTGGGAAGGTAACAGCATTCTGTGAACCTCACATATAGTCATTTCAGCCAGATGATTATGGAAGCATCTTCAGACAGTGTTGGCTCAGCCAAGAAATGGAGATAAGCCCCCTCAAGTTGGACATAGTAAGACAGGTTAAACCTTTACCTTTTGTTGAATGAATTTGGAATCTTTTTCAAACTTATCCCCAGATATTTTATGCTGCACAGTTGTCTATAATGATGGATATGAATAATTGAAGTTGTGCCTTCTCTGACCAAACAAACAAACAAACAAAAAAGCATTACTCTAGCAACAGCATAAGCTGGTAGAAGAAGTTCCATACTACAGAGCCACTAATTTTGAAATAAAATCCCCTGGGAGACAGAGTTAAGTTTAGGTCTTTGACCTTCCCTCCCTACTCATTTACAGAATGAACACAAGTGACTTATTTGGTGATATTTATTAATGGCAGTCAAGGCACGGAATACAAAATTAATCCAGCAAACTGGAAAAAGGTCTTTACAGCAATTTATGAAAAATGATGTGCATTTCAGCATCCATATCATCAGTTTATAGCTCCGTGCCTGGGAAGGCAGAGAGGTCATGGGAAAAGTGAAAATAGAACACTGACCAAGTATGGCAGGAAGGGCTAGAGAGCAGGTGGACTGCTACAATTATCCAAGCTCCATGATGAATGAGAACCGTATCTGCTCTTGAAAGGTCTGTGGGATGCTGATAATGTATAAGTCACTGGAGCATCAAGGCTGAAGAGGAAAGCATTTCAGAAGTAATCCCAGGGTTTGCAAAATCCCATGCAATCAGACGTCCAAATGGGAAGGAAGAACCTTAACCGCATGCACAAGAAGTAAAAAAAAAAAAAAAAAAAACAGGATGGAGAAACGGAGAGATTGGCCTCCGCACTAAAAGAACAACTTTTCCTCCACCTCAACTTAAAGATAAACCATAGTTTACTGGCAGTTTTGCCATGTAAAAAGAACACAACTCAGAAAATCCAAAGAAACAGCCTGCAATCTTTGATATGCATATATATTGTTGGGGAGGTGGTGTGCTCTTATGAATCAAACAATTCTCAAGCTTGGCATTTTGATCCCCTTATTTGATGTTCTTTTTAAGTACTGGTGTTTTTAAAAAAAATAAGGAAAAGTGAAAATGTTCATATTCTTAATCCCCTTTATCCTTAGGTCTATGATGCATGTTGGCTATTTTTTGTAGATTTCAGGGGGAAATTCTCATGAACAAATCCTACTAAGAAAATATATGAATAAATTAGAATAGAAATAATAGAATCTTCCTATTAGAAAATAGGAAGTGAGTTGCTTTCCTTATGTGTGCTCTCCAGTCATAGTCTGGCCTGTGAATCCACACTCCAATATTCCTTGAAGTATATCTTTGCTGCTCTCATTATTTTTTAATAATTTGATAATAGTTTTGGTGTCTTACCCCTTTCAACATCTGTTGTGTCTGCAGTTGTAAAATGGATGCTGAAAAACAATATATTTGTAAAGGTGAGAAATTCATACAGCCTATTGGCTGAGCTAGCAATTTCACAATGGCAGTATGGCAGTCACGTGATGTCTTTGATTGATTAGAATAATAAATCCACAAAGCTGCTGTTCTGAAAGAAAACTTTTCAAATGAAATAAAAAGCAGTTGGGAAAGAGAAGAAGATATTCATGCTAATACTCTACTGATACATCCTAATGAACTTTATTCTTGGGGCATTTTCATGTTACTTGATCATGCAGATGATGTAATTCCCTCAAATTCCTTCCCCACTATTACAACAATAATGAGAATGGAGAGAATCCTAATTTGCCACAAGGACAGAAAAGTTGAAGTGATGTAGGCATTGACAGACCATAATAAGCATTATAAAGGGATTCTTTATTGCCACTGTACTTCTCAGTGCAACTTTTAAATATATTTTGTTACTGAAAAAGGAATTTTACATAAGGTTAAAAAAACTACAGAAACTTAAAGATGAAAAAAGAAAAAAGTACAAATGAATAAAATAAAAAGTGAGGTAAATGACAAGAAGAAAGAAAGAATATTTAAAGAAGTGATTTCTGATTTTCTTTGCAGGAGAAATATAACTGTGATCATTTTCACCCTCCCAAATTAAATATCTTGATTCCTTTCTGTAAACAACCATTTTAATCAGTAAATCCACGAATTACGAATTACTTTTATCCATTTTCAGCAAGCAAAAAGTCCATAAAGTGTTTCCATAAACTCATTATTGTTCCTCTTTGATCAAAAAAACAAGTCAGCATGGTCATTTCTACAAACTCTGCCATCTTCTTAATCTATTCTTCCATTTTGGATCTTTCTCTATCAGTAGTTGTAAGTGCATTTTATTGACATCTAAAATTACTTTTGGTTTTTGGTTTCAAAGCACAGAATTTAGGAGACTGTCAAAAGATGGAAAAATACTCTCCATTCTAAGATCATAATCAGAGCCTTTATCTGAATATCTCACCAGGTAAAATAGCAGCTAAAATAAAATCTCTTCTTCATAGAATGTCTTCCCCAGAAAAAGACTCAGCTGGTGTCCAAAATTTATTTTTTCCAGACAAGACTATTGTTATTTTTCCAGAGTGCTTCTTTCATCTTGTTCATGCTAATATCTTTTTCTATCCATATTCTTTTGAAAGTTAGGAAGAATGGAGATACAATTTGAAATTATGAATGGCTTTGATATTGGATTAGTTGTTGGTTTCTACATGTTCTATCTTAATTACAATACAGCATTTTGTAGGCATTACGTTATTGGAAGCCCCCTTATTTGATTAAAGTTTAATATATATGTTATTTCTGGTAAGTCAGTGGACTTTTGTTGATTAAGATTAAATGGTGATTTTTTTTTAAATAAATGAACGAGAGATGAGAAATGGAAAGAAGACAACATTTGTTTAAGAGAGGCCAGAGAAATTATCTAGAATGTATGTACTTAAAATATATCTAGGAAATTAACATGAAGGGATATTTTATCATGCTTTGTGGGTGTGTAAAATTTGGATCCAAGTGCATACTTAGATACAGAGGATTGAATAGAATGAATAAAATAGAATACCTTTATTGTCATTGCATTCCACAATACAGTGAAATTTGAAAGCTACTCCAGCACAGTGCCCCAAACATCACATCACAATCACACTACAGAGTATAATAATAATAATAATAATAATAATAATAATAATAATAATAATAATAATAATAATAATAATAATAATAATAATAATAATAATAATACCTAGTCTAAAACATTTAGTAAGTTAAATAGTTTAAAAATGCCACTATATACATAGGACTAAATCACAAATGCACTGTTTGATTCAAGACAATTATTGCCTTGGAAAATAAACTGTTTCTCAGTCTATTAGTCCTCATTTTAAGACACCTATAACGTCTCCCTGATGGTAACAGTTTTCAGCCCATCATTGTAGTTGATGTTAGATTGAAGTAAAGTATTCTCCAGTCATCTAATTCTAGATCATTGTTTTTGATGGAATTAAGGCAAATTTTCATGTTTCATATGGGAGTAATAAATCCTATATTACAATATATTAAACATACTAAAATAACAAATATTAAAAGAAAAAAACATTAAACAGAAAAGATAAAGGAGAAAATATGAAATATATATTTAAATAGCTTCATTAGAGGAAAAATATTGGCAAATTACACTGGTAAATGTCAGTGATACAGAACAATGCAACAGAAAATAATACTTTCCATATAAAATATGTGAGAGAACATAAAATTATAAAGCACGATTAATCACGTATAATGGCTTAATTGGAAGCAATAATGTTTATAAATCTCTTGCTCAGCATTCAGTATCCTACAGAGGACCAAAAAGAGAAAGATGCCAAGTCGAACAGAATTATGCCACTAAATTGAGTTTGCCTCGTCTCATGTAGTTGGTAAGAGAATGACATTCAGAGATACAGAATAACAGAATTGGAAGGGATTTTGCAGATCTAGTTCCAAATCCTGCTCAAGGAGGAGAATTTGCAACATTCTGGACAATCATTTGTCCAATCCCTTCTTAAAAACCTCCAGTCACGGAGCACCTACCAGTTCTGGAGTTAAACCACTGATTAATTGTTTTAACTGTCAGGAAATTTCTTCTTAGTTCTAGGTTGGATCCCTCCTTGATAATTTTTCATTTGTTACTTCTTGTCCTGCCCTCAGGTGCTTTGGAGACTCTTTTCTGTGACAGATCCTGAGATATTGGAACATAGCTATCATGTCACCCCTGGCCTTTCTCTTCATTAGACCATACATACCCAGTTCCTGCAACCCAGGGGTGGGATTCAAATTTTTTAACAACTGGTTCTGTGGGCGTGGCTTAGTTGGTGGGCATGGCTTGGTGGCCATGTGATTGGGTGGACATGGCTTGGTGGTCATGTTATTGGTTGGGCGTGGCCAACTTCAGCAACAGAGTGGTCAATGTTTGGAATACTCTACCTGACTCTGTGGTTTCTTCCCCAAACCCCAAAAACTTTAACCTTAGACTGTCTACTATTGACCTCACCCCCTTCCTAAGAGGCCTGTAGGGTGCGTGCATAAGCGCACCAACGTGCCTACCGTCCCTGTCCTGTTGGTTTTTTTATTTTTCTTATAAGTATCTATCTCATGTATTCAAAACTATGTTTTCTTATACCTGTATCTTGTAAGCGACTGACAAATCAAATAAAATGTAAAAAAAAAAAATATCACTCACATCAAGGCATGCGTCTCCTCGCCTGGCCTCTCATGACTGTGGGAATGTTGCAACAGTCGTAAGTGTGAAAAACGGTCATAAGTCACTTTTTTCAGTGCCATTGTAACTTTGAATGGTCACTCCACACAAGCAAAGTACCAGCAAAGGAAGGGAAGAAAATTCCAGAGAAGTTCCTGAGACAGGAAGTCTAGTCCTGCCAAGAATGTAATAAGGGTTAACGGAGAGGCAGTTTCTGTAAGCAACACCAGAATGTTTCCTTCCTGCCTTCCTTACAGGATTAGGCCAGTAATTTCTTCTAACAACCAGTTCTCCGAACTGCTTAGTATGTTAACAACTGGTTCTAGCGAATAGGTGCGAACTGGTAGAATCCCACCCCTGCTGCAACCGTTTATTGTCATTTCAGTCCCCAGGCCCTCTGATCATCTTTGTTGCTCTTCTCTGCCCTCTCTCTAGAGCAGGGCTGTCAAACTCCTAGCCCTTGGGTCAGGTGTGCCACACATTGTCCACACCCATGCTCGGTTTAGCAAAGGGGGGGAAGTCCTGATACATCATGTGACGATGCCGTGATGCCATGAGTTTGACACCCTGCTCTAGACTCTCAGAATCTTTTTTGTATTTTAGTGACCAAAAACTGAATGCAATATTTCAAGTGTGGTTTTACCAAAGCAGTATAAAGCAGTACTAACGTTTCATGCAATCTTGATACTATCCCTCTGTTCACACAGCTTAGGATGGCACTGGCTTTTTTGGCAGCTACAGCACACTGGATGCAGATCCTGAGTAGCAATTGCTGGTTTATATATAGACACTTTTCTATTGTCTATATATAAGTGTAGGTCCAAACACTTGTTAAATTGGCAGTGAGTGGGTTTATGAGACTCCAACAATGAAGAAAAAGTTATAGCATCTCTTTTAAAATGGGGAGGGGAAGGCAGATCTTTCTTTGGGGGTGAACCTTAATACTGTAATGTATTTATTATTTATTTGTTTGTTTGTATCCCACCTTTATTGTTTTTATAAATATCCCAGCTACACTTCTTTGGAGCTGTATTTAAAAGTTCGGGTAGGGATTTTAGATGATTGCTTTAATCCAGCACAGAAGCAAAAACTATGGGAAAGTGATTACTTTTGAAGAGCAAAATTTGAAAGGGTAAAAACAGCAACATGTAAAAAAAATATCAAAGGTTGCTAAAATTGGATTAATTCCACTTCCATACTACTTGAAAAGAGCCAGCAAAAAACACATCTGCAGTTTTTTTAATACCATTTTGTTAATACTGTTTACCTAGAAATATGCATTTTTCTCCTTCTCCCTCTTTCTTTTTTTAATAATGAAATTTGCATATAAATTCAAGAAGTACCAATTGGAAAAGTGCTTCTTTTTCAATATAAAATCAGAACACATTTCTTTGCTTGGAAGAGTTAAGAAACTACACAGGCCAATCAGCTGATGGATACTTCGTAGGTTTTGGAATTGCACATGGACAGAAAAAATGAGGAAAATCATGAGACTTTAGACCAGGGCTCTCAAACTCGTGAACCGGATGCAGTATGTGCTAGCCACACTCACCCCTGGTTTAGCAAAGGGGAAAAATGTCCCAATACGTCATGTGATGATGCCATGATGACACCCCTACTTTAGACAAAGATGGGGGAGGGGGGAAAGGACAGTTGCCAGAGAGTGAGAAATGGGGGAGTAACATTGTTTGGAAAGGTAGCCAATGAAGTCTTTTGCTTTATTTCCTGATCATCATTCATGTGGCTGCCAAGGACAAAGGGACTCCTATTTTGAATGAAGGAAAGGTGGTTTGGAAAATCTGTGACATCCCAAAGGATTATATTTTGTCAAGTGCAACAAAGAAGACCAAGCAAATAATGAGAGAGAAAAATGCATTTGGTTCACATTTGCTTCCCAAACAAACACACCAGTCTGAACATAATTATCCTTTGGTTTTCAGACCTCTATCAAAGATGGGTGAGAAATGCTCATTTTAGAAAAATGGGGGTGGAAAAATGGCTTATATTCTGTGAAATTCCACTCAGAGGAGAAAAAAATATATATCCTGAAGCAAAGGCTTCCAAAAATGCACATGAAGGTTCATATATGCCAAAGTCTGTCTGAAAAAAATATGCATATTTTCATGGTAATTTTTTAAGTCAAAAAGAGATTCAGAAACAGAATATAGCAAACAGGTTTTTTTTTTAATGAGAATTCTAGAGAACAAAAGAGATGCTGTTTTCCATCTCTTGGGCAACGCAGGGAAAGTAATGTAGCTTTATATAAATATATTGGTAAGATATAGCGATAGTTTGAAGGTGACAGAATGCAATAATCATTAGAATTAATCTGCAGAAATAATCTGCAGAATGAGTATTGGAATTAGACAACGGAACTCAGCTGGCAACAATCTCTTTTTTTATACTTAGCAAGAATAGAGTTGAGCAGGGAAAAACCAAATCTGGAAGAATTCCTTAAAGACTGGAAATATGTGACTAGTTATTTTTCAACCTCCTATTAATTGGACACAGGGATAGCTCTGAGGCAGCAATATTAAGAGCATCAGATCAGCATTAGGAGTTTGAAATTTGTAATGCCTAGTTAAAATAACTTGTGGCTCTTGCAAACCCTCTTCTGGGGATCCTATTGTTAACCCTAACAGTAATATCCAAAATATCCAGGAATGCAGAATTTGGCTGGATCTTCTCTATTACATTTCATCTAACAGAAAGGAAATGTTGACCTGTATCAAAGACACTATTTCATTGTTCTCTTCTTGATTCTGCCAACCCCCAAAGATGCTTTTTCATAAGGCAAGTGGGCTTTTTGCTTCTCATTCAAGAAACTTCTTCAGTTCTGAATTTCAGAATTTGAGAACTGAAGAAGCTTCTTGGATGAAAGGTGAAACATCTTCAAGCAAAAACAAAGGAAGTCCAGTTGCCTTTTGAAAAAGCGCCTTTGAGACAACCATAACCTGGATGACAGAATATCCATAAACAAGAGACCAAGCAAATCTTTCTTTAAATAAGTACTTTTTAGTAGTACTTTTATTAAAGCTTACAATTAAAAAGATAATGACTGACAAAGTCAAAAATAAAAAATTGAAAAGAAAAATAAGAATATAGTAAAGAAAAAGAAAAGAAAGAAATTCTCCCTTCATCACACGTGTGAACAATTTTGTAATATATCACCTTTTCTTAAAACAAATTGATCTTTCTCCTATCCCATTTATTATTTATAAACAAGGCCTCATTATTTCAGTACTATTCCACAAAAGTCCATTAAAAATTATCAGAGGTAACAGCATATCTGTTTTAACTTTGATCAAACAAACCAACATTATGTTCCTTCCTTTTAGTTCTTCCTTTTAGTTCTTGAGCTTTAGTTCCTTGAAATAATGTCTCAGAATTTGATTTCTTTTCATTTTTTTTCTTTGTTCCTTTTCACAAAATTGTTCAACCCTTTAACAAGCTTCTTTTATAAATGCAATATAACTAAGATCAGATCACTCTCTTGGTTTGCTATTTGTATATCTCTTTTAATTTTTAAGGCTCACCTGGCTTCTTTTGTATGTACAATGTAGCATTTCCCCCCATATCATTTGTCTAGCCTATCATTTTTAAATCCACTTTCATATCAGTCTCAATCTTGTCTATGATGGAATGTAATAAGGAAGTGGAATACCAGGAGGGATTCCCAGAAGTGGATTCCAGAGGTATAAGAAGCAATTCAGTCAGGATGTTATATGACAAAGAAAGAGGGTTAAGTCAGCTCCTTCTTAATAGTTCATAGAGTATATTGTAGATACTAATTACAGAGTGCTGAATCTGGCAAGATTTTATCTATATATGTGAAAAAAAATGAAGAGCCCAACTTGGAAAAAAGAAAATAAAAAACATGGTTTGGGGCATAATATGTCAGATTTCATAACTATAGAAGGAGGCACATAACTATAGAAGGAGGCACTCTTAAAATTATCTTCTGAGTCCATTGTTCAAAAATATCTTTCAATATGTTCGATATTAAAATACTTTGCTTCATTTTGTCAATTAAATTCCTGTAAATCATTCTTTATTCCGTGTTCTGGTCCTTTAATTGTAATCTTTAGTTCCTTTTGGCTCCCTCTAGCGTTAAACCTTCAAAATCTCTCTTCTATTAAGCATTTTCCCACCAGAAGGATTCTTACAGTTAATTCCAAAACATTCTTCTTAACAAGTAATATCTTATGGTAATTAGAAAAGGAAGTATGTGAACCCAGTGTCCTTTTTGAAAGTGTTGACCACAATTTTGACAAGACGTTTATTCCCCTTAGCCCCCGGAACATAAAACCCACCAGAAAGCAATTGAATGGAGCACTTGTGTGTGATCTCAAGTCCTATCCTCATTGGGGGAGGTATTCTGAAGAGCTGCTCAATTTTACCATGGTCTTTAGTTCACCATTACTTCTCTGGAAATCATTTTTAAAAAACAGATACTTAATGGGCTGTCTGATAGCATTTATAATTATGCAGATTTCTGAGTAGATTTAATTACAGTAGGCTAAATTCTGCAGAGAATTCCTTCACTCTTGGGGCATGTCTTTCAAAAAGAGCTAGCTCTGACTCAGAGCATGGAGGATTATGCCTCAAGTGTAATTTCATTAGTTATGAAGAACGAGAACATTACAGCGGGCAAAATAGTGATAAACTGTGTATTTAGTCTGCTTAATCTCTGGCTTTATTTGCATATTACCAAATGCACAATTGAATTAACTATTTCCCTTATTTGCTATTCATACTCTTTAAGAGATATCTTTAGTTCTGGCATCTAAACTGGTCACGTTCACTCTGCTTTAATAAGACAACTTTGGCTGTCTATGATCTGAAATGTATATTTGTTTATTACCTCCTTTACCATTGTTCTTTTTCCTCTTTTTGTGTAATGTTTCCTTTTGTTAATATCTTTGGCTACTAGTATTATTTCCATTGAAATTTAGTAAATATGAAGAAAAAATATTTCATGTGTACGTGTATGGAAATTGTGAGATTATGTACTGCTACTTCCTTGACATCAGGATAACTATACCAAATTTATTGGTGAGGGTTTCTTTTACATTGGCTATAGAAAAGTTGGAGGATAAATACAATTTAGAGAAAAATCATTTATTAATGGTATTTTATGAACTTACCTTTAATTAGTAAACCTGCAGGTGATTGCCATCTTTAGGTCAGAGAGGCTTCATTGAGCCTAAAAACAATTATATCACTGATATAAGTGAAATGGACATATGTTCATCAAAGAATCTTCACTGTAGAGGAAAACAGGTGAACAGATTACAGATTACAGATAATCAGAGTTGGAAGGGACCTTGTAGGTCATCTAGTCCAACCCCCCGCCCAAGCGGGAGACCCTACACCATTTCTGATAAATGGCAGTCCAATCTCTTCTTGAAAGTCTCAACTGATGGTGCTCCCACAACTTCCGAGGGCAAGCTGTTCCATTGGTTGATTGTTCTCACTGTCAGAAAGTTTCTCCTTGTTTCCAGGTTAAATCTCTCCTTGTTCAGTTTCCATCCATTATTCCTTGTCTGGCCTATAGGAGCTTTAGAAAATAGCTTGACCCCTTCCTCCCTGTGGCAGCCCCTCAAATATTGGAAGACTGCCATCATGTCTCCCCTGGTCCTTCTCTTTACTAGACTAGCCAAGCCCAGTTCCTGCAACCGTTTGTTGTATGTTTTAGCCTCCAGTCCCCTAATCATCCTGGTTGCTCTTCTCTGTACTTTTTCTAGAGTCTCAACATCTTTTTTATAATGTGGTGAACAAAACTGAATGCAGTACTCTAGGTGTGGTCTTACTAAGGCTTTATAGAGTGGTATTAGTACTTCCCTTGATCTTGACTGTATCCCTCTGTTAATACAATTTAGGATTGCATTAGCTTTTTTGGCGGCGGCTGCACACTGCTTGCTCATATTTGGCTGGTTGTCCATAAACAGAGTTGGAAGGAACCTTCACTGCCCAAGCAGGAGACCCTACACTATTTCTGACAAATGGCAGTCCAATCTCTTCTTGAAAGCCTCCAAGGATGACTCATAAACATGAGGAAGTCAAGCCAGGTAAGAGAAGAACTTAAAAAAAAAACTCAGAAGAAGGAAAATTCAGAAGAAGAATTCAGAAGGACCTATATTTATGTCATGTATGAAGATAGCTGGAATGTGAGTTTGGGTGGGACATGAAAATAGCCTTTGTTTGGAAGGCATTACCAGCATACTTACCAGGGCAGAATATTGAACTTTCACAAATAGATATGGAGGTGACCAGTTCAAATTCTCAAGGAAGACTAGTCATTAATGATGCCGAAAGTAGGGAATCTAAGAAACATGAACCTGGGAAAATCTAAAATTTTAAAAGCAGAAAATGGATATCTAATGAATAATACATTTAGGTAGAATGGAATGGGCCAATTGACCTAATTAATTAAATGATATACTTTTCAAGACGTGAGTTCATATAATGGATTGGAACAGTAAAGATACTCAAAAGAACATTGCTAAGTATAACTCAATAAATTACCCCATCTATTTAAATATTGAAACATGGGACATTAATGTAATACACACCTTGAGGCATGTTCAGAGTCAATGAAGGAAGAGACCTCTACATAATTTCTATTAGAGGATAAATGCAACATCAGTAAACACCATAGTTGGATACTTGAAATGGAAAAATAAAGGAACTTGTTATCATAGAATCCTGACTAGGAAACTGTAATAATGTAGGAGATAAATTGGGTTTTATGAAAAAAAAATCCTGTTTGTTGTGAACATCTGTTTCATGTAACATAAATGCAGACTGTGCACCTGGATGTCCCCAGATGGACAATCTAGAATCAAATTAAGCACATGAAAGGAAATAGAAATGGAGAAGTATAATCCAGTCATCCAGGACACTTACAGATCAGATTTGAGAAAACACTGTGAAATATCAAATTATAAAGTATCAAAGATATAGGTTAAAGTCAGAATATTAAACAGAATCAACATGCCAATCAGTACACTATGCAATTGGAAAATGAGATCAATATAATGATTAAATTCAATACACTGACTTTATATATGTAGCAAGCTGGAAAAAGATGAAAACTTGGGATAACAAGAAAAATATATGATGACCGAAGGCCAAATAAGAAAGGACAAGGAGAAATGCCTCAATCAAGAATGTTATCAATGTTATGAGTAGAAAGAAAAAAAACAAGAAAGGCAATATAAGAAAACTCTTTGTCAACAAATATGAAAGAAGAATATGTAATCCACAGATTGGAAGACTGGATTATATACCAATATCAAAAAAGGGATAACAAGAGAATGGATACATTGTGAAATTATTCCATTAATTCCTTGTGCTTAATTTCTTACAAAGAAAAGCATTCACAAAAGGAGAATTGCTAAGTTTCAAAAAAGTCAAAAGCAGTGATCCCCAACCTTTACGCCGCGCCGGTACCGGCATCGGCTGGGCGCCGCGCCCGGCACCGCATCAGCTGGGCGCCGCCATCTTTTTTGATGAAAACGTGCTTCCGTGAGCTTTCTACCCGGAAAAGCTCATCGGAAGCGCTGGCGCTGTTATCTTTTTGATGAAAACGTGCTTCCGGTGAGCTTTCTACCCGAAAAGCTCACCGAAGCACTTTTTCATCAAAAAGATGGCGGCGCCAGCAAGCCAGCGGCGGTAGGACTTGTTCTGCGGACGGTCGGTCCGCGGACCGGTGGTTGGGGACCCCTGGTCAAAAGGACATAAGGCCAGATAACTAATGTAATGGACGTATAATGGACAGAACAAGAAAAAATAAGGACATTTTCCTTTGCTTGCTAGGTTTTATTCAGTCTATATCCATATTGATGATTGATGATGATGATGATGATTTGTTACTCTTAATGTTGTTTTACCGAGTTGTATCCTATATTATCTATCCTGAGTCGCTATTGCAGGATGGCAGGTATACCAATTGAAATAATAGGTAACCGAAGTATGGTACATATTTAGATCAATTGGTATGCCATAACATATTTTTCTAATAATTTTTCTCAATTGAAAAAAAATTTGCTATAAGACCTTAATTTGAGAAAAAGGGTGATATAGAATAGGGTAAGTATTCTGGCAAGGATGTATATGTTCCCATATTTGTTTAAGGACTATAAAAGTATACTGTACTATAAGAGTAAAATGATGGCAGATATTATAGCTGTATCAAACTGGAGGTGAAAATGTTAACAGTGTATGATAGTCAAGCAAATAATACCAGTTGTTAGCAGAAAGTAAAGCAGACCTATCATCTGGAAAACAAAAATGCAAAGTGAACAATTCAGTGTAATATTACATATTAAGATAAATACAATATAGTAATATAGATGAATATCATGCATGATTGGTGAATTTACAGTTGATGGCAATAGGTGAAGTAAAGAGAAACACAGTGACAAATTTAGACAACAATGATATTTATAGTTAAAGTAATAGTCTTTCCAGAGGTAATATAATTCTTCAGAAATGGATACTGAGAAAGAATGAAAAAGAAGAGAAGCCTTTAGAATATGAATTTGGAAATGGTTACTAGCAGTTCCACAGAAAGAAAGAAAACTAATTAATCAGTTCTGAACCCAAAACTCCACTTTTCCCTGGAGGCAATGATTAGCAAACACAAAGTTAAAAATTTTGAGCACATTATGAGAATGAATCATGGCCTAAAAAATATGACTATGCTTATCAAGGTTGAGAAAAGTAGTAGAAAAATAATGAACAAAGCAGATGGATAGAATCAAAGACATTACTCAAATGGTTTGGGAAAAACCTATGGATTATGGCTGGAGATAAATACCATTAGTCTGTACCATTATGAACAGTTGAACATAAAATTCATTGACAGCTAATTAGCCAATTAGCCAATTTAATTTGGGGCACGGACATATTTGGAAGAGAATTGTGTGACATCAGAATCACAAAATGTTCCAGGTCAGCTAGATAAATGCCATGGAGAAAAAGGCAGAATTGCATCTGTTTTTGATGTCTTCAAAGGTACCTCACATACATCTTGGGTTTTAGCTAGGTCAGGAAGAACTTCTGCTACCTTGTATCACATTTTGATGGAAATAGGAAACTACATTTGGTAGTAATGTCAGGGGTGGGCTGCTACTGATTTGCTCTAGTTCAGGCGAAACCGTAACTAATTTATAGCTATTTTATGGCCGTTTTGGTGAACCAGCAAATCCCACCGCTGGCTGGCCCCGCCCTCCCCTTCCAGCCCCTCCCAGAAGTCCCCATGTGGCCTATTTTGGATGCAAGATAACTGCAGGGTCCACACAGAGGCTTGGGGAGGGTGAAAAAAGGGTCTCCCAGAGGCTCTGCCCCCCCCACCCGAAAATGGGCCTGTTTCCAGCTTCCAGAGAGCCTCCAAGGCCCAGGGAGGCCATTTTCACCCTCCTGGAGACTCAAGGAAAGCCTCCAGAACCCGGGGAGGATGCAAATGCCTCCCCCCCCATGGTGCAGGAGGCTGACTAAGTCATGCCCACTCTGGCCACAACCACCCAGCAACCGGGCAAAGAACCAGTTGCTAAAATTTTTGAAGCCTACCCCTAATAATGTTATAATGCAAGGGTCTTCAAACTTGGCAAGTTTATGACTTGTGGACTTCAACTCCCAGAATTCCTGAGCTAACATGACTGGAGGAGGAATTCTGGGAGTTGAAGTCCATAAGTCTTAAAGCTGTCAAGTTTGAAGACTCCTGTATATAATAGAAGTAACATTATTATCATTTTACCACTTATCACTGGTGTCAGTGGTGGGATTCACATTTTTTTACTACTGGTTCTGTGGTTGTGGCTTGGTGGGCATGGCAGGGGAAGGATGCTGTAAAATCTCCAGACAGAGGGGGTATTTGCCGGTTCTCGAACTACTCAAAATTTCCACTACCAGTTCTCCAGAACTGGTCAGAACCTGCTAAATACCACATCTGACTCGTACCCTCCAAATGTTTTCCCCTCCTCCTGATTGGTTCTTGCTAGACTGGCCCTCCACTTCACTCTTTTCCACTTCTCTTAGATGTCATTTGTGTTGCTCTTCTTCATTTTCTTCATTTATATTTCAGCCTCAAAACCTCAAGCTTTTAGCACTGAATACTTAAATAGTAGATCAAAGTTCTGAAAGTTATTGTTTCCCTTTAAAGCTATTTAAAATTCACTTTTATGTTTTTATGCAAATAACACTGCCAGAAGTCTACTTTGTAGAAAATGACATGCTTAAACAGACGAATATCAAATCTATATTTATCAGTTTATTAACCAATCCAAGACAAGACCCTAGAAAACATGGAATAAAAAGATGGATCATCTGTAAAATATAATCTCTTACAGGCAAATAAATTAGCAATGCATAACTTGGATTAAAGAACCAGTTTTGGCTAGTGGTCACGCCTACAGGCTAGAAACCAGGAAACTGTGAATTCTTGATCTGCCTTAGGTATGAAAACCAACTAGATGACTTTGGGCCAATCCCTAAGAGACTGTGAATTCTAGTCCTGCCTCAGTTATGAAAGGCAGCTGGGTGACTTTGGGGCAGTCACTGTCTCTCAGGAATATTAGATATGTTTGCTGCCTTGAGTTATTTACAAAAATAAGAACGGATGGATAAAAGAAATCTTTCAGAAATGTTTATATTACTCTGAACCATTGATCTACAGGTCAAGTAACCCTTCCACTCAGCATGATTAAAATGTAAGGGATGCAGGTAATTGTATAGGTCAGCATGGGTGGAAGTAATAAAATTGTGGAAGAGCTGCTATTAAAACAAGGTTACTGTAACTTTATAATAAAAGTAGTACTAGCATTCATGACTTGAGTTTTCTAGTCTGGTCTACTTTGGAGGGTTGAGAAAAATATTGCAAGTCTAAATGTATTTCTCCCTTCTTCTCTTTATCCTCCTCAAAACTAGAGAGGGTGTTGTTTTAGATGCTTGCTCAGATTACTATTCTGCACCAGACTCAGATTTCTGTTACCTGACCATTATCTTGCCTTTTTGTCCTGTTCCTCAGGGTTATTCCTTCTGCGTATTATATTGTCATCTAGTGGGTTAAAGATTCCTCATCCTGGTGCATTCAGTGGAACTTCAGTTTTAAGTTAAAACCGCACCAAACTTGACTGCAGAAAATACGACTTCAGCAACGGAGTGGTCAATGTTTGGAATACTCTACCTGACTCTGTGGTTTCTTTCCCAAACCCCAAAAACTTTGACCTTAGACTGTCTACTATTGACCTCACCCCCTTCCTAAGAGGCCTGTAGGGGGCGTGCATAAGCACATCAATCATGCCTACCGTCCCTGTCCTATTGGTTTTTTTATTTTTCTTATAAGTATCTATCTCATGTATTCAAAACTATATTTATTCTTGTACCTGTATCTTGCAAACGATTGACAAATCAAATAAAATAAATACTAAAAATACTTAGCCATGACTGTTAATTTATGTATTTGTTTGTTACTATTGAATTTATCTGTTCATTCCAAACTGCAAGGCGAGATTACAATAATAAAACATGTGGTGGATAAAACATAATAAAAAAAATGAAGCAATTAAAATCAAAAACCAACTTTAAAAATCAGTCATTAAAATAATTTACAATTAGCCTGGCAAAACAGATGTGCTTTTAACATCTGCTCAAATATTGGCAAAATAGAGCCAAAAACCCATCTTTAGGCGGTACATTCTATATTCCTGGGAAAAATCATTTCCTACATATGGGAGTAAGCTTCTTGTAGCATCGTCAGAAAGTCCTTTTCTGGTCATTTAAGTAACTTCATTTGAAGGAGGCATCCCTCGATAATCGGGTGCTAAATTGGGATGGAGGGGGTGATGCAGTGGTTAGAGTGCAGTATTGCAGGCAGACTCTGCCCACTGCCCAAGAGTTCATTCCTGATGGGCTCAAGGTTGACTCAGCCTTCTATCTTTCTGAGGTTGATAAAACGAGGACTCAGATTGTTGATGCTATAAACCAGGGGTCTCCAACCTTGGCAACTTTAATACTTGTGGAATTCAACTCCCAGAATTTCTCAGCCAGCTTTGAACTGGTCTGTACCATAGCACTGGCTCTAACTGGTCTTGAGATCATCTAAATTGCTTCATAGATGTAAACTGGAAAGACTCTGCTTTGGTGGAATAAATTGGGTCATCTGTTCTTTCAATCCACAGGACTAACCTTTACTATTAATGTTATTTGCTGACATAATGGAGCAAGCTGGAAAGGAAGAACACTATTATCTTTTGTGAAACTTCTTTCTAAAGATTGTTGATTCATGCTCTGTTCAGATTAATACCTTTACATCATGATAGTGGTTCTCCAGTAGTTTTCCATAATTTTTAATTAAAAAAAGACACTAACAGTTGCATTCAGCCTTTAATACTAAAGAACAATTCCTACCTCAGCTGATCATTATATGCAAACTTTGTACACTGCCTTTCTTGTACCGATTCTCCATGTCACCCTAAACTAAAGGAGGAGAAAATAGCAAGTGACCAAACTTAGAGAACAAGGAGAGATCTATTTTCTGACATTTCCTTTTGAATATCGGGTTTTATATTATCTTGAAAGTTATTATAGCATTTTCCTTTATAGTTGTATGCAACAGGAGTGCCCTCTGTCTTTTAATGTTGCAGTTTGCACCTAATTAATTAATCCCTCAAGACATAATACCTTTTTTTTCTTTAACAGAAAAAATAATAATAATTTCATTCCCCCAAACTTTTTTTTTTAAATATATATGGCCACTTTTATAAAGGAACAGATTGGCAATAATACTAGAATTGGTATTCCAGAGTCATCTTGTTCTGGAGCACAATTTAAGAGCTGTCTCTAGATAGACAATTTGACTGCTGTCCTACTTCAGTGAAATTTGACAATTGGTCTCTTTATGGGCACAATTAATACAAATACATTGAAAGCCAAATTCCTTGGGTGTCCCTCACATTAGGAGAAGGATTAATACTTTATCCAAATAATTAATTCATAGAAAGCTACTACTATGTTCAAAGGTGTCATTGCATAAATTAACACTTAATAATTAATACTTTGCACCAGCAAGCCTGTACAACTTAGCTTTTTTTTTGTCTGTATAGTTAAAAGAGAAGAAAGTATCACATTAACTATGCTAAGGGATTATATTCTTCCAGGCATCTGCTCTGAAAAGCACTGTCATAAATATGAACCAGTTGCCATGCATCTGAATTTTGATCACCTGACCATGGGGATGCTGCAATGGTCATAAGTGTGAAAAACCATCAGACAAGTTACTTTTTGAGCATTGTTGTAACTTAGAACCAGGGGTGGGATTCCACCGGTTCTGACTGGTTCTATAGAATCCTTTGTTAACTTACTAAGCAGTTCGGAGGACCAGTAGTTAAAGAATCTCCTTTTGTTTTTTTCCCCATCCTTATTACATTCTTGGCAGTATGCCTAGACTTCCTGTCTCCGAAGGAGGGGTTTTTTTTTCCTTGATATTTTCTAAAAAGGGAAGGGTTGTTTTAAGCTTTTTACACTGCTGTTGGGAGGAAATACTCCCCTGGAAATACTTCTTCTTGGCTATCTAGAAAGATTGTCATTCAAGCGTGAGTTTACATACCCTTTCTGAGTTTTGGTCTAAAATGGTTTTTGGTGAAGTTTAATTCTGTGTTTGGTGACGTTTAATTCCCTGTTTATTGATGGGATAATTTTCCCTATTCAGCTTTGTTTGGAAGGAAAAAAAATAATCTCTGTTCCTGAAAAGAAACTGGTTTGAGAAATATGGCTAGTTTCTGTGACTATTTGTTCTGGTAATTGGTTTAACAAGCAACAGCTACTGTTGTGATTTAATTATTTGTATTGTGTTTGCATTTTTCCTGCCTCATGGTTTCTTTTTCTATCTGGGGAAGGCTCTTCCTTCACTGCTTTAGTAGTATGTGGCACTGTCCTTTTGGGGTGTACTTCCAAGAGGCAGAATGCAAGCTTGGCACTGATTTTTTTACTGCCTTTCTGGGGGGCATGTGACCTTTCCTTAAATCTGGATGATTTCCTCTTGTGAGATCAGTGAGACCAGCTGGTATCTTTAAGAGGTGCAAATGGATCTAAAGATTGCTTTTCCTACATGTGCTCTTTTTGGAGAGCTTAAATGACCTCTCTGCTAAAGGGTTTCACTTTATGAGCAAGAGTTGGCTGCTGATAGTTATCACTGCATTTTAAGTATTTTAGTTCCTCAAGGTGCTCTGGTACCCTGCCTGACTTGTAACTCCGGCTTGCAGGTATTTTTAATCTAATGATTGGTATTTAGGGCAGCTTTTTGCAAGCAAAGAAGCTTTTTGTATTTTTGTACAGGTAATCCTTGACTTACAACAGTTTATTTAGTGACCATTCAAAGTTACAATAGCACTGAAAAAAGTGACTTATGACCGTTTTTCACACTTAGGACCATTGCAGCATCCACACTGTCATGAGCAAAAAGAAGCGTCCCTGAGTGATGTTGAGTTGGCTACGCCCACCCAGTTACATGGCCACCAAGCCACACCCACCAACTAAGCCACTCCCACAGAACCGGTTGTTAAAAATTTTTGAATCCCACCCTTGCTTTCAATGGTCACTAAACAAGGACTACTTAGAGTTCTCCAGTTATTTTGGGATTCCATCCAAGGTGCCTATTAAGTATTTGGTACTAGATTTCTTTATTACTTTATAAGAAACTCAAAGCAGTGAAGATATATAATTCTCTCTCCTCCTATTTTCCCCACAATAACCACACTCATTGGGCTGACATTGAGCGACTGGCACAAAGTGCCTGCTTTCATTTCTAAGGCAGGAATAGAACCAGTGATGGGATTCAAATAATTTAACAACCGGTTCTCTGCCCTAATGATTTCTTCCAACAACCAGTTCACCAAACTGCTCCGAAAGTTAACAACTGGTTCTCTCAAAGTGGTACAAAATGGCTGAATCCCATCATTGACTAGAACTTACCATCTCCTGGTTTTTAGGCAGGCACTTTAACCGCTACACCAGGGCTGTCAAACTCCAGGCCTGTAGGCCGGGTGTGTTATGCACTGGCCATGCCCACACCAGGTTTAGCAAAGGGGGGAAAGGACCCAATACATCATGGGATGTTGCCGTGACACCATGAGTTTGACACTCCTGCACTACACCAAAATGGATGAAGATAATGTGCACTACGTTGTCATTTTATACCATTCTCTGTATAAATTCATTGTAGCTTTGTTTCCTTTTCCATTCAGAATTAAAGCAGAACCTACAAGACATTTGAAGACTGTAACTAGAACAAAGGGAAATAAATCTAGGGCATTGTTATTAAAGCCTCCGCCGGATGAGTTTCTTCTGCAGCTTGTAGAAGTGTAAAAACACGAAATATTTACACATCTGTTTGTTATCAGAATTGCTTATCTTGTAGTTTTCTTAAATAATACTTCAACTTTTGTTTAATTATAGAATGGATCTTTTCTTATTGGGAAAGAAAATGCTTGGGAAAAAAGTTCATAACCAAAGCTAATCTTGCTCTCCTATAAATAAATATATACAGGGAAAGAAAAAAGTCAGAAGCATAAAAGAAACTGCAAAATGACATTTTCCATTCTCCAGTTCCTTCTAAAGAGGCATCAAAATGAATTCAACAAGGCAGCTATAACCGTACAGTCAAAATTCGTTCTACATGCATTGTGCAAGTGATATGTGTAAAAATAGGACACATTTTGATTGTGTGGAGGTGGCTACTATCTTGACTTTTTTGACCTCTCTTGCAGATTCCTGGATTAAAGAATTATAGTCTATGGAATTATCCTAAGCTTTATATGTCAGGCATATTTTTTAGAAAATACATTTTAATTAGTTTACCCGAGTTATACATTTTTCATTTTTGATTAAAATGATTGTAATATAATAGGGGTGTCAAACTGGTGGCATGCAGGCAGGATGTGTCATGCTCAGGCCATGCCCACCCCAGCTCTGCAAAGGCAAAAAATGTTACGATACATCACGTGATGCAATTGAATTTGACACCCGTGTAATATAAAATACAGATGAAAATAAAGATGATTTTCAAGAAAAGAGGAAAGGGGAAGAAAGGGGAAGTATAGGGGAAAAGGAGAAAAAAATCCAACTTTTTTCAGTTCAGTAGAGGTAGTCCTCATTTTACAACAATTCATTTAGTCATTAGAAGTTACAACAGCACTGAAAAAAGAATGCAGGTTATCATCTGGATCTACTGGGAAATTCTTTCTTTTCTCTTTGTGTAGAAAAACAGTCGGGGAATGCCTGTGGGAATTGTGTGACAGGTGTGAAAAAAAATATGAGTTAGTTCTTACACCTCCTAATGTCTTTGAATACTGCCATCATTATTCAAAACAGTGTTGATAGATACTAAACTTATTTATGTATTAATCTGTATCCTGCCTTTAATATTTTTACAAATAATTCAAGGCAGTGAATGTATCCAACACACCTTCTTCCTATTTTCCCCATAATAACAATCCTGTGAGGTGCTTTGGGCTGAGAGTCATTGGCCCAAAGTCACCTAGTTGGCTTTCAGGACCACGATGGTACTTGAACACACTGTCTCCTGCTTTCTAGCCTTTTGCCTTTTAACCACTGGACCAAGCTGACTCTCTCTCCTATTGTTCCCCTTGTCTTCAAAAGAAAATCAAAATGAACATATATTGCTACTGTGAAAAATTAAGCATGTACAAAAGAGTACTTTCTGAGATATGATGCTGTTATGGTTCTCCGACAGCAGGTGTGTCGGAGTCTTGGAGAGCGAGGACTCAGGTGAAGGGCTGACATAGCAGGAATGTTTTTAAGCTTAAAATGGGTGTTTTTTGAATGCTGCACACAAATGCGCACACAAAGCACACACTCACCAAACTAGTTGTTAAACTGGTTGCAGCCCACCACTGGACTACACTGAATGGGATGGTGTGAAGAGGTTTTATGTAGCCATAGGATTACAGGATCTGAAGTTCTAGTTTACAGAAACTTACTAAAAGTACCTGTAGAAAACTAGGGGAGGGGTGGGAGTTCAGGTTTGTTTTTCACCGAGAATGAAAAAAGCAAACACATTTTCCTCTGAGATTAGGGTTGCCAAATACCCGTTCTTGATAAATATCTTCATGCTTTATAGTCCTTTACCAGATTTTCACACACAAAAAGCATCACATTCGTATTTCAGTTAAATAAATCCTGTGTTTTATTGGAACTATTCCAATACTACTTCCATAATTTATTCTTATCATCTTCCCCATAAATTCTTCTTTAGGTGCTCGAAACTTCAGAGGTCCTGAAGAAACTGAAGAAATTCTTTTTTTTTTTAAATAAAAGTTTTTATTGATTTTAACAACAAACAAAAACACATAAAACATAAAACAGAACATAAAAAACATCATCATTCTTCATATATTTACAGACAGTGTATCGGTTGGTTTACCACTCCTTTTTGTGCATCCATTTCATAGTCATCATAATAATTATGTTACATAATAACTCATATTATAGATCAACAATTATATATCCTAATATCATTATTAAACAATCATTTGACTATAATTTTACTAATTCATACTTAAGCGAGATAACTGTAATTTAGTTACTTTATTTTATAACAAATCATAAAATCATACCAAGTCTATCTTAATAAAATATTCTAAAAGTGTTATCAAGACCAAGAAAAAATGTATATTCGTTATTTCCTAAATTTCTAACTATTCTATTATTATATTGTATTATCTAACCATTGATAAAAAAGATCCCAAACTTCATAAAATTGTTTTTCTTGTTCTCTAATTTCAAATGTCAATCTACTCATTTCAGCACATTCCAATATTTTCTTAATAATTTCTTCCTCTAATGGTATTTTCTCACTCTTCCAATTTTTAGCAAATACAATCCTAGCCGCTGTTAATACATTTACAATCAAATACTTTAAGTTTTTATTATATGTATCAGGTAAGATTCCCAATAAAAAAATCTCTGGCTTCAAATCTATATGTTTCTTTGTCATTTTTTCCAACCATATGCGAATTCTAGTCCAGTATTTCCTGGCCTCCTCACAAGTCCACCACATATGGTAATATGAACCAGGAATCTGATGACATTTCCAGCACTTTTCAGATTTGTTCTTGAACATTCTTGCTATTCTTGTCGGGGAAATGCCACCTGTAAAACATCTTATACAAATTTTCTTTATATGCTGTTGACATTGTCATTTTATAATTTTGAGACCACAACTTTTGCCATTTCTCTAAGTCAATCCCATATCCAAAATTCTTCCCCCAAGCAATCATTGTTTCTTTAACTTGTTCTTCCTCCAATTTAATTTCCAACAAATAATTATATAATTTTTAATCACTTTTTCATCAGTACCTGTCAAAATCCTATCTAAATCAGTCAATTTGTCATAAAATCCTTCCATTTTGGAATCTTTAAGATACCTTGAATGTATTTGCGCATATGAAAACCAATTCATCTTTATACCTCGTTCTTCTAAATTTTGCATCGTTTTAAGTTCACCCTTTTCATCTAGTAATTCCCCATATCTAACTGTTTGTTCCTTCTTATAAATTATAGGATAAGAAAAGGCTTCAATAGTTGATAACCAAACTGGAATTTTCAAATAACATTGTTTCTTAATTTTCTCCCAATTCAACCATAACGATTCCCGTATATAATGCCTTCTAAAATAACCCTGTGATTTAGTTCCCTTATACCATAGAAAAGCATGCCAACCCAATAGTAAATCATGTCCTTCTAATGCCAACAATCTAGTCTTTCTTAACGTTATCCATTCTTTAGCCCACATTAAATTTGCAGCTTGATAATACAACTCCCAATTAGGAAGGCCAAATCCTCCTCTAATTTAGCATCCTGTAAAAGTCTTAATTTTATTCTTGCTTTCTTACCTTGCCATATATACTTCAACACAATTTTATTTAATTCTTCAAAATAGTCTTTACCTAACCTAATTGGTATTGTTTGAAACAAATATAACATTCTAGGTAAAATATTCATCTTAATTGTTGAAATTCTACCTATCAGTGACAATTGTAAGTTTTCCCATTTTTTCAGATCAGATGCTATCTGCTGCTTAAGTTTAATATAGTTATTCTCTTTCAGTGTAGTACATCTTGACGTCAAATATGTCCCCAAATATTTAACTTTATTCGTAACTTGAATTTTCAATAGGTCTGTCAGCTCTTCTCTTTGTCTTAATAACATGTTCTTTGTCAAAATCTTTGTTTTGTCTTTATTTATTTTCAAGCCAGCCATCTCACCATACATCTCTATCTTTTTGAATAGTTTTAAAGCTGTCTCAAGAGGATCTTCCAAAATAAAGACCAAGTCATCTGCAAAGGCTTGCAATTTGAATTCCCCCTTTTTAACTTTCATTCCTTTTATATTTGTATCCTCTCTAATATTTCTATTTAACACTTCCAAAGTCAATACAAATAACAAAGGAGATAATGGACATCCTTGTCTTGTACCTTTTTTAATATTAATAGAGTCTGTAAGTTCTCCATCTATCATTACTTTTGCCGTTTGCTTATAATATATGGCTTCTATTGCTTGAATAAATTTTCTAGCAAAGCCCATCTGTTCCAATAATAATACCATAAATCTCCAATTCACGTTATCAAATGCCTTTTGGGCATCTAAGAATATCAAAGCCATTTGTTTTTCAGGATGCGCCTCGTAATATTCCAATGTATCCAGGATTATCCTCATATTGTCTTTAATTTGTCTCTTTGGTAAAAATCCATTCTGATCAGGGTGAATAAAATTATTTAAATATTTTTTAAGCCTCTCTGCCAAGATTGAAGCAAAGATTTTATAGTCTGCATTCAATAAGGAAATAGGTCTATAGTTCTTAATTTGTAATGGGTCGACCCCTTCTTTTGGGATAAGTGTAATATAAGCTTCTGACCATGTTTTAGGTATTTTCTTATTTACCATAACTTCATTCATGACTTCTAATAGTGGAATGCTCAATGATTCTTGTAGTGTTCTATAAAATTCTGCCGGGAGACCATCTGGTCCTGGTGCTTTTCCATTGTTCTGTCTGTTGAGTGCTTCAGTTATCTCTGTAGTTGATCTGAGTCAACAACCAATTCGATGATCCACAATCAATCGAAATTCAGAGGACAGAGAGGCAGCAATTAAAAAACAGAACCAGTTAAGCTAACTGTCATAATTTAGGTCATAAGACATACGTCACTTTTTTTCACTGCCACTGCCACTTCAAACAGTCACTAAATGAATGGTTATAAGTCAACGATTACCTGTAATGTTCCTCTATGCAAAGTCCAGATATTATCTGGGAATGCTCCCTCGGCTCCCACAATCTTATGAAATTAAATATTTAATAACAACTTTTCCTCTAATAACAACTAATATTTTGCTAGAATAATTTGGCAGGGTCTAAGATTCTACTGTTTTAGATGATATTAAAACATGACTGCAGATAAAGAGCATGAAATTAAAATTCAGTTCGCCTTGAATGAATGCTTAGCATTTATAGCAGTGCTTTTTATATCTTATAAATGGGCTATCATTTGCTTTCTTCTTCTTATTATTATTATTTTGTAAATTTTATTTGAGTTTTCACAAAGAAAAAAAAATGCAAAAAAACCATATTTTTTGAAAGTAGCATAATCCCGGGTTACATTTCTTCGTACAGACACAAATTCAACTTCATGCTCATTTTTATGTTCTATTCCATATCTTATTACTGTTTTACATTTTCTGCATAGCTTCTCCCCTCTTTTAATTTTCTCAATTTTATTTTAATTATCTCATCTCAATTCAAATCATTATATTTATATTTTTTGTCTGTCCTGTTTCAATTATCTATTGTCTTTTCTCATTAAACAAAATTTATCCTGTAGTTACTGATTGGAGTATGACACCTTTATATCTTTTAAGTTTATCCATTTAACTCTTATTTAGGCTTCAATATATACCCTAAAGTTATAACATTCAATATAATACATAACTTCCATTCGGATTCTGCTTGGTACAGTCTTAAAATACACACTATATTCTTAAAAAAGGAAAAAAATATAAATGTATGTGTTGTATTGGTCTAGACGGACACACCAGGCAGACACAGGAGCTGAAGAATAACGTTTCTTTATTTGAAGTAGTAACAGATTAACGTGGCTGCCCAGCTGGGCTGGCAGCCGGCTGGCTGGAGCCGAGCCCCAACTGCCCCTCAGCTGATGCCGCTTGACAGCTCCTATATAGTCTGCTGTCAAACGGCACCAACCAATGGGAACAGTAAGATGGTCCCGCTCAAAATGCGGACCAGGTTGAAGACTTAGCTAGTCAGGGACACAACAGTATGTAATTAAAACAACACATTCCATTCCAATTCAATTCCACCATTAATATTGATATTCATTAAAATCTTAGCTTCTTTAACATTACTTTTCAATCAAATATCATACTTCTATGGGGACAATTATAAGCTTTCCATAATTAATCCCCCCCCTTCACTTATATTTTATAAAACATTAACTAATTAAAATGTTCTTGTTCCTTCCTAATTCAATTCTCTCATTTATTTTATTTCACTTATTTTATTAACAAACATTTCACTAAATTACACTAACTATTTTATCCCTCATTTTAATCATACATTGTTTCCAATTTTCTAAAGTTATTTCTATTACTAATATAACAATACAATCTTATGTACCTTTACAGAATCCCTTTTTCAGTTAAATTTTCACCCATTATCTCTAAATAGGTCCTGTTTCTCTATATCTTGTTCTGGTCCTTTGTAACTTCTTTTCCTTTCCTTCTTCCCTCTCTTCTTCTATCTCCCCTTTTTATCCCCTTGTCTCTCTACCTCTGTTTCTCTCTTCTGTATTCCCCTTTTCTGTTGCTTTCCAGTATTTTACTTATTTTTTGAATTATTTTCCTTTTCTTTGGTTGTTTTTTTAAGTCTTAAATTCTCCATCCTCTTTCCCCCCCTTTTCTTTTTCTTCCCCACATAAAATTAAGACATAAGACATAAGAATTTATTTGTCATTACACTCGCAAGGGGGTGCAACGAAATGAGGTGCTTAATGAACAATTACTTGTTCATTAAAGATGGCTTCTTCTTTGTCCCAGTCTTCTTGTTTTGCAGACGTTTCTTGTTGTTTCTCATAGTTCCAAATCTCCATTTCTAAGAATTGAAAAACGAAGCCAAAAGAACCCTTCCCTTCTTGTGCATCTTCTTTGTACTTTTTAAGTTCCATTTTCAATTCATCCAAAAGTGATGCCATTGTAGAAATTTTTAAACAACCACCCAATTGATTTTAGTCATTCAAATATAATAACCAAAAATCCAAAGATCACCAAATAATCCAAATACACGCAAGCTGTTTCTTTTTGCTCTTTTTTTCACTTTCTCTTCCTTTCTCTTCTCTTCCTTGTTTAGTTACAAAGTTTCAGTTAAAATGTATCTTTTAGAAGTGTTGTTGAAGTTTTACTGTAGATTCTTTTTAATTCCAGCCAGTCTCCTCCCTCTTCCAGATTCTACCCTTATTCTTTTTCTCTCCCTTCTTGCTTATGAAAAAAAAATTAGTGTCCAGAAATCTTTATTATCCCTTTGACATTTTGTTTTATTTTCAGCTTAATTGCCTGTTGATGTCAAAGTGGATTTTTCCAATTTCTTATTTAAGTCTCTTAGTTGTCAGCATAGGGAACGGGAAAGAAGGGGGAAAAAAAACCAAACCTTTCCCTTTTCACTTTCCTTTGCTGCTTCCAACTCTTCTTTGGGAGCGATGTTATTTGTTTGTATGTTTAAATTCCAGGGTACCTTAGTTGTTGCTTTTACAATTTAACCTGGTCAGCCAAAACTTTCACTTCTTATCTTCCTCCTGCACATTCTTTTCCGGTTGAGTTCTTCTTTGTGGTGGCCATTTCTGACCACCGTTGCAACCGCCTTCGGGAAAGGGAGTAATGGCCAGCTGAGGAGGAGAGATGCGGCTCTCCTCAACCCCGCTGGCAGTCTCCCCGCTGTTCACCACCTCTATGGGGTGGCTTAGCCCCGAAACCAGCCGGCTTGGGGCACTCCAGTGGCGAGCCCAGACCGAAACCGCACATGATCGCGGATTTCTGTCTGTCGCCGAAGAGACTTCAAACCGGAAGCTGCTTTCTTATTATTTTTAAAACTATTTCATTGTTCATGTGTTGCTCTTTGTTGCTTTGCTCCCTTTAAAAGAAAGAGATAATCCCTGGGCACCTGTGGTCATGGATTGCTTCTTTAGTTTTGGTCAAATTCTCAGACACAATATGGTATGGTTTTATTTATGCACACACATAATAAAATGATTAGCCCATGGAAATATTATTATAAAATAAATTAAAGATGACTATACTCCAGGCCAATATTTAGCATCTAACTTTATTTATGTATCTAACCTGTCTACAAAGGTAAAGAACATTCTAGATAGGTATAGCAAGGGTTGAGCAAGAGTTTTGATAAATTAGTATTTTGTGACTGATTACCTCTACCAGATCCGCTTTTCATTTTTGGCAAGCAATCCAAAATGTGATCACAAAATCCAAATAAGCCTATCAATCCTAATGCCATATTTTCAATAATAGTACATTTAAAACATTTTGAATTCATAAATAATGAATGTCTAATTCATACACGCTCGTTGTACTAAATGTATTTTGTCCAAGTTTGAGCTCCATGAGAAACAAAGAATATCTTGCATAAAATATAAGCACTGTTCCTGGCATAAAGTAACATTGAGATTGGCTTCAATATTTTTTGAACATCTTTGATCTCTTGATGCCATGCACTAAACAACCTGTGGACATGTTAATAGTGAGAGGAACTCCCAAAGATGCTTTTTCAAGAGGCAACTGGACTTTCTTGTTTTTCTTTGAAGACGTTTCGCTTCTCAACACAGAAGCTTATTCAGCTCTGACTGGATGGTGGGGAATGGAAGGATTTATATTTCTTGTAGACAGCTGGTCATTTACAAGGGATATAAATCCTTCCATGCCCCACCATCCAGTCAGAGCTGAAGAAGCTTCTTGGATGAGAAGTGAAACATCTTCAAAGAAAAAACAAGAAAGTCCAGTTGCCTCTTGAAAAAAGCACCTTTGGGACAACCATGACCTGAATGATTGAGAATCTCCACAGACAGTGAGGGGAACTGCTTTGATGTGCCTGTTGATACTGATAGCATGCTAGTATATGAGCAGAAGAAATGGCTTCTATGGTTCTGTTGGTTCTGTTGTAGAGTGACACTCTGAAGTTTGAATGGGCTGATTTAAGGTTGGAAAAATCAAGGCTTTGACCTATTGAAGAAGGAAGGCACGTTATTTCAGAACTCCCTTCCTGATTTGAGGTGACTTTTAAGTGAGAAGGTAGACTGATAAAACAGAGAAAATGTAAGAAGTGAAGCCTAGGATTGATGGGGGAGTGTCAAGATCTCTTGGTGTCCAGGAAAAAAGCTGCTCCAAAGCCAGTCAGCTCTCCACAACATAAAAAGACCAAAATACTTGGCATGTGACAAGATAATGGTTATGCTCAAGTCTTTGGGGTAGGCTCCACTGCCAGTCTCATTAAGGTCAAAAGATTCTAGAAACAAAAAGCTAGACAGAGAAAGAGGTTTTGTCTTCTTTAGTAATCCATCTCAGTCGCTGGAAAGAGGGAAGACTAATGGAATGACCTTCATACCGTAGAATTCTTTAGGTAGGTCACCAAACCAACAGTTGTTTACCATCCATACCCTAACTTTGATCAAAATGTTGGGTGTTATCTTCCCTGCTTTCTCTCAAAGCACCTCAGAATAACTATGTGATCCTATCAGCTCCTATTGTCATGGAAACGGGAAATGCTATGACAAGGAAACGGACTCCTTTCAGCAATTTTGAGATGAAGAAACCAGCCTGTGTCTGTGTCACTTAGCATTTGCTCATAAATCCTTCTTTGCATTTTCTGCATTTTTTAAAAAAATATGATGTTGTGTGTCTCTGCCAGAAAATGGCAGCTATATAAAGTTTTGCTACATTTAAAGTTGTACTTCTTCTGTGGGAATAAATTCCAAGGTTAAACATTGCCCCACCTCAAGCTAAGTAGATATCAGCTCTTTGAAATTTCTATTAATTAATATAATTAAATCATTTAGACTCATTTTGCATCATTGTCAGTCATTCATTGCACCCTTGAAGATGACCCTTTACTATCAAAGTAAAAGCTTTATTGCAGCAATAATTTCAGGCTCTCCATTTGCTTCTGATTTTATACACTGTGCATAAATCACAGGCACTAAATCAACGTCTCATTGTTTCCTCTCTAACAATTCAGTGACAATGATTAATTTCCAAAAACCCATAAACAAAAACAAATCTTGGAAAGGCCCTCCAACTGAGAGCTTTGTGGGAGGAATAAAGACATGAGCATGGACAAAAACGAATTACAGGTAGTTCTTGTTTAGTAACCACAATTGGGACTGATAACATGGTCATTAAGTGAAACAGGCACTTAACTGTGCTTATCATCTTACTTCACCTTTCCTTTACTTTATAGTGTTGTGAAAGTAAATGCAAGGACTGGTCACAAAAGTACTTTTTCATCATTATCATAACAGTAGCTAAACGAGAAGTTGCTAAACTAGGACTAGCTGTAGAAAATATCTTGGTGAGATGGAAGACTGATTCAAAGGTTATGACTGCCAAACACAAGAGCTCCTATATGAGTCCCATGATAGGGGAATAATGTGAATTAATGAATTACTACAGAGTTTGCTCTCTGACATTCTTCTAGGAAGTTTCAATAGAGTAGCCATTCACTGGACTAATAGCAATATAGCACTTAGATTTATATACAGTTTCATAGTGCTTTACAGCCCTCTCTAAGCGGTTTACAGCCAGCATATTGCCCCCAACAATTTGAATCTTCATTTTACAGACCTTGGAAAGATGGAAGGCTGAGTCAACCTTGAGCTGGTAAGAATCGAACCACTGGCAGCTGGCAGTCAGCAGAAGTAGCCTGCAGTACTGCATTCTATCCAACCACTGTGCCACCATGGCTGATGGGTGGATTGTTCTTTGACTTAGCTATCACTACACATGTGTGTGTGTGGGGTGTGTGGGTGTGTGTTTTCTCCAATAAGACAAGAACCAGGAGGAACTGGAGAGGATGTGAGAAGTAAAGGCCAAAGTGACCCCAGTAGTGGTAGTTAGCATTAGCAATAGCATTTAGACTTATATACCACTTTACAGTGCTTTACAGCCCTCTCTAAGTGTTTTACAGAGTCAGCATATTGCCCCTAACAATCTTGGTCCTCATTTTGCCCACCTCAGAAGGATGGAAGACTTGAGTCAACCTTGAGCCTGGTAAGATTTGAACTGCCAAATTCCAGGCAGTTGGCAGGTAGCAAAAGTAGCCTGCAGTACTGCATTCTAACCACTGTGCCACCAAGGCTAGCAATAACAATAGCATTTAGGCTTACATATATCCCACCCCATAATGCTTTACAGCAGGCTCTGGGTGGTTTACAATGTAGAAGCATTATTTGGATATTGCTCCCAACAATCTGGGCCCTTGTTTTATTGACCTTGGAAGGATGAATCAGCCTTAAATCCTGTCAGGATTAAACTCCAGGCTACGGGCAGAGTTTGCCTGAAATACTGCACTTTAACCACTGGGTGGCCAGGGTTCCAGTTAGCATTTGGGGCTGTGATTCCTAAGCTGGAAGAGTGACTCCAACAGATCCCAGGAACAACTTCAGAGCTCTCTATCCAGAAGAGTGCAGTGTTCGGAACAGTTAAGATCCTGTGCAGAACCTGCAAACTCCCAAGCCTCTTGTAGAGGACCAGAGACCGAGGAAGGCACAGTCCACCCATAAGGGTGAGAAGGGAATTTCTTTTTTTTTTAATGGTATATAAGTAAAAGAGATCCAAGGCAACAGTGGAGGACTGATGTCAATTTGATAGTAATCCATAACATGTGGCAAACTTTTATCATTTTCTCAAAGATATGATAATCAGTTGAATTGGAAAAAAATCCCTCATTCCTTAATTTATCGTGAAGAAAGAAATTTAATTTAAGTCCATGTATAATGCTAAAGTAGTATCCCATCAAAGTTTAAAAGGGAAACATTTAACCAAATTCAAGACTCCTGGAAGGCTTTATGAGCTACTTGATCCTTTTTAGAGCAAGCAATAACCGAGGTTTGTTTTGTGTATTTTTTTTTTATGTACAGCCAGAAAATATGGTTACTGTCAAAGGAAAAATACTGTGGCTACAAGGCTATGAACCAGAAAATCAGGGAATGTTTTGGAGTAACTTGTGGTGCACCTCATGTTACCAGAGGTTGGAAGAAGGAAGAGAAGAGATATTCTCTCTCTCTCTCTCTCTCTCTCTCTCTCTCTCTCCCTCCCTCCCTCCCTCCCTCCCTCCCCCCCTCTCTCTCTTTGTCTCTCTCAGGGTAATGCCCTTTGAAGAAAGTGAACAGTGAGTTTATCACTTTTTTTCTGGGATTCCGCCAATAAATGAACTGAACTTGCACTGATTTCAATAGATGTGTTCTAACATGACTTAATCTGGAAACACACAATTTTCCCTCGATCTAAGAAATTCAGAACTGCTTATTTTCATAATCTGTAGCGATCCTATAAATTAAAGTAGATAATCATATAATAAAACCTTACAGTATAATACATTATTCTCAGCATATTTAGAATATGTTCTCTCTGTTTTGTATTCTTTTTATTTTCAAAATGTTATTGATCTCTGTATTTCAAATAATGGATGTTAAAAATTATCTTTCAATTGTTCGACCTGGATCCACTTTGTCTTTAGGATAGTCTTCCATCAAAGAAGAAAATCTTTGATTTTATATTAATATTATCACCAAGGAGTATTATGCAAAAGTAATGCTTAGATCTGGCTTGGAACAATGAAGATGATTGCTAGATTGCAGAAAAGAGATGTAGGAAATTTAATTCCATTCTGTCATCTTGGTGGGCTTCTGAATTTTTATAGCCTTAGCAAAGTATCACAGGAATTAAACTGTAAAATCAGAACTAAATCTGCCCCTTATAGTAATAACAATAGCATTCAGACATATACTGCTTCACAGTGCTTTACAGGCCTCTCTAAGTGACTTACAGTGTCAGCATATTACTCTCAACAATTTGAATCCTCATTTTACTGACTTTGGAAGGATGGAAGCCTGAGTCATGAGCAGGTGAGGATCGAACTGCTGGCACTCAGCAGAATTATCCTGCAATAATGAATTCTAACCACTGTGTCACCATGGCTCTTATATAAATGTAGCACTGAGTACAGATGTACTTGGTTAAGAGAAGAATGTCCAACTTTTAACAGTCCCAAAAGCTGGGGTGGGATTCAAATTTTTAACAACCGGTTTTGTGGGTGTGGCTTAGGTGGTGGGTGTGGCTTGGTAGTCATGTGACTGGGTGGACATGGCTTGGTGGTCATGTTATTGCCTGTGTGTGGCCAACTCAATATCACTCACATCGAGGAACGCATCTCCTCACCTGGCTTCTCATGACTGTGGGGATGTTGCAACAGTCGTAAGTGTGAAAAATGGTCATAAGTCACTTTTTTCAGTGCCATTGTAACTTTGAATAGTCACTCCACACAAGTAAAGTACCAGCAAAGGAGGAGAAAAAAACTCCAGAGAAGTTCCTAAGACAGGAAGTCTAATCCTGCCAAGAATGTAATAAAGGTTAACGGAGAGGCAGTTTATGTAAGCAACACCAAAATGTTTCATTCCTGCCTTCCTTACAGGATTAGGCCAGTAATTTCTTGTAACAACCGGTTCTCCGAACTGCTTAGAATGTTAACAACCGGTTCTAGCGAATAGGGGCGAACCTGTAGAATCCCACTCCTGCCCAAAAGACACTACGAAAAACCGAAGTTGATTTTCAGGAAATCCAAGTAGTGTATTATGATCTTTGATCTAAATTATTGCAGAGAAACTTTCACACAACATCAGGCAAATAAAATAAATATCTTCATCTTTTAGGCACCTTTCAGGAAACATTTTAATCTAGCACAGATTTAACTTATTGTAAGTAGAAGGGGTAACTAGCTATAAAAGAATGATCATTGATCTCATGAGAAAAAAAGGACTGGTTCTAAAAGCTTTCTGTGTCCTGGATTTCATATTTTCATTCAGAACAAGTTGTGTATGTAAATTGTTGTATATTCACCTGGTATGGTATGGAGAAAAATCTCATCAGTGAAATAAGCAAATGAATGAATGAACTTAGGAAGAAATGTTTCTTTCCATTATCACGAACCATGGAAGTAGAATTCAATACATTCATTCAGATTTCCTTTAATTACTTTATGTTCCTTTAGTGCACTTTTAATATTTTTTTCTTTCCCTCATCCAAGAATCCCTAAATGAAGTAATGACAGGTTATTTGCCATCTTCTTGTCAGGCACAAAGAATCAGGTTTATCAGTTTAGTTGCAGCATAAATTTATTCAAGCCTGAATAAGAATCTGGTCAACTAAAGTTCAACACCAAATTAACTCCAGATAAGGATCAATGGAAGTCAAGAGGGGTTGGACTTTGAGTTCTTGTGGGAAATCAACAGTTCTAAATGGATGACAAGTTTAACTCTGCCCCTCAACTCTGCCTGCTCTTTTCCTACAAATCCCTTCCTTTCAGGTTGCAGTGAATCAAATTTAAAAATCCCATGTTTTAATGCCCAATGTTTTTTTTTAATAAAAGAACTATATTCCTTTTTTTAAACATAAGAATCCACTGCGTAATTTTCCTCCAGAAAAATTTGTTGTCTTGTCAGAAATCTTGGCTTTGGGTCAGAACTCATAGTTATGTTTATTCCTGATAGATTATATGGTGCCAGAAATGAAGTATCTGTATTCGACTCCTGCCTTTCTCTCACTAGTCCCAGTTTCCTATTTATTTGCTACTTCCTTTCATGGCCATAAGCATTAGACAAGTCATAATGCTAATGTCACTGACTACATTGTTTATTTCCAGCCAAAATCGAGATAATATAACCTAATCAGAAATAAAATATTTCCATTTGAAAAATGGAAATATTGGGGTGTCCTGGATATTAAATCCATATCAAGCATTCAGTCAGCTTAGCAATACAGTTGCTATAAGTCTACTCAGAAATGTTGTAATTTTAACATATTTCCTTTAGCAATTTTTGGGGGGGAAATAATTAGTTTCCAGTTAGTCATCTTCAACCTGTTGCCCTCTCTCTCTCTCTTTTTCATGCTCTCATAAATAAATTGATTATAGGATGATTTTTTTTCTATCAATCATTTACAAAATCAATTAGTTAGCAATTATTTCACAGAAATACATTTGGAATTAATATTGAAGAAAATGAGCACTGAAGTAGCCATTATAGGCAGCAAAAGAAAATGTTTTTGGCTTACACAACAGAGGCCGGGAAGACCATTATAAGTAATAGTCTAAAGTGCTGAGGAATAAGGCTTTTCCTCTGCATCGATAAAGGATGATCAAATGCTAGATCACAGGCTGAATTCGACCTCAAAAGGCAGTTTTATATAGCCTATTGATCCTACTAAATTTTAATCAATGCATAGTAAAATCTTTGCCCATGGTATCACTCCGGAGATAGCTGAGGCAGCAATAGCATAGGGCATATATCAAGAATTCATTAGCTGACTTACTTTAATGAACCACAACACAAATGATGTAATTTTCCATGTGTGACTGTGTGTGTTTGTGGGGTGTGTAAAGAGCTCTAATTAATAAATATTCAGAGGGATACAACCAAACACTATTACCCTAGGAATATCAACATTACATAATAAAACTGAATGGTGAAGTTAATACATCTTTCATTTATTTATATCCTACCTTTATTATATTTATAAATAATAACTCAAGGCAGCTGGCATATCTAATAATCCTTCCTCCTCCTGTTTTCACCATAAACTTGTGAGGTGAGGTGAGGTAAAAGAATGGGACTGGCCCAAGGTCACTCAGATAGCTTTCATGGCTAAGGCAGGACTAGAACTCACTGTCTCCTGGTTTCTAGCCTGGTAGCTTCACCACTAGACCAAACTGGCACATGACACAAATATCAAAGAATAGAGCTTGTTCTGTGTGAAATCCTGACACAAAGCTATTGTTTTGAAATTTTTAGCTATCTGAAAATACTTCTGATGGCAGTCCTTTTTCTACTGACTCATCTTGCAAAACTACATTAGGCTATGCATTTGGAGACCTGATTTCTCTTGGTTCAGTACCTAACCTGTTCAGGGTTACAGATCTTTTAAACTGTTGCTTTGCTCAAATGGTCCTGCACCTTCATATCTTGGGATTTTCTTCTTGTATTAGTATTCTGAGGTCAAGCTGCTTAACCTTTGATAGCTTTTGCTTAGAAGACTGTTTTGTTCTAAATAGCAATGCCAGGTTTCACCCAGACTTATACTTAGAAGGCTTGAAGGCCATTTCTGACCACCGCTGCAACCGCCTTCGGGAAAGGGAGTAATGGCCAGCTGAGGAGGAGAGATGCGGCTCTCCTCAACCCTGCTGGCAGTCTCCCCCCTCTTCACCACCTCTATGGGGTGGCTTAGCCCCAAAACCAGCCAGCTCAGGGCGCTCCAGCGGCGAGCCCAGACCGAAACCACACATGATCGTGGATTTCTGTCTGTCGCCGAAGAGACTTCAAACCGGAACCCGACATCTCTGTTTTAAAGCATAGCAACATGAACACAACTGCTAATTTTGTATATCTTTTCAACCATTTCATCTTCCGTACTATTTTCTCCAGTTCACTGGATTTAGGACACAAACAAGGACATTAAAAGTTTGCCATGATTCAAGGGAGACAAGATTCCTTTATAGATATTTCATGAAGCCAGAAGATTTTTTTTTTAAAAAAAGCTTCTGTTTTGTGTTGACTCACTTCTAGTAGTTCTTCATACACTCGAAAATATTTCCATAATCTTAGTGAAAATCAGCTGGTTCATAGGACCCCAGAGTACATCTGTACAATGTTATACTTCAAAATTTTATTGAGATGACAAGGGTTAATTTCAATCCCATGTTAATCCTGCAGCTACTCCTGCTAATGCTTTTCATGGCAAAAACCAGCACATATGGCAGCCTTTAGTAAAGACATTAAAAGACATTTTTCACAGCCAGTGTCTGAATCTACAGAAGAACTGAATAGCTAAACATTGGTGTATGTAATAGCCCACCATAGATAGAATGCTAACATATAGAGTGAGGGAAAGGGGTATAAGAGATAGGCCTGCGTGAGTGGAATGGGGCAACTCACTGCCACTATCTCATTATAGCTGACTTGCCATAGCCAACTCACTACAGGACATTTCAACATGGGACAATTCAATAGGGACAAGAAGGTCAAGTAACTGTAACTCCATTTCCTGGCTCACCCCAACCTCGAAGACTTCTAACTTTAGAATGTTCAAATCTAAAGCAAGACAAGGCCTACTGCAATTCAGTTCCTCTCTTGAGTTATTTTATGTTGAATTGTCCCATGGCGAGTATTGTTCTGTCCCAATAGTTCTTGTTTAATAATTTTACAGTCCTGCAAGATAATATAAATAGAAGTCTAAGAAAAAAGTAACTTATAGGAAAAAATAAACTTTGCAAAGAGGAAAGGAAAAAGTTAAAAGAAAGAAGAAAAAATATTTAAAGAAACAACTTCCAATCTTTCATGCAACAAGTACAGTCCAATTAATAGTTGCCCATTGCCTATGAGATTACACTCACATTTCACTAAAATCAATAATGCACACATGTGATAATCCATTCACAAAACTGCCCTGAGGCAAAAATCCAGGTTTTGCTTATATTTCTACCCAAATATTGGTAAAAAGTTCATAAAGGGTTTCCAGAATTTTATAAAATTTCCATATTTTAACCTGATCAAACAAACCAACTTTAAATTTTCTTCTTTTGCTTTTAACAATCTTAATCAAGTTGCTGTCATGAGATTGAATCTCCATGCAGAATTTCTTTCTTCCGTTTCAAATATTCTTTCAAGGTTTTAAAAACCTTCTTTTGTAAATTGAAAATAAGTTCTTACTCAGATTCCTTTTCAACTCCCTTTGGACCAAGCTTGCTGCCAATCCATCAGTTGTTGCCATATTGTCATTGTTTGATCGGGAGGAGTGGGCGCAATAACGGAGACGAGGCATCGGATAGTGAATCAACTCTTTAATAGTGACTTCAAAACTGGGCAACAACTAGGGCAGCAGCAGCTCTTTTATAGAGCTGGCTGCTGTCACAACAACCAATGAAATTGAAGTAACCGCTCTAAAAGTGTCCAATCAGCGACGGCCCGTTGTCAGCCAATCAGGTCAGCCAGAAGCGGCCAATCACGATTCGCTTATCCGCGGCCAATCAGAAGTGCAGGGTTACAAGCCTGCTGCTGAAGTAAGCTAGTATAGTTATTGACGAATGAGTTTATTTAGTTGTAACACCCTCCCCTAGGTTCCATCTGAGGGGTGGGGTGACGTATTCTCGTAAGTAGGCAGGCCGTTTCACCTGTCTATTCGATTTTCGCTGTTCCACCGGTCTCTGCTCTGGCGCTGGTTCCGGTGGGCTGTTTATAGACCCGGGTGGCGAAACGGTTCCACTATTCCGCTCGGGGACTCAGGGCTGTCCTCTCTGTTATCATCTGGGTTCCTAGACTTGCTTCTATGGCCGGGCTGCTTTGTGGCAAAACAATCACCTGGCTCGGTCCACCTCCAGAAGGTGGGTATCCCATGTTTGGTTGTGCAGACTGCTGGGCGTCAGTTAGTGGGTCATCTGCTATTTCTATTTCAGCCCCTTCGATTTCCCTCTTCCCCCAGTTTGAGATTCAGGGGTTGAGATAGGGTTAGGTGCTAATCGGGAACGAAGTTGGTCTATATGGCGCTTCCATAATTTCCCATCGCTAGTTTGTAGGCGGTACGATCTGGGGCCCGTAATTTGAGTTATAGTAGCAGGGACCCACAATGGATCACCCGAGAAGTTTTTCGCAAAGACTAAGTCGCCTACCTTGAACGCACGACACTTGCTGCTGGAACCGCAAGGTTTTTCTGGCGTGTAGGTTGGGTGTAGGCGATCGAGGTGTGAGCGAAGTTTCCGGCCCATCAGCAGTTCGGCCGGGTTCTGTTTGTGATGCTGTGCAGGGTGATGTGTTGGAGGAGAAGCATTCTGGTTACTTTGTCGTCAATGTCTCCATGTTCCATCTTGTGCAAGGTCTTTTTATGAATTGGACCATGCGCTCAGCCCTGCCATTGGCCTCAGGGTGAGCCGGTGAAGTTAAGGCATGGCGGATGCCCCGGTCGCCTAGGTACTGTTCAAATGCTAGGGCAGTGAATTGGGGACCGTTATCCGAGACTAAAACGTCAGGCAATCCGTGCGTAGCTAATAGTCTATTTAATTTTTTAACAACGGCTTCTGTGGTGGTGCTCTTCATTTTGTGGACTTCGAGCCAGTTGGAATAGGCATCCACAGTTATGAGAAAAGTGTGTCCCTTGGTGGGTCCCGCAAAGTCAATGTGGATGCGGGACCAGGGACCACGAGGTGCGTCCCATTCAGTTGGAGGTGCCTTCGGTGGGGCAGCGCGGATTTCCTGGCATTTGTTGCATGTGGCCACCCAGGCTTCTATCTGTTTATCAATACCTGGCCACCACACGTAACTTCTTGCCAATGCCTTCATTCGCACGATGCCTGGATGACCATCGTGCAACAGTTTTAGAACTGTATGTTGTAATTTTTCTGGAATGATGACTCTGTCTCCCACAAGATGCAGCCCTTCTGGGAAAACAGTTCTGTCTGTCGGTGTTTGAAAGGCACGAAGGTGTCGTTAGGTTCGTTATCAGGCCAACCTTGTTCCACCCAGCTGAGGATTCGAGTGAATACAGGATCCTTTTTGTTTCCGCGCGATGTCTCGTGCGGTCAGGGGTGGTGCAGGGAGAATTTTGATTTGGAGTGCAGTTAAAGTTGGAGCTGGATCGTCTATGGCTTCCGGTAGCGGAGAACGGCTCAAGGCATCAGCATGGGGAATGGCTTTCCCGGCGGTGTTGCAGTTGATAATCGTATGCGGCTAGAAACTCTGACCAACGGGTCATTCTGGGTGATAAGATATGAGGAGTTGGTTTGTCTCCCGCTAAAATGCCAAGCAATGGCTTGTGATCGGTTATTATGGTAAACGGTCTGCCATATACATATTCATGGAAGCGTTTAATAGCGGATACAATAGCAAGAGCCTCTTTATCGAGTTGGCTGTAGTTTCTTTCAGTCTTCGATAAAGTTCGTGAAAAGAAAGCAATAGGTGCTTCATTTCCGTTTGGTAGGACATGACTTAAGATGGCTCCTACCCCAAACGGTGAAGCGTCGCAGGTGACAGTTAAAGGCAAAGTCTCATTATACTGCATTAATACAGCATCTGAGGTTAAGAGATCTTTTACTTGCTGGAATGCTCGTTCTTCCTGATGTCCCCAGACCCAGGAAGCCTTCTTGTCGAGTAATCTATGTAGGGGCTCAGCTACAGTCGCCTAGCTTCTCGGTGAACACATCCTGGAATTCCTGGATGAGGGCCACTTCCCAATCCCTGTTCCTGGTCTGGTGAATGCCAGCTAGTTCAATTCCCAGTGGAGCGAACCACTGTAACCACTGCTGGGTCGGTCTCGATCGACGATGGTAATAGGCAGAGTTGCGGTGTGGTCCCTGAAGGACACCTGGATGTGGCGGGAACCGGCAACGGGAATCCTGTTTCCCTGGTAGTCCCTTAATATGATTTTTTGGGTGCTGAGGTCCTGGCGACTGATGTCAGGGATCAGCTGTTTGAAGGTTTTCCACGAGACCATTGATAGGGACGATCCCGAGTCTACTTCCATTACGCATGGACGATTCTCAATGGCGACCTTCACTGGATCTTTCTTGCATCCAAGGATGATGCGTGACCAATGGTAATGGTTTGATGTGCCTCTTCTCGCCTAGCTGATGCAGCAGGCGCTCGATTTCTGTAGTGATAGTGGTTCCATTGGTGATTCAGACGGTCCCGATTTACAGGTGGGCTGCCCGTTGTTTTTCGGATTGGGCTTGACGCCGCTTGCTTCTGCAAACCTTTCCCGATGTGGCCTCTCTTTCCACAGGAACGGCAGAGTGCGTCGAGGAATTTGCAGTCCGATTGCGGGTGATTGGCCCCGCAACCGGCGCAGGGACGTGCAGGTTTCTGGCTCTTCTGGTCTCGCTGGTCGCGCTCTGACCTGAGTCGGTTGACCTCTTCTTCCTCACTATCAGACGAGGATTTGGGGTCTTCATGGTGAGCCGTTGTTGAGTGCCTCTCGGAAAAAGGCATAGTATCACTGGCGAGTTGGCGGAGCGGTGCGTTGGTGCGGCACATTCGAGCGGCTGAATTCCTGGTTGCTTCTGCTGCAGTAGCGTCGGCGATGACATCTGCGAGATCGATGTCCCCTTTAGCCATGATCTTGCTCTGCACAGTGTGGTCATCTAATCTCAGAACTATGCGGTCTCTCATGGCTTCCTCGAGGTTTGCGAAACCACAGAGGCCTCCCAGGTTCCGGAGGTCCGCGATGAAGACCCCAACACTCTCGTTTTCCGTTGGTCCCTCTGATAAAATTCGTGCCTTCGGATAAGCGTTGGTACCGCGGGTGCATAATGGGCTCGGAGGATCGGTGTGAGGTATCCCAATCCATTGTCTTAACTTCCGCTGGTTTAGCAAGTGCCTTAGCCATTTTAAAAATGGCAGGCCCGCAATGGGTCAGGAAGATCGCTTGTTTCTTGCCAGGCGCAGCGTCTTTCAGATTGTTGGTCTCCAGGAACATCTGGAACCTGTCTATATACGAGTCCCAGTCTTCGTTAGCCGGGTCAAATGGAACGGATGGTATGGCGCCGCTGGTCATCTTGACGTTGTTGGTGCGCTCTTAGCCACGTGCTCTGTCCGATGCTCGGCGAGTGTTCAGTCAGCTCTATCGTCTCCGTATCCCATCCTCGTCGCCAGTGTTTGATCGGGAGGAGTGGGCGCAATAACGGAGACGAGGCATCGGATAGTGAATCAACTCTTTAATAGTGACTTCAGAACTGGGCAACAACTATGGCAGCAGCAGCTCTTTTATAGAGCTGGCTGCTGTCACAACAACCAATGAAATTGAAGTAACCGCTCTAAAAGCGTCCAATCAGCGACGGCCCGTTGTCAGCCAATCAGGTCAGCCAGAAGCGGCCAATCACGATTCGCTTATCCGCGGGCCAATCAGAAGTGCAGGGTTACAAGCCTGCTGGTGAAGTAAGCTAGTATAGTTATTGACGAATGAGTTTATTTAGTTCGTAACAGTCATCTCCACTGTTTTGGAGACATCTAGTTCTCCCTTTTCCTCATTGGGAAGTCCTATCATATTCATAAATGTGAAAAAGGAAATAGTAATTGAAGTTATTGCAGTCTCAGATGATATTTCAAGACAGTATGAAGTGATGGTAATGGGGAGGGGGGAGCAGGATAAACTACAAGATGTGATTTCTCTTCCCAGTCAAAAAAAAGCCCAACCCTTATTTAATTTACTGATTTTCACTTTGAGAAAATGGAAGGAGAAAGAAGACTATTTTTGCCTTGATTCTGTCCAATATGAAGAGTTATTTCATAAGGTGAAAGTAATGGAACTTTATGAGGAATAGAACAATTAACCATAATTACATTTTTTTAAAAGAAAATTGAAATAGGTATTTTTGAAACAGAACAAAAGGTTCTGATAAGCATATAACAATGGGGAATAGAATTCCCCTTCAGAAAAAAGTTAATGGAAAAATAGTTCAAAAGAATATTAAGGACACTTCCCGAACCAGTGAGGAAAAATATTGTGAAGCAACAGAAAGATGTTAATGTATAGTAGCTGCATAAAATAGATCAGCCACAATCTGAAAATTGGAAAGACTGTGTCTAGTATGTTCAAAGATGTCCATGTATCATGGAAAATTGCAGATTAAATGTCTGAAAGATTAAAGCTTCAAAAGTTCAAATTGGTGAGAGATATGACAAAGAAGCTTCTTTAGATATGTTAGAAGCTGTGGGAAAGTATTGATACATAAATATTATATATTAAACCATGCAGATGAGAAAAGAATTGTAAGAAAGCTCGATTATTGCAGAATTTAACATGGAATTGTCATTTGAGCCTGAGGAGAAATCTCAGTGATCTGACAATGGAAGTAGATTATGAACTTGAAATATATCCAAGAGGATTCTGGTTGTCCTTTTATCAGGGATGTGTTAAACTGGACTCTTTCACTGAGCAAGGATTCAAACATGGTAGCTTCAATGGCCTTTTTTCAATTCAAAGCTTTCATCAGGGATGATTCCATATGTACCCCACCTCTCTTTTAAAAACAGAAATAAACATGTAACTAAAAATGCATGTCAGCAATAAATATTAAATACCAGTGGTTGTTTATTTAGTGATCATTTCTATTTCATAGCAATTCTGATTTATAATTTACACACATAAATTATGCAAATTACTAATTTATACAAATGAAAAGAAAATCTATCAGGGGTTACAGAATTAAACATGCTCCAAATAATCCTGTAAGGCTTTACTTCAAGGTTGTTGCTACACCACCATTTGGCGTCCAACTCTAAGTGGATCCAAGCAATCTTCTGACAAATAGTAATAACTTTCCTCACAGTGATCCTGCGGGTAGTCCTATGATCTGTCCAGAGATGGGCTGCACTTACGTTCACAACCGGTTTGCTTTATTACAAAGACTCTAGTCATTGCCAACTACAGGGAGCTGTTCATCTCTGTTTCGAAGCCATTGAACAGCACTGTCCAAAGACGTTTCCACAATCATGTGGCCAGCAGGACATTTCAAACCACTGTTTTTCCACAGAAGTGGCACCTATTTAACTACTTGCATTTGCATGTTTTTGAACTGCTAGGCTGGAAGGAGCTGGGGCCAAGACGGAAGCTCAACCTCTTGGGCGGTGCTCAGATCTCGAAACTAGGCTGTCAGCTAACACACAATCAGCACACAGATACACTGTATAGTAAAATGTAGGTTTTTACTTCCAGTAAAACGGTTAAGCAAAGTTCAACAAACAGTCCAAGTCATTCACTGTTAAAGCAGTCAGTTTTCAGTCCAGGGATAATCCAATAACAAAGTCCAGTATCAAAAACAGTTCAGTAACAGATTTACATCAAATCCAAGACTAACGATATCAGCAACAGTCAATGTAGGAACAGAAACACTCTCAGTAACAAAAGACCAGCCCAGGTTTCTGGCTCTATCTTATGGCCGTTTGAGGAACCACACCCAATTACAATTTTAGCATTCCCTTAAAGAAACAGTATTAAAATATCTATCCTGGTTTATATATTTTCCAACCCAACTGTTAGGTGACTTACATTCCTAACACTCTCCCCTTTTGGGTAGGACAATATATACAACCTTACATTCTAAGTCCATAATCCTCACAGCAAGCCTTATGCTTTACAGAGCCTTGGGCTTTTGTAAAATGATCTGCGATGTTATTTTCTGACATTTCCAGCTTAATCATCTTACTTTGCACACATTGTCTCACATTTAAATATCTTAGATCTCTGTGTTTTGTTCTTGTCTTTACAGCAAGATTGGAAGCCATCTGTATTGCTGATTGGTTGTCTTCATAAACAGCAATAGAATCTGTTACATCAATTCCCATGTCAATCAATAGTTGCTTATAACAAACTAAATCTGTACATAATAAAGACAAACATGAGAATTCAGCCTCCATTGTTGATAAACTTAAATGTTTCTGTCGAATAGATCTCCATCCAATCAACACCTTTCCCAATAATACAGCAGTACCCGATGTAGATTTACATGTATTTACGTCTGTAGCAAAACTTGCATCAGCATATGCAGTTTGACTTAGTTCATTCTTAGGCTCCAAATACAATGCATAATGCATTGTTGGTTTCAGATATCTTAACACATGCTTAGCAGCTTGCCAGTGCCTTTCAGTTGGTTCAGTGTTAAATCTGGCTAATTGGTTAACACAGTATGCTATATCTGGCCTTGACCAATTACTGAGATAAGATAAACTACCAATCAAAGACTGATAAATGTTCTTATCAAAAACAGGACTTTGAACATCACTATGGCTAAAACTCCTGGCTCATCGGTGTTTTAGTTGGCTTACAAATTTCCACTTTAAATTTTTTTAGTAATTGGTTAATTTTATGTGCCTCTGAGATTTTGTATCCTCCCCTAGTTCTATCTATCTTTAAACCAAGATATTGTTTGATTTCTCCTAACTTTGATTTTATCTTAAATTTCTTCTCTAACAGTGAAATTATTTCAGTAGCTTCTTGTTCAGTTTTGGTAATTAATGCTATGTCATCAGTAAACAATAGCAACAATGAAATTACACCATTACTTTCTCTTTTGAACAAACATGGATCAGCCATGCCAGCTACAAAACCTATCTTAGTTAATTTCTTAACTATACATTGGTTCCACTCATATCCTGATTGCTTCAGGCCATGAAGACTCTTTTTCAACCTGCAGCAATCAGTTGTATTATCATATTTTATACCTAAATGTTTCTTTAAATAAATAGTGTGTTGCAACAGTGCATGCAGATATGCCATTCTACATCTAAATGATTCATAATGTATTTCTCCTTAGTTGCCCACACTAATGCTGCTAGTAATGTAGTAGCCTTCAGACTAGGTGCAAACACCTCATCATAGTTGTTTGCTGTCTGATTGAACCCTTGGGCTTACTAACCTGGCTTTATGGGTAACAGTCCCATCTACACCTGTCTTTAGCTTATAATCCATTTACATCCTATGGCATGTTTACCTGGTGGTAACCTGATATTTTCATATACCTCCAGTTTTTGTAAGGATTTCAGTTCCTTATCCATTGCTTCCTGCCAAGCAGCCTGATCCTTAGCAGGATACAGTTTCAGTTCATTATAATTACTAGGTACTGTATTTACTTGGCATACAACACTAGCCAGATATCTATCAGGTGGTTGGTTACTCAGGTTGAACGGGCTTATTGGTGGACTCACCTGTTCTACCTGCTCCTGTGCCTGTTCTCCTACTTCCTCCTGTGCCTGTTCTTCCTCTTTAATGGCTATTTGTGGTTTACTTATTTCATCTTTAGGGACTACTTTGGTGTCAATAATAACATGATTGCTGGATTCCTGTTCCAGTTTATTCCACCCAACGTGCTCAAGAAATTTTGCACTAGTGTGACAATAAACATAACCTGTGCCTGGATCCCAAAATCTAAAAGATCTATGATTGGCTTCATAACCTACAAAAATAATTTCTTAGCTCTATGTTGCCCTTTCAGTCTTACTTGTGAGGGAATATGCACCTATGCTGGAGCTCCAAATGTGTGTAGGTAACTTAAATTTGGTTTTCTGCCATGCCAATGAGTGAATGGCAATTCACCAGTTGTTGTGTTAACTACATTGTTTAAAACATGGTTACTACACGTTATGGCTTCACCCCACAGTGTTTCAGGCAAACCTGAATCAGATAACATAGTGCGAGCCATGGCTTGTAATGTTTGCCCTCTTCGTTCTACAAACGAGTTATGTTGTAGCCTGTAAGGTGCAGAACGTTTATTCTCGACACCAGCCAATTTTAGCATTGTTTGGAATCTCTTGTTAATAAACTCAGTCCCGTTATCAGTAACTAAAGTAATTACTTTACTCCTCATTTTTCTCTCAGCAAATCTTAGCCAGTTAAAGAAATGTTGGAATGTTTCTGTTTTGTTTTTCATGAGATAGCAGAAACTGTACCGTGAGTAATGGTCCATTATACTTAAAACATAGCAGGCACCTCCCAAACTGGGTTTCTTAGGACCAATTATGTCAGCCAACACAAGCTCGAAAGGTTCTTTGGTCTTAAACCCATTAAGTCTGTTTGCTGGAATAACCTTGCTTTTCTCTTGGCTACAAGCTTTACAGTTTAAATACTTGCTACAGGGTTTTAATTTTACTCCCTCTGACAATTCAACAGTTTGTTTGAGCATTTTGAAATTAATGTGCTCCAGACGTTTATGCAATAAATTTATACATTCATAACGTGGCTTAACATTGTTATAAACTGAGTTAGCCATCTGCAACTGGTCAAAGCAATTTTACATACAATGACAAATAAATGAAGTTCTTTACATTGCAAATACTCCTGACTAGCAAAGATTTATGAAAACTTTCAAAAGCAATTATACATCAGGACTTAGGTAATCAATTGTATTTTTTATCTGTGAAATATCTTTCCCAATTTTTAAACCAGTGTTACTGTTGTTGCTTTTAAGTTCCGAAATGCAAATTCTGTAGTTGTTTTTCCCATTTAATGAATCTATAAGGGTTAAAAAAAAACCACAGTTCCTCTTTAGATAATATTTTTGTTCTACCCAAAAGTACAACAAAAATGTGTTTCTTTGCTTGTTAACTTCATTTAAAAAGTACATGCTATACTTCATAAGTTTTATCAAGATGAAAATATTTAAACTAAAGACTTTTTTTTTAAAAAAATGAAAAAGTAAAAAGCCAGCATTTTAATTTTATTGTGTATCAGGAATAAATTAAATGTTTCAGATCAGTTAAAAAGAATTGACATGCAACAATGATATCCTCCAATTTTATCATTTCATGATCTGCAGGCTCAACATGAACAAATTTTGGAAACCCAGGAATTTAGCAAATATGCTAAAGGCAACATTCTCATTTCATTTCATTTTGTAGTATTTTCAGTCTGTCCCAATCTGGGTGTCTAATATATAAACAAAGTTTACAAATAAACAAAGTTAAAATAAAAACTGTAATTATATATAATCAGGAACAGCAAAGCAAGCAGTTACATAAATGAAAAACTTATGGCAATCCATAATCAACTAGAACTGAAGACCAGCTGAATTAATTTACCTTTTTTTTTTTCTAAATAGCAACAGATGGCAGCTATATGGATGTCCAAGAAGAGAGTATTTTGAAACTCCTGTTATCTCGTCCATGCCCTATGTAACTCTTGAGAATTGGAGACACTCAACTGGACCTCTTTAGATGTACTAACTAGGTAGTCAGGCTACTTTCTGACAAGATACTGTCTGTTTAAATCCCAGTGGTGTGATTCCTAGGGCTTCAAGGGTAGTAATCAACATGTTGAAATAGATTTGCAGAGCAGAGCTTACTGGTAATCAATGTGGTCATTTTAGTGTTGGTGTTATTCTGCAGTGCCTTCAACAGCCAACATGCTTTAGATCAGGGGTGGCCAACCTTGGCAACTTTAAGACTTACAGACCTCAATTCCTAAAATTGGCATGGCATCCTGATCCAAGTAGGGTTATTATTGGTACTGCAACAGAAGCTGAGAGAAGGAATGCTTGGCTTCAGCTTCTACCAAGCTTCTACAGTCTAGAGTCTAGTAGGACAGCAAAAGCACACACACTATCTTGTCTCAAAAGTGCTTTTCAAAAGGCAACAGGATTTTCATGTTTTTTTCCCCCTTGAAGACATTTCACTTCTCATCCAAGAAGCTTCTTCAGTTCTGAAGGACTGAAGAAGCTTCTTGGGTGAGAAGCAAACCACCTTCAAGGAAAAAAAAAACATGAAAATCCAGTTGCCTTTCACCTTTGAAAAGCACCTTTGGGATAACCACGATCTGGATGATTGAGAATCTTCTTACACACACACTGTATTCTCTGGGGAGTTGGATAACACAGTTGTTTCCAAAGTCACTGTTAGGGCAAGGGTATTAAATTGGCCAGAAAAGTAATCTGTAAAGATACGATTTAATCTGAATTTGTTTGTTCCATCAAACTCCTCATTAACTCTAGACAGAGATTCAGGATTTCTACTTATCAGGTGCAAGCATCCAGGACTTTATTGTCTTCTGCCTATATTACAAAAATCTTCCCAGATTGTTTTCCTTCCCTTGGGAACAACAGATAAGTTTTCATTGATCTTGTGTGTGTGTGTTGGGGGGGGAGGATCAGACTTATGCCTCATGTGGCTGTACAGATTCAGGTCTAATTCCCTGTTTGACCCTTCCTGGCTAACAATTTCTCAGCATTATAGTTTCTGTAGCTCAGCCCAAGCTGTCAAAACATAAGCAGATAGCATCAGTTGCAGTGGTACACCCACCCTGAAACTAATGGATAAACCCTGCTCTGACCATTCTGTGTTCAAAAACTCTAAAAACAACTCCTTGTATGTTTCTAATTTCTGCCTTTAGGCTTTGCTTTCCCTCCCTCCTTTTTATTTTAGTCTCTGGTTTCCAACATGGGAGGCAATAAATGCCCTAACCTGTCAAGGGGTAGATGCAAATATTCTCCTTGACTTGCTTGTGATGTCTTAATTTATCAGTCCAAGCAGCCAACTTGACAGCAGGCTCCTCAGCTGTCTCTCCATTCTCCAGAATGCTTTGCTTGAAAGAGCCTGCTGTTATTTAAAACCAAAACACAAGTCGCCTTAAAACTTACTGTTTGCAAATTTGCAGATGATACTAAGCTGGTAGGAACAGCCATTACCCTAGATGGTAGGCTCAAGATCCATCTGGATCTTGACAGACTTGAACACTGGGCCCTAACAAACAAAATGAAATTCAATGTAGAGAAAAGTAAAGAAAAACCAAAAGTACACATATAGATTGGGAGAAACCAAGCTCCCTGTGAGAGTGATCTTGGAGTCTTAGTGGACAACCAACTGAATATGACCTAACAGTGTGCAGCGGTAGCCAAAAAAGCCAATGCAATCCTAAATTGCATTCACAGGGGGATTCAATCAATTATGTGAGGTACTAATATCACTCTATAAAGCCTTACTAAGGCCACACTTAGAATGCTGCATCCAGTTTTGGTCACCATACTATAAAAAGATGTTGAGACTCTAGAAAGAGTGCGGAGAAGAGCAACAAAGATGATTAGGGGACTGGAGGCTAAAACATTCGATGAACAGTTACAGGAACTGGGCATGGCTAGTCTAGTGAAGAAAAGGAGAAGGGGAGACATGATAGCAGTGTTCCAATATTTGAGGGGCTGTCACAGAGAGGAGGGGGTCAACCTATTTTCCAAAGCACCTGAAGGAATTCCAGACAAGGAATAATGGATGGAAACTGATCAAGGAGAGATTCAGTCCAGAAACAAGGAGAAATTTTCTGACAGTGAGAACAATCAACCAATGGAAGAGCTTGCCTTCAGAAGCTGTGGGAGCTTCATCACTGGAAGCTTTCAAGAAGAGACTGGACTGCCATCTGTCAGAAATGGTATAGAGTCTCCTGCTTGGGTAGGGGATTGGCCTATATGACCTACAAGGTCCCTTCCAACTCTGTGATTCTGTATTCTGCTAAGTAGTTTCTAAAATGTCCTATGTATTATGGAGCACCATTTGGAGCACCATTCAACTTCTTTCATTGGTCTCTGTTGCCTACATACATTCACCATTTGGGACTCATGACACCATAAGGTAGAGGTGGGGTGTTACTTGGTTCAAAATATGAGCTCCTGGTTGTGCTGGACTAATCAGGCAAATGGCTCGCAGCAACATTCTGCACCTTCTGGTCAGTGGCTCTTTTCTTGAAGAATGGCTCTATCTTAGACTCTTATTTATGACACTAAATAATATGTTGTCTCCCCCTTCAGAGGGGGAATACTTGTAGTTCAAATACAGATCTTTCAAAGAAATAGAACAATTATCTTGTTCAATCAGGCTTTGATAATACATTGAACTATTGTATTTCTCCTTCTTTCATTGAGTTGATCTTGCATTCAATAGCAACTAAGAATGGTTCAAAGGCAATCTCTCACTGCTGAAGCTAGCAGTGAAGTCTATAAGACACAATAATGTCAAAGTGACACCATGTTTGTCATCATGCCTGGTCAGGCTTATTAATTTTTGAAATCCAGCTACAACAATACATTTCCTTCAGCTGAATTCTTCAAGAATGCAATACCCTATTTACCCGAAAAAAAGGCTCTATCCTGAAAATAAGCCCTAGCAAGTTTTTACACATGTGCCTAATTATAATCCCTATCCCCCAAATAAGCCATATTTAAGAGCCTACACAGCTGGCTGTCCACCCATTCTGTCTGATTCCTCATGGTGCTGTGGTCACAAGACGAAGTCAGGGGTAGACCTGCCCCATGCATCCTGCACTGGCATACCTAAGGGCCCCTGCAGCCTGTCCATCCATGCTCCAACACCTGCCTCACAATGGCAGCAGTGGCAGCCATGTGCAGCAGTAGCCCATGTGGCTACCAGACCACTTCTATTTGCTTGTGGCCACAATGGAGCAGGACGCCAAAGGGCGTGCTGGTGCCATGACTGAGGGGTGTGTTAGTGCCTCAGCCATGAGGTGAGGCAGGTGTTGCGGCATGGGTGGCCTAGCTGCAGAGACCATAAGGTAAGCTGGTATGGGGCCTTTGGGGCAGCTCCACCCCACACTCCTACCTAAAAGAGGGAGCACTCCTGTACATAGAAAAGAAGTGGGCCTTCTGTACATGGAAAAAAAATAAGACACCTGCCGAAAATAAGCTCTAGTCTAGTGCTTATTTTGGGGCTCAAAAGAAAATAAGACCCAGTCTTATTTTTGGAGAAACACGGGTAAAGTATAAAACCGTACTATTCAATAGCAGGGGAAGCACATCATAGCAGGACATTGTGATGGATCTGCGCTGCTCATTTATGAATTCCTGTGTGGTGTACATCTCAGATAATTTTACTGAGATCATCATAACAGATCAGATTCTGCCATACATGCCCAGCAACTATTCTGCTTGGTTATATGAACCAAGCCAAAAGCTTCCAGCAAAATGTAAAGTGTTTTACTGAGGACATGTAATTTGCACATAGCTTTCCTCTATTCCTTCTTATTTATTTCATTGTGCATCATATCCATAATTAGTTGTTGGTCTTCAGCAAGATAACAAATGCACTTCAGAGGTTTTAAGAATAGTCTACAGAATCAGTTTACGCTCTTTGGAGTGCATAGGAGCTCCCATGTCTTTTTTAGGAGTTCCCCAATCAAACATACCGTACACAGCATTGTCTTTTCTTTTTCAGTATTTATGAGTTTCAAAGTGATAACTGAATCCAGGTGGTGAAAGCCAAATATAACCTAGCACCAGCTGGTCGTAAAGGCTGTCTCTCTCTCCAAGGGAGCGCTAGTTAAGACATTTGTGACTTAAAATAAAGCCCTGCAAATTGGTAATTTTATAAAAGAGAGAAAATATAATTTTAGGCTGGGGAAAACAAAACATGTTTTCCCCTATGGGTATAAATGAGAACAATGACACTTTATTTTGAATCTGTGAGCCTTGTTTCTAGCAGAAGCCAACAAGTCACCCTGATATCTAACACTTGTTTTGGGAACCTATTTTATAAAGGTTTAAAAATACATCTTCCTTGCATGAAATGCATATTAATACCACTCGGCCAACCTATTCCAGTAATATGGTATCGGGAAGCTCTTTCAGAAGAAATTCAGAACTTTTTCTGTACAGGTTAACACATTGTTGCACCTTGTCCTTGGGACATCATAGGATCAGCCGCTTCCCCGTGGCATGGATTAATTTCATTTGGTTGCTGTTGTTAGTTGCAAAGTCATGTCCAACCCATCGTGACCCCATGGACAACGTTCCTCCAGGCCTTCATCTTCCACCATCATATCTTTTTGCCTTTTGGTACTGTCAATGGGGTTTTCATGGCAAAGATACTAGAGTGGGTTGCCATTTCCTTCTCCAGTGGATCACATTTTGTCAGAGCTCTCTGCTATAACCTGTCCATCTTGGGTGGCCCTGCACGGCATAGCTCATAGCTTCATTGAACTACACAAGTCCCTTCACCATGACAAGGCAGTAATCCATGAAGGAATTAATTACATTAAAATCAACTGAATTTTTTAAAAGTGAAATCAAAATAGTTAGCCAACTAGTTATGGCCTCTACAAATTTGTTAGCCATTTTTTTTAACCCCCTATGTCCAGAAAATTGCTCTGGAAGTTGGTGACGCTCTGAAACAACTTTGCTTTCTGGTATATTAAATGTAGTATCCTAATGTATATCATATTTAGATGACCACTTTAAATCAAATGTGATCAATATGAGGTCAAGGAACAATCCGACTTCCTCTTTGCAGCAAAGCATAATGCTGCATTAAATCATGTTATTAGCCACATGAGGAAAGGGGCAGAATGCATTTTGTGGAAGGTAAACGTAGGAGCAGCATGCTGTCAAATAGCCAAATATATTATAAGACGAATGCAGTTATTCGGTGATATCTCCAGAGAATTATGATCAGATAGTGCTTGGGTGTCACACGGTTGTGCTCTGGCCAGAAGTTCCTTACAACTGGCTGATGCTAGCATATCATCTAAGAGCACTTAATTAAATTGGCTGCAATTTATAAATAGGCTGTGTGCCCTAACTAGTGTAAGCATATAATGCCATAAATGAGGCCTCATAAATGCACAAATTTGATCCTGGAGAAACATACTGTATACAAGTAGTCCAGTGGTGGGACTCAATTTTTTTTTATTATTGGTTCTGTGGGCATGGCTTGGTGGGTATGGCAGGGAAAGGATACTGTAAAATCTCCAGTCAGAGGTGATATTTGGTTTTCCAAACTACTCAAAATTTCCACTACCGGTTCTTTAGAAATGGTCAGAACCTGCTGAATACCACCTCTGAGGTAGTCCTTGACTTACAACAGTTCATTTAGTGATAGTTTGAAGTTACAATAGCACTGAAAAAAGTACTTATGACTACTTTTTACCCTTATGGCCACTGCAGCATCCCCATAGTCACGTGATCAAAATTCAGACACTTGGCAACCAATTATATATGTGATGGTTGCATTGTCCCAGGAATCATGTGATCACTTTTTGCGATCTTCTGACAAGCAAAGTCATTGGGGAAGCCAGATTCACTTCATAACCATATTACTAACTTAACAACTGCAGTGGTTCACTTAACAAGTGTGGCACGAAAGGCCCTATAGGCGGCAAAACTCATTTTAACCAATATCTCACTTAGCAACATAAATTTGGGGCTCAATTGTGGTCGTACGTCGAGAGCTACTTGTACAGATTTTGGAAATATGTACTGTGCTTGTATGTTGCTTATTTTTGAGGCTCCTTTGGATAAGACACATTCGCATTCACTACTCTGTCACTTTGATTCTCTGAGACGTATTGTTGTACTAACTCTGTACTATTGTAGGGAATTCCACTCAAGGCAAAACCTGGCCACTTGATTTGTTCTAGATTTTGCAAAGCAAATCTGCTAATTTGTATGTTGGTGGATCTCCAAAAACCCTGCAAACGTGTTGTCTAAAAAAAAAAAAAAAAGGCAGATGGAGGTTGCAGAAGTAGCTATGCTTCAAAATGCAACATAAATAACAACGGGAAAACAGGCTTTCTCTAAAATATTTACTTGCGTTATTTTGCTCGATATTGATGAGGGAAGAAGAAAGGAGTCATTTTACATTCACTGATAAGAAAAGAAGCTGTTGAAAACAGGGAATTAATGTACTGTACTTCACCCAAATGGCATGTCTTTGAAGATTAATCTGCTGTTTGGGAGGACATGTTTGCATAGTGAAATTAACCCTTTTTAAGTGTCTATATAGAACTTCAAACTCTGTTTCCTTCATTCCCTGTCCAGTTTTTTTTTCTCTGTTCATCCGAATCCAACTTTGCTATCTTCTTCCTTTTTCCATCACAGAACCTCTTATTCCATCTCTGTCCTGCTTCCCCCCACCTCTTTTGCAGTTACTGAAACCCATACCAAAACAATTAGACACAAGGACAGTTTTCCCTCATGCCACCATTCTGCTAAACAACCAATTCCCACAACACTCTCAAACTATTTAGTAGGGCTGTATTACTATTATTCTTCTCATCTTTCCTATTACCTATCTCCTTTTCTACTTATAACTATACCTTTGTTGCTTGTATCTTTATGATTTATATTGTTTTACTTAGTTTCCTACTATGATTTATGTTGATTACTTATTTAGTATCCTATGACTATCAGTAATCTTATGATTTATGATGAATGTATTTTTATGGTGACTATGATCATGATCGATCACTTATAGCTCTTAGGTACAAGGAGAGAGCTTATACACCAAAGACAAATTCATTGTGTGTCCAATCACACTTGGCCGATAAAGAATTCTATTCTGTATGTTGTATGGGTGCATTTCTGCTTCTACAGGTGAGAGACCTCAGAGTTCAACCCAAGCCCAGGACAGAAATCCTCGGTCCATCCCTAACTTGCACCTGCAATTTGTGTTAAAATCTCCAGTGATGAAACACCCCCAAGTCCTGGAGGAAAGCTGTTCCATTGCTTCAGATATCTTTTTTATCAGGAAATTCCTCTTTGAGTTTGCGGATAGGGATCAATTGATTTTGTAAATCAATTTGATTTTATTTTCCAAGGAATTAATTCTATTCAGTAGTTTGTGAGGATTTTTTTGTTCCTTTCTGATCCCTCTTTTTTTTTAAAAAAAGATGGCTTTTTTGCATGTGCATGCATTACTATGTATACATATATCATCCATGCAGAGAAGCATTTAATATGCAGCCATTTGTTGTTGGGAGACAGGAGGGCAATCTCCAGAATTGGTTTTACCCAGAGTAGAAAAACTAAGGTTGTGAAGCTAGATACTGCAGAGTTTTATATATATATATATATATATATATATATATATATATATATATATATATATATATTATATATATATATATATATATATTATATATTTCTTCTACTTCTTTTGGCAGAAATCGTTTGAAGTTCAGGGTCATCTTCCTTTTGGCTGATATATGGAAGATGATATATGGAAATAATCTGCATTTTAAATGTCTGTATTAGGGAAATTTATGTGTCAAAGAATGAAAGTGGGGTGACTTGCATTTTTTTTGGTAAGTTTTCTTGAAAAATTTATATTAATAGTCACATAAAGTAGGAGAAAAAGTTTTTTTCATTTTAGATAATATTATCCTTCCTTCTCTAGAATTGGAAATAGGATTTCAAGGCTGCTGCCTGCTGGCTGCACTTGAAATCTAGCAAAGGTTTTTTTTTTTTATTTAGTCAGAAGCATCACAATTAAAAAAAAAAAGCATAAGACATAACATTTAAAGTATGAAATGCAAGATTAAAATATGTACAGATTAAACAGATCTGGCCCAGAAACTAGCAGCATTAACTGTTGTGTTCTGCTGTGCTGTCATGAACTCCTCAAATGCACTTTATAGCTGGCTAATATTTTCAATCCAATCTAGATGCATCCAATCTAGCAAATGAAACATTTTAACATTTTAAAACACTACCTAGAGAATCCCACCCCTCCCCCTTCAGAGATAGTGATGGATGGCAGTTGCAGGGAATTTTGAAAGATGTGGATTATCAAGACTGCCTTTGGCAGGCAGGATTCAGGCCTAGGCCCAAGAGAAAGCCTATTGGTGATTCTTGTAAATGACCTATGACTAGACTTGGATGGGGTGAATGTGACTATCTGGGTTTCTGCTGGAGTTCTCAGGGATCTTTGATATTATTGACTACTAAATCTTTCGGGATGACTTGCAATTGTGGACAACAATGGTGGGATTCAAATTTTTTTACTACCGGTTCTGTGGGCATGGCTTGGTGGGCATGGCAGGGAAAGGATACTGTAAAATCCCCATTCACTCCTCACTCCTGGGGGAAGGTTACTGCACAATCCCCATTCCCTCCCTGCTCCACTAACCTGCTTTCCAGCTCCGTTCTCCTGTGCAGGGCAACAAAAGAACACTCAGCCAATCAGCTGGGACTCAGGAGGCAGAGAATAGATGGGAGCAGGGCCAGTCAGAGGTGGTGTTTTCCGGTTCTCCAAACTACTCAAAATTTCCACTACTGGTTCTCCAGAACTGGTCAGAACCTGCTGAATACCACCTCTGGTTGCCAATGAGAAACATCCTCTCGCTGAGATTCCTTTCCTTCCTAAAGAGCAAACACATATGTTTTTTGGGGGGGAAAGCTCAAGTCCTCAGGCACTCCAGCTTGTTTCTCTTCTCTGTTTTGTTTAATCTCTACATGAAAACATTCGGCGTTGCCATCAACTGGTTTGGGCTGAGGTTTATCTATATTTGTAGAACTCACATTTGATCCTGCCCAATGGCAATAACAGCAGCAAAATATACATTACGCTGCCTGCTTATACACCACTCCGAATAACCCCGAACATTTCAGGGAAATATGGGTAAGTTAAAATCCCTGCAGATCTGCTGCATACATTTGCAGCTTTCCTAGTGAATAAAATAACTGAAAAGTGGTCTGGTTAGATACCACAGGGGCAGAATCCATTCTGTTAAGCAAGTCATGTAGTGCTACTGTCAGGGATTACTTTGAACTGAAGAGGTAGATAGCAAAGATTTGCCTGCCTTCAGGCTTCATCCCTGCCCCTCTTAACTCCTCTGTACAATTAGGCAGAACGTGAACTGTTGGATCCAAGAGGTAGTCAGTGCTTCATTGAAATAGAAGTGAAGCGTCTTTGTTGCGTTCTTTGAAGAAGGGTGCAGTCTGCCCTGTATTGAAAACAACAATACTCTTCCTTGACCCAGTCATCCGTCAAATTTGTTTCATCTCCAAGCTTTCTTTTTTTAAGAAAATTTGCCACGAAGGCAAGGAATCAGCCTCAAAGGATCTTATATGGAAGAGATTATGTGGATCGGGATTGTCCATCCTGGCAACTTTAAGACTTATGGACTTCAATTTCCAGAAGACCCCTGATTTAGATCCTAGGGACTGAAGCAGGTTATGGGGCAGAAAGAGCATTGGTTGCTTTGACTAATGACCCCCATCAAGATCTTCAGAGAATAAATGCACCTTCTTCAGTGGTGGGATTCAAATTTTTTTTACTACCGGTTCTGTGGTCGTGGCTTGGTGGGCGTGGCAGGGGAAAGGATACTGTAAAATTTCCAGTCAGAGGTGGTATTTGCTGGTTCTCCAAACTACTCAAAATTTCCTATACCGGTTCTCCAGAACTGACCAGAACCTGCTGAATAACACCTCTGTCTCTCTTACCGGTATTAGATGTTTCAGGGGTATTCTGTTATCGTAAGTTCCTTCTATACTGCTGATGAGGTTTGGGATTTGGGGTCATTATTTCATAGTGATTCTATGGTTCCCACTGGCAGCTTGAGGAGAAAATACTCAAATGTTTGGTTATTTCATGTGGAATTCTACAGAGATGATTGCTCTCCCATTATTTAGCATCCACATAGAAACACTGGGATAAGCCATAATTTCATTTAAAAGGGGCCAAAGCTGGAAAGTCTTAACTGGTATTTGGAGCTTGTTAGGGGGAATGTATGTGTGACACAAGATCAAATTATATGCTACCAGATCTAAGTTGGTGCCTGTTAGCGAATATTTGGGTAATATGGTACTGTAATATGGCATGCTTAACACTGCACGATTGTGCTCCCCTGAAGAGAATTGGATGGTGTGCTAGTTATTATTCTGAACCAGGATGCCCTGGTGATGGTAATTCATATTTTTATCACCACACAGCTGAACTATTTCAACATGCTCTATGGAGAGGACTCAAAAGTTGCAGCTGATACCAATTGCTGGTAATCAGATTGCTGGCAGGATAACTCTGCAATTGCACCATTTTTACAAGCATTGTACTAATCACCAGCAGGATTCCAGTCCCAGTTCGTAGCCCTGGTCATCATCTTTCATAGTCTATACAAAACAGCACCAGAATACTGTAGGTGTCACCTTGCCAAAATCAAATCTGCCTGTCTGATACAAACATCTGGAAAGGGCCTGCTCTGATAACTCCTCTTCCTGTGAGAAGTACATGAGAGATAAGCAATAGGCCTTTTTTTTTTGTGATAGCACAACAAATCCACCCTCTTAAACATGCTCTACCAGAGGTATGTAAGGCCGATTCCCTCATTGCACTCTACAAGGGAGTTGTCCATGTCCCCCTTAGGACTCCATCTCTACCTTTCAACATTCTTTTTGTTTGTTGTTCTCAATTGGTGGACAGATCTGCAGGTAATAAATAAACGATTCAATCCTTCCTTTTTGAACAACTAAAGTCAGACAAATGCTGCAACTGTATGTGTGAATGAGCTTGAGAGATAGGAGGAAGAGCCACAAGCTAAACCGTGCTCTGATAAATAAAATTTGAGACTGAAGGAGCTGGAATAGGTCTTAGAAGGTGTTGAGGTAATTCCCTGTTAGGAGAATGAGTGCATACAGGGAGACGTATTGAGAGAAGTGTTTGAATAATACACACACAGCACACAGATACATTGTACATTAAATATAGGTTTTTACTTCCAGAAAGGTTTAAAGCAAAGTTCAAAATAAGCAGTCCAAAGTCATTCACAGGTAAGATCAGTCAATTTTCAGTCCAGGGATAATCCAATAACAAAGTCCAGTGTCAAAAACAGTTCAGTATCAGACTTATATCAAATCCAAGAATATCAGTCAATACAGGAACGGCAAAACTCTCCAACAGAAGGAAACAGAGACTCACTGAGACTTTTTCTGAGACTAAGACTAAGACTAAACAACCCATCTTTCTGGCTCCATCTTATGGCCGTTTGAGAAAATACACCCAATTACAATTTTTTCATTCTTAAAGATATAGTGTTAAAATGTATATCCTGGTTTATATATTTCCAACCCAAATCACTGTTAGGTGACTTACATTCCTAACAGAAGGGATCTTCCCTAGTTTTTGGGAGGTGAACGTAAAGGGTATTTTCAATCTAATAAGATTTTTTAACATGGACTTAAATAAAGATAAAACTAGTATCCATTCTTTTTATTTGGATATCTATCTATCTATCTATCTATCTATCTATCTATCTATCATCATCTTCATCATCTCCTATCTATTCTATCATTATCATCTATCTATCTATCTATCTATCTCTATAATTTATTGGCTGCCCATATTATCACATGATAATTCTGTGAGTTTTTGAAGGGCTAACAACAACATATAATGTGTAATGATAACTAATCCTTGGAATAGTTTTCTTCAAGGCCACTTGAGGAAACTGGTGACAGAATATACAATTATGTAGCTGAAAGGAGTTAGTCCTTTCCACTATAGGAAAAGCCACATAATATGATTTGAGCTCCTTGGTTACCCTGGTGAATCCAGTTAACGTGGTTAATGGCATTTCCCTTATAGCAATTCCTTAAATTTTATTACAAAACTTGCCTCTTTTCCCATATTTCTACATACCCTAAAACATTATAACACTTATCCTGATGGAGACCTATAGGAGATTTTTTTTTTTAAGTACAAGTCATAATTCTTAGAATGGAAAATGTTCACCATAAAGAAGTTATATTCACATTTGTTACTTTGGCCAATATTAAGTGGGATGGAAAGATTTGAATTTATGATGGAATACTACAGAACAGCTAAAAGGGATACTGTCTCAATTTATTAGAAGTTATAAATTAGACTCTGTAGGCATTTCATTGAGAACTATATAAGTAAGTCATATTTCACAGTTTTGAACCCAGCAAAACATATCAAATCTTCTTTTACGTTTTAAGAAAAGGAGATTAAAAATTGGGGCATGTAAGGTAGTAGGCCTGTCCTTCCATGGTCATACTTTGTTGGTTGAGATGGAAGCTGTTACTTTAATGGCATTATAACAATGTTTACTTTAAAAACTCTGGGACCACTGCTGTCTTCCTGTCTGTGTCCTGCCATTCAATGACAGCAGCTAAAATGAGATATTCCAGGGATATGTCATAGGTGACATCAAGTTGCATCAAGATACTAACCCTCCATATTCTTCCAACAAGGCCCCAAAGTATTCAGACTAAATTCTGACAGTTTAGTTAATTCCACATTGCTGCAATCAAAGGGAGGTGAAAAGGATAAGAAAAAAAAATAGAGAAAAAAAGTTGTTGTCTCATGGAATTACCTGTTACTATGCTGAAGGTGTGAGCTTCCCCAACCAGATCTGCTTCCATCTTGGATTGCAAGTATTCTGAAATTAGCCAGGAGATTCTGGCTTCTGATCCTGTAATTATTCTCTTTCTTCCTCTAATAACGAGTATTCATAATAGACTATCTTCCACACTGTACCATGGATCCTCTCATTTTAATCCGACTCTAATAATTATATTTTACTAACTTTTTTCTGTTATGATAGAAGCAAAATTCATCCCGGCCTTTCTATGCTTGGATTCAATGTAAAAGATTTTTATTCTATTGATTATGTGTCATCACATCAATATCAACTGTTTGCAGCCACATAGATTTTCTTGGTTGTGATCTGTCCATAATCTGATCTTTCAGGTCTTCCAACAATGCACCCATCACCAATGTAAGTGAATTCATCCACTGTGTTGTTAGACATCCCTCTCTCCTCTTTCCTTCCACCTTCTCCATCAGTAGAGCCTTAGAGAATCAGATGGTCACATAATGTGTCCAAAGAAGGATAATTTCCTGAATGAGGGTTAATTTGTTCAATGATGTGCCTATTTTCTTGACTACTCACATGTTATTTCACATGATACTCTCAGAAGTCTTCTTCGACACCAAAGTTGAAAAGTATAAATATTCTTAAAAAATATATTCTTTACAAAGACAGACAGACAGACACACACATACATATATATTCCACTAGAATGCAAAGTAGGATGTCTGTCTATCTATCTGTCTGTCTATCTATCTATCTATCTATCTATCTATCTATCTATCCTGATGGCAAAATTTCTCTACATGCTTTTTTCCACCATACCTGGACAATCACTTTTTTTTTGAGCTTCATTAATAAGACTTCATCCATACCATCTTAAATGAGAAATTCTGAATTTAGGGAGTTTAAGAAATATATAGAACACATATGTCTCTAAAATATTCAAATGCTTTCGGAAAAAAAGCTTAAGAGAAACTGATTATATTATCTATTTAACCATGTGTTCATTTGTAATTTTGCTTCCATTAATTATTTTTAATATAAAATTATTTTTTCTAATAGTGCTATATTTCATATGTGAATGTATTAGCCTTCAACACTGAAGAACCCTTTTGTTTTATTGTTTATACATTACCTTATATGTAACAGCATCAGATTGTTACTTTCATTTATTTTTTCTAATTAGCCGATTGGTTTTCTTTCTTTTATTCTGAAATAAATGAATATAGTGATGCCTTTGAATTAAGCTTGATTCCTGATAACTACATGTAATGTCCACACTGTTGCCTTGGCAATGGTGTGAAACTGAGATGTTCTTCGCCTTCTCAGATCCAGTTTTTGTCCTAACAGTTCCTGGTGGTCTTCCATTCAAATGCCACCAGATTTAACCTTGCTTAACTTTTATGAGATTGGCCAAATTCAGTTAGATGTTGCAGATCTCAATGACTTCTAAGAACAAGGCAGTATTGAATTAATGGCAGTAGGTGCACTAGGTATAAAACTAGTGGTAGTAGTGTGGAAAGGGAACTTCACAAGGACAGTGGTGTCACCCAAGCAGGAAAAGCCCAAAGGGAACATCAGGCCAGCCATAAAACAAACTTGCATAGGAAAAGGAATCAAATAAAAGGTATTAAAGAAGCCCCTTAGACAAAAGCCCAAATAGTTAAGAAAACTAGGGAAACAAGAAAAGAAAGCCCTTACAAACACAAGACATGCCAAATCAGCAAAACAAACAGACAAAAGACACAAAATACATTGCAAAGGAGACAGACAGGAGATTGCTACAAAACAAATATAAGAAACCATTAAGCTAAAAGAGATTAAGACGAAACCGATAATGCAATCAAACTACCCCGCAAAGTCTGCCTTCCGCACCCGCGAGTTACCCTCCGGGCGGAAATGAAGACAACCCCTGACAGGATTTAAAACATTAAGAAATACAAACACAAAGCACTCACACACAAAAGGGAAAAAAGAGTATAAAAAATCAGGGACTTACCATACAAAGCCAGCTAGCCCAGGAACACAGCCTCCTTGCTATCTCTCGCCTTCCTGAAAAATAAAAAAGATCCGGCTTTCAAGCAGTTGTTTGTATCCTTGCGCCGGAGCTCTCCCAGCGGGAAAATTCGAATCCTCAGAAGAAAGGCATTTTGACAGCCTTTCAACAGTAGCTTTCCTAAAGGCAAAGGAAATTGATCTCTTTTTTTCTTTGAAGTGAACATTTTCTTCGCTCTTGTGGACTCTTAGTGGTATTCAGGTCAGGTGAGCACCTTCCCACACCTTCAGCCAAGAATCATTCAGTGTTGCCTTCAGCATGGCCCCAGATGATCTGTTTCTTTCTAGCCTAAACAAACTTTACTCCTTGAAGGTTTTCTCAGCTCTAATTCAGCACCTTTACTCAACTCCACATAAATTAGCTTTGCTCCTCCCACCCCATTTCTTCTTCTCAACCTTTGTTAGCTCTCCTTCTCCTGAAAAGTACAGGTAGTCTTTGACTTACAACCAAGTCAGAAATTTCCATTGTTAAGCAAGTTAAGTTAGGTTCCCCCACCCCATCCCAATTTTACTACTTTTCTTGCCACAGTTAAGTGAATCACTGCAGTTGTTAAGTTAGTAACATGGTTGTTAAGTAACTCTGGCTTCCCTGTTGACTTGGTTTGTCAGAAGATTACACAAGCAGATAACATGACCCCAGGAAATTACAACTGTCATAAATACATGTCAGTTGCCAAGCATCCAAATTTTGATCGTGTGACCACGGGAATGCTGCAACAGTCATCATCTGCATTTCCATAAACTGTCTGGTTTGGTTCTGCAACCCAGCTGCACAGACACAGACTTCAGAGGATAATTAGGCCTGCAGAAAAAACAATTGCTACCAACCTACCTTCCATTGAAGACCTGTATACTGCACAAGTCAAAAAGAGAGCTGTTAAAATATTTACAGACCCTTCACAACCCGGACATAAACTGTTTCAACTCCTACTCTTAAAACGTCATGAAAGAGCACAGCACACCAGAACAACTAGACACAAGGACAGTTTTTCCCCGAACGCCATCACTCTGCTAAAGAAATAATTCCCTCAACACTGTCCAACTATTTACAAAGTCTGCACTACTATTATTGTTAATCTTCTCATCACTCCTTATCACCCATCCCCTCCCACTTGTGACTGTGTGACTGTAACATTGTCACTTATATCCTTATGATTTATATTGACTGTTTCCTAGTATGATTTGATTGCTTATTGTACCCTATGACTATCATTGTGTTGTACCTTATGATTCTTGACAAATGTATCTTTTCTTTTATGTATACTGAGAGTATTTGCACCAAGACAAATTCCTTGTGTGTCTAATCACACTTGGCCAATAAATAATTCTATTCTATTCTATTCTATTCTATTCTATTCTATTCTATTCTATTCTATTCTATTCTATTCTATGTGTAAGAATGGTCATAAGTCACTTTTTACAGTGTCATTGTAACTTCAAATGGCCACAATGAATGGTTGTAAGTTGAGGACTACTTGTAATTCCCAGGAAACATGGGACTGTTCCATTGGTGACATTCAATTTTTTTACTATCAGTTCTGTGAGTGTGGTTTGGTGGGCGTGGCTTGGTGGGCGTGGCAGGGGAAGGATAATGTAAAATCTCCATTCCCACCCTATTCCAGGGGGAAGGTTACTGCAAAATCCCATTTCCTCCCTGCCCCACTAACTTGATTTCCAGCTCCATTCTCCTGTGCAGGGCAACAAAAGAAGACCCAGCTGATCAGCTGGGACTCGGGAGGCAGAAAATCGATGGGGGTGGGGCCAGTCAGAGGGGGTATTTGCCGGTTCCCTGAACTACTCAAAATATCCACTACCGGTTCTCCAGAACTGGTCAGAACCTGCTGAATATCACCTCTGGACTGTTCCAGTCTCTACCATGCCTACCCCTTCCTGGACATTTTGTGGAGATTCTCTCCCCCCCCCTCCTCCTTCTTCTTCTTCCCTCTCCTCTCTATTTCTCTCTTCACTCTTTCTCTCTCTCCCCTCCCCCCTACCTCTCTCCCTGGATTTAAGATCAGTTTTCCTAACTTCCCACCTTTGATTTTAATGGAAGACAACATTGGCCTTTTTCAAATGGGAAATGTACAAAGTCTGGAAGCCATTAAAATGATACAAACATGTTTACCAAGAAACAACAGCCCCACGGAAACACTCTCTGCACCTTCAACATTCAAGTAAACTCAGAAACACCACCAAGAGAAATGCGAAAGAAATTGTCAAGCACCCTGAGAATTGTGCTTGAGGGGGAAAAAAAACTTAGAAAAACTTCAAGATGGGATTTTGCACAACCTTAAGTAATAAATGGGCAGCGTTTGTATTTGTATTTGTCCCAGAACCTTATCTTTATTATTTGCTTAAGGTTTCATTAAAGAAAAAGGTAGATTGTTCAATCCAATGAAAAACTGCCTGATCGGTATCGCATGACAGGTGAGAAAGCTAAAGTCTGGCAAGGATTATTATCCCTCTCCACTTCTTTATATTCCTGCTTTTCTCCTGGGATTTAGCTGAATCCATGGAGAGCTGAGAGCCAGTAATACTGAAGCAACTGCTTTATATTTACAGGAAGAAAAAGAAAAAGTGAGATTTACCAATTACAGAATAATGTTACTGTAAGAATGAAGTCCAGCTGAGTCAACGTCCGAATAAGACCTAAATGTGTACTTATTGATGGTTACCATAAGTCATATTTCTCTTATGCTGAATTATATTTTCTTCAATTGCAATAAACCATTTATTTAAGATTTTACGTTTTGTTCCCTTCCTTACAGGGCAAGTTAGAAAGCCATGCCTATAACTTATAACTGATTTTTAGATTTCTGATTGGCTACCTCTTGTGACCCCCTCTTTTTATTTTGCTTTTAAAAATATCTCTCAATTCCTCATTGTTGTAGTGTGATAGCATCAGATGGTACTCGTGTTGTGCTTATGTTCTCAGCCTCCCAAAGCCAAGCCCATCAAGAGTTCAATGTGACAAGATCAATAGTTCATTTTTTTCTTATAATTATACATGAATAGTGGATGACAAAGATAGGAAAATGGTAAGAGGACTGAACAGATTTCTTTTTTAATTAATCTGTCAGGGATCCTGGTTTTACAAACATTGAAACCCCCTTAAGAGAAGGTAAAGGATCTTCTTAAATAATGAGGACAGGGCAGTCCTCTAAGCCATCTGGATCCCTTTGCTAAGTTGGGCCCGGTCCAACAATACGTATTTTAATGCTGCCAAATGCAAGGTCATCCATAGGGAACAAATTACACAAGCCAATACTAAAAGAGAAACACACACACACACACAAAAAACAAAAATAAAAGACTGGGGCTCTGAAGCAAAAGACTGAAGGCAAATTTTAGTTTCTCTGCTTAAATCAAGCTACTATAAACCAGGCTGCTAAAATAAACCTCACAGGGGGAGTTTTATACAACTTGGAATATATGATACAAATGGTTCTGTAAAAAGGAAGTAAAGATGTTTAGTGAAACCGATTAAACAAACAACAAGGAAAAATGGAAATAAGGATAAATGTATATATAGCTATGTACATATGTAAAGTAATATAATTAAATAAATATTGTATTATAATTGTAATAATAACCAAAAAAAGTAAGGATCTAGGAAACAAGTTATAGATTTACTTGTAACAAATGACTTTAATTGACACTTAGAAATGTACACTGCTATGAAAATGTTGCAAAAATGTGAGAACATGTTTCTCTTTTTTAAAAAATATATTCTTTTTTTTTTTTTTTGAAACTTTCAATAAACATATTAAAAAATAAATAAACCTCACATCTCAGGTCTTAAAATGAGTGAATGTAGTCATTTTTTTCCCCTTTGGAGAAGATTTCAGGATAGACATATGAGCAAACAGCATGAAAGCACTCCAACGCCTCAGCCATGTGGAGATCTCTCTCTCTCTCTCTCTCTCTCTCTCTCTCTCTCTCTCTCTCTCTCTCTCTCTCTCTCTCTCTCTCACACACACACACACACACACACAGAGAGGGAGAGAGGGAGAGAGGGAGAGAGAGAGAGAGAGAGAGAGAGAGAGAGATAGATATGGAATCACATAACGGAATATGCTTGAACAAGCTGTTTTGGCAAATTGTTTGCCTCAGCTAGAGATACTTGAGAAATGTGAGGTTTGATCCAATCTGTACCTTCTGAACTCATGCACAGATTAACATCAAATGATTACGTGTCTTTCAGCCTTTCTCTTTGGGTTTAGTTTGTGGTGTTATAAAAAAACAACACCATATTTTTAAGAAACAATATATACTTCAAGATACATGCCATAACTGTTGTTGTTTTTTCTTAAAAATGGCAGTAGATAGAACAGATTAGTGATGAGCTGGCATAGGAAAAGATATAGAGGTTTATGCTTAGCTTTGGATAGCAGTCAATTCCACAAGAGGAGGTGAGAAGGAGGGACCTGAAGCATTGGCCATGTTGTTTATCCGTCTAATAAAATGATCCGACAATGGTAGGCTTGAGGAACTGTAATCAGCAGGGGGACTCCTCAGACAGAAAGATAAGGAAAAGTTCAGAGTCACAGATAATTGGCAGTTAATTTTCTAACTTGATCTGCCTGAGTGAAAGAGGATAGTGGTTTTCAAGGCTATCTCTTTATCTCTGTCTCTATCTCAGACATACAAACACACATTTACATCCCCTCCCTCCCAGATCTGTCTGTTAAGCATTGCAGTCAATGTAGCGTTCCTGGAACAGCCTGCAACCAGGCTGTTTCTTCTGATTATTTGTTCTCTGGGTTGCTTTCCTTGTTTCCAGTCTGTAAACCATTGTCTTCTTTTAATCAGAAATAAATAACTTCTGCTTTTCATAAAGAGAATGACTGTTTCAAGCTGAGTTTGACTCCAGATGATTACAAGGACATATAGGTACAGTTTTCTTTGCAGAAATGTGGAAATAGTTGGGTTGCCTTTTGTGACAGGTTTTAATTTTCCAATCCAGCTACCGTATTTGCCGGCGTATAAGACAACTTTTTTGCCCTGAAAAACATGCCTCCAAGTGGGGGTCGTCTTATACGCCGGGAGGACTCCGACTCCCACTTCGAGCTTGAGTTGCAGCCGGGAGGAGGCTGGGGGGAGCGTGTGTGTGTGTGTGTGTGTGTGTGTGTGTGTGGCGGGTGTCACTCGCCACATGCTGCGCAACCTTTCCCCTCTTCCTTCCTTAGCGGTGTGGGGAGGAGAGGATTCAAGATCCTCACGTGCGGCGTACTTTTCTTTTTCTTTTTTTCTTTTTGCACGCAGGTTTTGCATGCGGGCGGCTGTAGGTTAAGGATGGGGGAGCCCCGGGTGGGTTATCAGGTTTTACGGTGCTTCCAACATGTGCGAATGGTGGGAGAGCAGAGAAGAGAGCGGCGAGCGCCCGCTGTGTGAAATCCTGCCGTCAAAGCAACAGTGGGGAGGCAGGGTATAAATTTACCAGGTTAATGTAGCAATGGTGATTAATGCCCAGAACATTGTTTGCGGGTATTGGGGTGTGTGTGTGTGTGTGGTGGTGGTGAGGAGAGGTTGCCCTTTGAATGCGGAAAAGTAGGTGTGACCTTGTGTAGGAAAATAAAGAGATCCTTTTTAGCGTGTTTGGCTTCTTTGCCTCCCCTCGTTCGTTTTGATGTGGAGATAATGGCCTTCGGGCGGAGGGGAAGAAAACTGTAGCTGGATCATTTCAAATTTCACTTACTCTCCTGCCTCACTTCAATATGTCTGAGCAACTCCAGATACTGGAAGACTTTTTGAATGAAAGTGTTACCTCCATATATTTTTTTAAAGAGGGCCACTTGGGGGAAAAAAAAGATTCTAAGGAATTCCTTGTTTCTTGATTAAAGAGAAGGCATTGAATATACTGTTCCTTGGCAGCCTTTTCAGTGTCCGGGTTTTTGGTGTGTGTGTGTGTGTGTGTGTGTGTGTGTGTGTGTGTGTGTGAGAGAGAGAGAGAGAGAGAGAGATCAGCTGTATTGAGAAGAGAATGTTTCCTGTGTTCTCATTTTATTTACAACATATTTTACGCTTAATGGTAAGCAATGAAAAATATTTTTAAAACTCATTTCTAAACTCCATAGCTATTGGCATATTCTTGGTTCAAAATTGGATTAGCTCATTTCAAAATTGTCCAAAGCAGAAAAGTGCGTCAAAAAAAAAAAAAAGTGCAAAAGTGGAAGGTGTGTGGAAGAGGGGTAGTCTTATACGGCGAGTATATAACAAACTCTATATTTTGAGTGGAAATGTTGGGGGTCGTCTTATACGCCCAGTCGCCTTATACGCCGGCAAATACGGTACTTGCCTTGGGTCCCTAATTAACTCCAACCAGGTCCGCTAACCAGAACTGACCCATTCAGCATTTCTGATCTCAGTCAAAGCCACCTATGAGATGCCACCATGTGTTCTTTGTGCATTTGGGATTCTGCTTTCTACTTATTGAACCTGTCTCATAATTATTACATTTCAACCCTAATAAGTGTACTAGAAAATACACCAAACCATAATGTTTCCAATTATGTTCATGAGAATTTGTTAAACAAGGAGAGTGGTGCCAGAGGACATTCTTTGATGGATTAGGATTGGGGTATTTATTGACACTGGAATGTCACAGGTTAGAGATTACCACTAGCAGCAAGTAGGAAATGCTTGGGGGAACAGAGAAGAAAAACAGGATTTACTTTCTTTGCAAATTACTGTACCATTCTGTTTAACTGACTATAATGTTGTTATTGGAGAAAGGAAAACCTTACTTGCTTAAGAAAACACAGCAGGATTCTGAAGAATGGAAGAATCAGGTGCTGTCCTAGGAAACAGGATGTCAACTTATAAAATATTTCTCTGGTCTTTTAGAGTTCCCAACAGAAAGGGAGGAGGGAGTAGTATAGCAGCTGCAAAACGGAAACTGCATTCCAGGAATGTTTTCATAGATAGTTTCCAGGCCACTGAAGTTTCTGCCATGCAAAATTCTAACTGGAGAGTATGATTGATGACTCTTGGCTATGGATGTGTCCCGTTGGAGAATATGAATTATGATACACCCAGGGGGTGGGGGGAAAACCAGGGTCAAGGGTGACAATGAATGATGTGTCTCAGAGTCAGCTAGCTGTCAGTGCTCCGGTAGTGGCTCTTTCTATAGCTCATCCAGGCAGCACCGGCATGTCTTCTCCTAATAAATCTTATTTGAGCTTTGTAAATCAGGCTAGAGATTCATGATTTAAATGGGGGTGACTGGCAGAGGAGACTTTGAATTGTCAAACTTCCTTAGGCAGGAAAGTCGGTTGGGTGACTTTGGGCCAATCATTCTCTCTCAGCTCAACCTAACTCAAAGGGTTGCTGTTGTGGGGAAAATAAGTGGAGAAAGTAGTATTAGGTACATTGCCACATTGGGCTGAGCAAGTATAAATCAGATGGGATAAAAAGATGATGATATGATGATGATGATAGCACAGCACTCATGTCCGAAGCACTGAGGCATTTCTGGTTTGAAAGGATTACCTGGTGAATCACTGTTGCCCAGGGGACTCCCCCTTGGGGTCTACTTTCATGTCCCTGGCAGTAGCTGGAGCAAAGGACATGAGCTCAACCTTGCTCCTTGGCAGCACTCAGACCTCGAACGCTGGCATGTTAAGCTCCATCCCAGTTTCCTAACTGTGTGAGCCACTTTGTTTATGATGATGATGGCAAGATACCTGTTACTAGCTCATCCTAGAAATGACCAGCAACTCTTCGGCTTTGTCTCCATATCAACTACTCATTCAGGCTTGCAAGAAATTTGATAATTGAATATAGTAAGCAACGATACTCACTAACTGCACTGAACTGTATCTTTTGAGCAAAGCCTGTCCATATTATATCTGAAGTCTCGCCTGTCATTTTTCATGCTTTCTTTTGTCCTACAGCAGCATTAGATATTTATTAGGCCTGCGTGGGGTAAGTCATATGGGACTTGACAAAGAGCTTTGTGCTATAGAGAAGACAGGATGTTTTTCATGGAGGCCAAGAAATGACCCAATTTGCCTTGACAAAACATTTCATATCATCTCACAGTCTCTTTGGCACTTCTTACCTCCTCCACACCTCCATCACTGTCATTTCCAAAAGCTCAAAGCAGCTTCTGCAGAAGCCCCTGCAAAGAAGCCTCTTCTGAAGAATCTGCAACGTGCCAAAGAAGTGAGTGAAGCAAAGAATTCACTCCACTTAGCAGTAAGGAGGCTGCAAGTGTCTCACTTGAAACTTCAGCAAAATAGAAAACTTGCCTGAAGTCTTATGTAACCTAGTGTTGGCATGAGATGTAGGATTGACCATGGGAGATAGGAAGAAGAGCTGCCGGTGAAGTAATGGTCAGATAAGAGAGAGCTGAATCTGGAGAAGCAATGGGGATGTGGTAAACATCTCAGAAAGGACCTTTGCTGGTTCTTGGCAGGTAAAGGTGAGGAAAGAAGAGACGTACAGATAGGCCTTAGGTTACCATTTGTTCAGTGACCATCAAAAATTATGATGGTGCTGAAGAGGGTATTTGCAAATGGTCCTTAAAGTTGGGTCCACCACAGCATCCCAATGGTCATGTGATCATGATTGGCAACTTGGTAACTGGCACACACTTATCATGCTTGCAACATCCTGTGGTCTTGTGATTCCCATGGGTCACCTTTCCAGCTGGCTTCCCAGAAGCAAAGTCAATGGGGAAGCTAGCAGGAGGTTGCAAATCACTCCAATAAATTACTCCTGCTCCTGATGCATTTTCTCTCAAGGTGTCCCCAGACAGCAGGCACCAACCCTCCTGCTCACCATAGCATGCATGTGCTATGTCATAAAAAGTGATTGTGACAGGACACACACACACACTGTATTCTAGCACTCACTTGCCCTGTGGCCTAAGTTGCCTAAGAAAAGGCTTGTTGTGACTGGGACTTGTAACTTCCTGCTAGCTTCTCCTTAACTTTGCTTGTTGGAAGTTCACAAGAAGTTGCAACTCATGGTCACATGAGGTTCTTTCTTAACAACCCGTCATCCTCACATAACAACAGCAATGGGGACTGCTGGAATTGTATTGCCAAGTAATGTGGTCCTGTCACAATCACTTTTTATGACACCCCTTAACAACAGAAATTCCAGTCCTATTTATTTGTTTGTTTGTTTGTTTGTATCCCATCTTTGTTATTTTTACAAATAACTCAAGGTGGCAAACATACATAATGCTCCTTCAAGTTAGGATGAGAGAGAGTGACTGGCTCAAGATCACCCTTTCATGGTTGAGGTGCAGTGGTGGGGTTCAATTTTTTTTTAATTTCCAGTTCTGTGGGTGTGGCTTGGTGGGCGTGGCAGGGGAAGGATACTGTAAAATCTCCAGTCAGAGGTGGTATTTTCTGGTTCTCCAAACTACTCAAAATTTCTGCTACTGGTTCTCAAGAACTGTCAGAACCTGCTGAATTCCACCTCTGCTGAGGTGGGACGAAAATTCACAATGCCCCCCTTTCAAGCTTGGTGTTTTAAATGCTAGACCAAATTTGCTTTTTATGGCCATCCCTAAACAGGGACTAGATGTATTTTCAGAATTGCAAGAGTCTGTTAATGTAAACTTATAATAAAGATAATGCTAGTATTCTTGAGGGTGCTTATCTGGACCAGTTTGCAAACAAATATTATCCCCTTACTTCACAATTTCTTCACTGATGAAGCATCACTGAAAAGCAATTTTAATACAAATGAAGTATTTCTCTTAATACACACCCCATCCCAATGAAAAGGAAACAGCTTCTTTTTTAAAAAAATTCATCCTTGAAGGAACAACTCTCAACAGTGTTTCTAAATCTGAGCAATTTTAAGAGGTATGGACTTCAACTCCCAGAATTCCCCATCCAGCAATCTTAAAAATAAAAAAATCAGGTTGAGAAACGCTGGTTTATGGGAATGAGTTCCCGAAAATAGGGATTTCCATAATAGGGAAGCTTAATGGTCAACATTTGTATAAAATTATAAATCAACCACTGTTTACTGTACATCCTGTTCATGGCAAAAAAGGGAATATAAGCTAGTCTATAATCATATTTTATAAAATAGATCATCTTGATGGAATAGAGGAGTAAACACTTATTAAACAATGCAAGGTTCAGTTCATGGATCTTGCAATTTATGTTTGTATTCAAAATAACCCCTAAGAGACAGATGTGTGAAAATAACTTCAAATTGTACTTCGACCTACATTTAGCAACATTTGTGCACAAATATTCATTTCTATTTATCTGAACAGCATCTTACAGTTTTTGTTCAGGCAAAGAAAAGAATTTATCTGAGGACAAATCGATAAATACTACTAATGCCAAAGAGGAATGTGCATATGAGGATATTCTTCATGGCTTGGAGAAATTTCAGCCAGTTTTAACCAGTCTGCAAGTTGGAACTTTCCCTGGAGGCACTGAAGACAATTATCTTACCTCCTTGTCATCTTCCAGAGTGAGACTTCTGCAGTGCACATGGGGCTGAATTTGAAAATAAGCTGAAAGCTACTCTTGACACAGAATATGGTCTGCCTGCTTACTGACTTTTGATTTAAGACAGTGATACTTTGAGAACTGCAAGCATTGCTGGTAGAATTCAACTCTTGATACTGGTCACTACCCATGAAGTTTTTTATGGTTCAGATCCTCATTACCTTGATCAGGGGCGTCAAACTCAAGGCCCGTGGGCCGGATCTGGTCTATAGGGTGCTTAGATCTGGCCTGTGGGGCCACTCTGGAAACAACAAGGGATCAGCCCATAGTGCCTCTGCCAGCAAAAACGGAGCCCAGGAAGGCCGTGTGCACCCCTCCTGGGGCCCGTTTTTAGCCACGACAGCCTCCTGCAGCCCTCTGCCAACAAAAATGGAGTTTGGGAGGGGACTGCACATGCCCCCCCGCACAGTTTTCGCTGGCTGAGAGCTGCAGGAGGCCATCATGGCCCATGTGTGGCCCCTGAGAGCCATTTTCACTGGCAGAGGGCTATCAAAACAAACTAAAAACAAAACAAAAGGAGAAATATTTCCCCTTTTTCATTGGAGCATGCAAGGAAGGACAGGAAAGGAGAAAAGGGAAAGAGAAAGGACAAAAAAAGGAGGGAAGATGGGAAGAGAGCAAGGAAGGAAAAATAAGGAAAGAGGGGAAGGAAGAAGAAAGGAGAATGAAGAGGGAAGGAAAAAGAAGAGAAGGAAGGAAGGAGATTATAATGAGAATGAGGGAGGGCCCGAGAGAAGTGCTGCCTTAGCACTTGGCCACCAGAGGTGCCCCTAACACAAGTGATATTGAACTGGCCATGCCCACCTTTGCCACACCCACCCCAGCCATTCCCATCCTGCCCCCCGGTCAAACAAACCCTGATGTGACCCTCAATGAGATTGAGTTTGACACCCCGATCTTGATTGTCTCAATATGTACCAGCCAGGAGGAATCATAGCAGATTTCCTACCAAGTGAAGTACTGGAACTTATTGTAGAATCATAGGGTCGGAAGGGACCTTGAGGGTCTTCTATTCCAACCCCTACTCAAGGCGGGAGTTTATTACCATCCCAGCCAAAGAGCTGTCCAGTCTACTTTTGAAAACCTCCAGTCATGGAACATCCACAACTCCAGGAACAGAGACCAGGAAGACGGTCACTCAGAAAGAGTTTGCTCCTTAAGGTTCTGATAGCCACCCTACCCTGTTCACAATGAGAAAAACAGTAGTCTTTGTGATTCCCTTGAGTAGAGGCCTCCAAATAGTAGGATTTTAGTTGTAGTTTTAAATGACTACTGTTCAGCAATGGGATCCTACTCGTTCCACTACTGGTTCAGTGATCATGCACATGCACCTAACGCATGCAGGCAGCTTTCCAAACACCAGCTGAGGCTCTGCCAGGCCAATCAGTTGAGAGAATAAAGAAGAAAAAAGCTCAGGGGGTAGTGGGAGGTCAGATCCAGAGCTTTCCTCTTCTTTCTCCTCTCAGCTGATCGTTGGAGACGGCCGGTTTGGCCGAACCAGTAGCATGCCACTCCTACAGTTACGTGTTTTATAATGGTAAGCCGCCTAGAGTAGCTTAGATACAAATGAACCTGGGCCCAGTATCTTAACTGCTGTACCACACTAGCTCTCTGGATGTATACATGGATGAATAAATGAACACTCAAACAAATTAATCTGGATTTCTTTGACCCGAGATCACCCAGAAAATATTAGTACAGTATTTTATGGAATTCTCAGCCATCGTGGCCTTTAAGTAGTTTTTTGTAATTTAATGGCAATGCAGCAGATAATCAGATGTGAGTTCTTCTGCTCCATCATTATCGTGTTAGTCTTTTCCTGTTCTAATATGCTCTCCCATCATAATAATGAACATATGGACATGTCACTCAAATAATATTTTGTGTTGGATTGGTTATTTAGTTGCCAAAGACCTTCAAACTTTAAGATTGAAGTCAACTCAACTGTATTGTCAACTCAAGCTCAACGGTATTTAGATTTCTGCAACCCAACCCTCTCTGTGTGATCGAGTTAGAGCCTCTCATTCATATATACATATTTGTTTTCTTAAGTTTTCGCGGGTACTTACAGAATACACTATACAGAATACACTATACAGAAGCCTGATGATGGCAGATGAGATTCTGCCGAAACGTTGCTACAACTTTAAAAGCACAACTATAATGACATGGGAAAATACCCAAACAAAGCTGAATACTATATTTGTATGTGGATCTTTGGTTATTCGGGTTTTCTCCCGCGTAAGATTGGAAGTATCTAGGCAACGTTTCGATGAAGTCTCATTCATCATCTTCAGGCTTGTGTCTTCTGCTCTGTGCTTCTCTTCCGCTCTGTGCTTCTGGGATTTACTCTGAGAAGCACAGAGCGGAAGACACAAGCCTGAAGATGATGAATGAGACTTCATCGAAACGTTGCCTAGATACTTCCAATCTTACGCGGGAGAAAACCCGAATAACCAAAGATACACACACACACACACACACACACACACACACACACACACACACATATATATATATATATATATATATATATATATATATATATATATATATATATATATATATATAGGTGTTCGGCTTGTTCGGGTATTTTCCCGTCATTGTAGTTGTTCTTTTAAAGTTGTAGCAACGTTTCAGCAGAATCTCATCTGCCATCATCAGGCTTCTGTATATATATATATATATATATATATATATATATATATACAGCCATTCAGGTGCTTGCCAACATTCTTTGGCCATTGTGACAGCTGGTGGCCATTAATTTGGCCTTTCAGAAATTACCCGGAGACAGAGAAACAATTATCATTTATCCCTCACATTCACATGGTCATATATATTTTTTTGTAAATGAAGAAACTAGAAGGCTTAGGCTTTTCCTCCATTATATACAAGTAGTCTTCTACTTACGGCCACAATTGAACCCAAAATTTCTGTTGCTAAGTAAGACAGTTGTTAAGTGAGTCTTGTGCCATTTTATGACCTTTCTTGCTAGAATTGTTAAGTTATTAAGTTAGTAACACAGCTGTTAAGTGAATCTGGCTTGGCCATTGACTTTGCTTATCAGAAGGTCGCAAAACGTGACTCTGAGATTGTGCAACCATCATAAATATGCCTTTTTATCTCATTTTACACCTTTTTCTTGCCCCAATTGTTAAGTGGATCATGGAAGTTGTGAAGTTAGCGACACGGTTGTTAAGTGAATCTGGATTCCCCCTCGACTTTGCTTGTCAGAAGGTTGCAAAAGTGGATCACGTGATTCCAGGACACTGCAATCGTCATAAATATGAACCAATTGCCAAGTGTTCAAATGTTGATCGTGTGATCATGAGATCATAAATGTGAAAAAAAGTCAGAAGTCACTTTTTTCAGTGCTGTTGTAACTTTGAATTGTCACTAAATGAATGGTTGTAAATTGAGGACTGCCTGTATAATAGTCTGGATGTAGTAGCATGTGGGAATGACCTTGGGACACAGGAGGGAGAATCAGAGACTGGACAACTGGTGTATAAAAAAGTATATCATTCCACAGAAGGATGGAGGGTGTGGAAAATATTCCAGAATGTTCTGGAAAAGAGGGAAGAAACACTTTCAGTCTTGCAAAATTCTGTTAATATAACCTTACAATAAAGATAATACTCACAGTTGTGCTTCTCATCCAGACTATCTTGCAGGGCTAAGTCTGGGTCAGACCCATTCTTTTAGAATTAAGAAAAGCAAAAGGAAAAGGAAAGCAGAGTCTCACCGATTCTACATTGTGTAAAGGTTACCCTTCAATATTCAGCCATTTGACCAGTGAGTGTTACAGCTGTCATTTTCAATAACGGACTAAAAGATTCGATAACTTTTCCCTCAGTGCATTTTTTTTCCAGCTGTGAAACCTTACACTTTAGGAGTAAGTGGCATTGTGTGGGAGAAAAGGAGAACACAAGCAAAGAGAAATAAATACGCTGAGCTTGGCTAACTAGGTGTGTATCCCTAACTCTTTTCGGAAATGCCCTTTAAGGCAAAACACAAAATGGAATGAAAAATGCCACAGCAGTCAATATCAGCTCCAATATTCCAATGAGGTGCCTTACGTTGTTTCCTCATATTTTTTTTGCCACTCAGTGCTTATCTGGGAGATTTTGAGGGATGTAAGGCCCTGAATCGGCCATCTGGTCCGCTCCTCTGTGAGCTATCATTGATACTGATATCCTACTAGTATCACTGAGAAATACACCTTTGGCAAAGCACACCGTATTTTCAGAAGTAAACCTTAAGTCCCACAAAACGCCAATGCAGCATTCGGTATAAATAAAATAATGATCTATCAATGTACTTAAGGTCTGTGGAATATTGCTCAGCTTTGGGGTTTTACTCGAAACTGACTCATGCGATGGAGCCAAGCTTTTCTATATTAAATCCATCTTCCCCAATAAATTCTGTTTAGCCTGGTGGTGTTTCTCCAAGGCAAACAAATATCGAATCAGAATCAGATCCTGAATAGAATAGTATACTTACTTGGCCAGAAAAGTATTCAGAAATGTTTCCATTTCTCTCTCTAGGATTGTGAATGTTTGCATTTGTTCTTCTTTCTTGGCCCCTTGCTTTAAATATGTGGAGATTTCCTGGAATATCTAAGATGATAAGAACTCAATTTATGCGAAGTGACTTAGAATCGCTCTGATGAAGTGATTTGCGCCAGAGGCAATATTGATTTGCTCTGCTGAAGCAAAGAGATGACTTGATTAGTCTCAATACAGCAATTTGGGTGGCTTTAGGCCACTTCAGGCCAGTCCATTGGCTTGAGAAGGCAGCTTTAGAGCCACCTTTACTAGAGGCCTTTATTAGAGCCACCCAAACTCAGAAGGCTCTTGTAGATGGCTACTTTTGTGTGTAGTCCTTCAGCATTGGCTGAAGTCATCTATCCAAGAAGTATGCTGATGAGCACTTTAGCAATAGCAATAGCACTTAGTTTTATATACCACTTCATAGTGCTTTACAGACCTCTCTAAGCGGTCTACAGTAGGGTAGGGGTGTCAAACTTGCGATGATACGTTGTTGTCACTTGACGTATTGCAACTTTTTTCCTCTTCGCTAAACCAGGGATGGGCGTGGCTAACGCCTGATGCATCCACCCCTCGGGCTGCAAATTTAACACCCCCGGTCTAGAGAGTCAACAATACCTCCAACAATCAGGGTGCTCATTTTACCAACCATAGAAATATGGTTGAAGTTGAGTCAACCTTGAGTCGGTCAGGATCGAATTGCTGGCAGTCAGCAGAATTAGCCTGCAATACCAATAGTCCTTGAGTTACAAACCATAATTGAGCCTATTTATGTTGCCAAGTGAAACATTTGTTAAGCGAGTTTTGTTCCATTTGACAACTTTTCTTGCTGCACTGATGTTGTTAAGTTAGCAATACAGTTGTTAAGTGAATCTGGATTCCCCATTGGCTTTGCTTGCCAGAAGGTCGCAAAAGGCAATCACATAATTCCCGGAACACTGCAACTGTCATAAATATGAATTAGTTGCCAAGCACCCAAATTTTAACCATGTGACCATGAGGCTGCTGCTGGTTGTAAATGTGAAAAACAGTCATAAGTCACTTTTTCAGTGCCATTGTAACTTTGAACGGACACTAAATGAATTGTTGTAAGTCGAGGACTACCTGTACTGCATTCTAGCTCCTGTGTCACCCTGGCTTTAAAGCTTTAAAGAAAATGTTCTTCTCAGTTTTTCCCTATACAGGTAGTCTTCAGCTCACAACCATTTGTTTAGCAAGCATTCAAAGTTATAATGTCACTGAAAAAGTGACTTATGATCAGGCCTTGTACATATGAACATTGCAGCATTCTGTCATGCCCCTGTCAGAGTCTGAATCCAAGGAGGAAGACAAACAGCTGACAGGAAGCAGGAGTGTGGTTCCATCGGCTGTGGAGGAGGCTGGGAAAGGGCAAAGTCCAGCTGGGCAGAGATAGAACAAGGGAGAGGGAGTTCAGAGGAAGACCCAGGTCCATCCCCTCTTCATGCAGGGAGGAACGGAGAAGAGAGCAATGTGGGTTGCATGGCTTATGGGGGAGGAAAGGGCCCTGATTCCCTTCATTAGCCACACCTGTGAATGAAAGTTTAAAAGAACTGAATGCTGACTGCGGCAGCTGCTGGGAACGAAGATGACTTTATCTTGTGTTGACTTTGCTTATCTGTGATCCTGGTGTCTTCTCAACCATGTGAGTTATTGCCATGCCTTCAGGTCTGGAATTCTTGCTTCTGCCCTGCCAAACTAATTACCTCATTTTGGCTTGATTGGACTTACAGTTACAGATTTTGTTGACCATGTTTTGGACTTGATTCTCTGCAGTCAAAGGCTGTTCCTGGGAGAGTTTTTCTCCAACCAGAAGGTAACCAGGACCTTGGGAGCAAAGCTGGAGCTAATATAGGGACTCTTATTAATGATTTGACTGTGTGCCTTTGTGCCACACCCTGGGTCATCACACATTCACAATCCTGTGATCAAAATGTGTTCACTTGGCAACCAGCATTTATTTACAATGGTTGCAGCATCCTGGCTCACAAGATCACCATTTGCGACCTTCCTGGCTGACATCTGACAAGCAATGGGAGAAGGAAAATTTACTTAAACAACCACATTATTCAGTTAAACCACTGCAGTGGTTTTCTTAGCAACAATGGCAAAAAAAAAGTCAGAAAATTCAGCACGACTCATTGAACAATAAGCTTAGTAATGAAAATTGTGGTCCCAATTTTTGTCATAAGTTGAGGACAACCCAATATAAACTCCTCCTAGCCTTCTTATGTAGCTCAAGCTCTCTAGAAGAAGGCAAAGCAGAGCAAAGCAAAATGAAATAAGTTTTGAGTTTGCTTTCCTCTTAGGAAAGAAGGAATGGTGTTGCTTTGTGAAGGCTTAGTTCAGATCTTTATTGAAATCTCACATAGCTCAACCAACTGTCTATATTTAGTGACAGTCCATTTTATCCAATGGCCTCTTCCTAAACATTACAAAAAGCACGTGTTCTCACAACCATCATTCAAGGATATAATACCTCAGTTCATGGAAATTCCATTGAGGTAACATGAATAACAGCCATCTTCTGCATTCACATTAGGGGAAATTTGTTTTAAAAGCCATCTAAGCCCTTTGGCTTCACTGCTCTGAGATACAGAATTTCTGACATGAATTACACATCCTATGAAAAAGGCTGGCCCGAATGTCATGCATATCAACTGCACTGAGTGATAAAAGGTTTTATATTATGAAAAATGGGAGACCTCAATCATTTTTAATTGAATGCACTTTTAAAATTTCTGCTGTGTTACTGTTTTTGAAATGAAAAAGTCTGTGTTATCCTTTCCTTACAGGAAAAAAAAATCATAATCCTTTTGCAGCTATAAAAGAACTATCTTTCACTGGGAGAGTTAGAAATGTACAGAAATAATATATGTAGTATTCTATTCCAATTGTGATTCAACCGATTCTTCTCACATAACATAATCTTTCCTATACTTAGTTTTGGTGTATTTCAAAATAGGGCTTTTTTTTAGGATATCCTTTTTAGGATTAAAATACAGACTTACAATATATTATCTCTTGGTGCATATATAATGTTTAATATATCACTATCTCTAGTAGAAGCCTCCACATTTGTTGTCTGTTTGACAGGAATGCTTCTATCCAGTTATTCAGTTGTCCAGAGATACCATAGGATTTTATTTTTAGGAGTAGTTTGTCGTGTACCACTGAATCAAAGGCTTTACAGAAGTCTATGTAGATTGCGCCAATTGCTTTGCCCTGGTCGAGTTGTGTCAGTCCATATGTTTTTGCAGTGTAAGAGTTGCAGATTACAGGATAGTTTTTTTCTGAAACCAAATTGTTTATTGGAGAGTAGGTTGTTTGACTCTAAGTGGAGGATGATGGATTGGTTAATAATTGATTCAATGACTTTACAGGTGACGCAGCATAAGGAGATTGGCCTGTAATTTTCAACTAGGCTTGGGTCTCCCTTTTTGAAGATGGGGATGACTGTGGCTTGTGACCATAGGTTAGGCAAGGAGCTGGTCCTGAAAGATTTTTCAAAGATTATGCTTAGAGGTTTGGCTATGGCAGTGGATAGCTTTCTTAAGAAGTAGGCACATATTCCATCCGGTCCAATAGATAGAGATGGTTTTAGATTGTGCAGTGCTTTTGCAACATTGTCTTCTGTGAAATCGATATGTATTAGATCATTGTTGTTATCTGTGGTACGGCTAGGAAATACTGGGCATGATCCATTGCTGTTTACAAATACTGAGCCAAGAATGTGTTAAAGATGTTGGCTTTAATGGTGTCGTCGTTGCAGTCTTTACCATCAGGTCCTATCAAGGGAGGGATGGACCTTGAGTCTTTTAGTTTGTTGTTTACAAAATTGTAAAAGCTCGGGTGGAATTGGTGCTTAGAAGGTTTTCCTCTTGTTTAATGTGATAATTGGTGCATTCAGTCTTTATCTGGTGGCATAAATTTTTGTATCGGTTTTTGAAATGACCAGATTTGTTTTTCCGCCAGAGTGATCTCTTTTTGGATTGAAGTTTCCTTATTGATATGGGTAATCTGCTTTTTGTTTTGTTTTGGGAGTTGTTGTTGGAACATATAGTTTGATGACATATAGAACATATAGTTTGATGTGGTATTTATAATATTAAAGATTTTGGGATAGGTCACAATAACACAAAATATTTTTTTAAAATTTAGATTGCGTTACATGTGATTTTCTCAGTAGTTTCCTGCCTGTAAGAAACTGAAGAGTTAAATTCAAAGAGCTCCTTATTTTCACTTTTCAGGTTGTAAGTTGCAAGCCCAACTACAATTCAGGGAAATTTTATTGCTGTGGGAGAGGAAAATAGCAAATTTTCGAATAGACTAAAGGGAATGGCTATGTCCAATGTTGTAACTTATAAGTGTATTTCATAAATCTTGCATATTATTATTATTATTGTTGTTGTTGTTGTTGTTGTTGTTGTTGTTCTACAATCACCAAGTTCAGAGTACTTGCATTGTACATGTGATTTTTGACTACTATTCCTTTAGTGGCCATTTTGTGGTTCTTACCTTTTAACTGAAACCAAAATACAAGTGCCTAGGCATATCTCAGTTATGCCTGGGCAAGGTTTCAGTCTTACCTCCCACCCAACTTAACACAGCTGGCAGAGTCTCACTGCAGACCTTTATTGAAACCAGTGTATTAATACATATCCTGACTTTACCCATCACTTATATCTCTACAGATTAGTACAAAAATAGCTGTCCTGGAGACAAAGATGTCTGAATGGAGTAAGTGGGCAAGTTGACAGTGCATTTCTATATTTCATGCTCAAACATGAAATATGGAGCTCAAAAAGTCAGAGTCCAACGGATCACATGTAAAAAAAAGGGTGCAGGGGTGGGATTCTACCAGTTTGGACCAGTTCTATTGAACTGGTTGTTACGATTCTGCGCAGTTCGGAGAACCGGAAAATTGCACCACTATCTGGCCCCTCCCCTCCCTACCCACCCCACTCAGGAGGATTCCCTGAGGCTCAATCAGGGGTGGTATTCAGGGGGTTGGGGGAGGGAGAAGTGGCCTGAGAGCAGAGCTGAACCTTCCTTAGGATTGAAGCTTCTATTTTTCAGTGCAGACTCAGGCAGCAGATGGCAGAAAGATAGATCTGGGAGTGAAGCTGTGATTCTGCAAGCAGCTCCATCTGCCTGCCTGCTTTTGGGTAAAAGATGCTCTTTTTTAAAAAAAATAAAAAAATCTATCTATCTATCTATCTATCTATCTATCTATCTATCTATCTATCTATCTATCTATAATATTTACATGCAAGTCACGCCCAGCCAGTCACATGACCACCAACCCACACCCAGAAATTAGGCCATGCCCACAGAACCGGTTGTTAAGAAATTTGAATCCCACCCCTGAAAGGGTGGCTTAATATAAAAGAGAGGGGAAGAAAGATCTTCTCTAGCACTGGATCAGTTTGAAGGTCTGATGTTTAAAACCAGAAGATGAGGGAGGTGAGGAGGAGAGAGAATTGTCAGCTACTGTAATTGTTTCTGAATGATCTGTCTTCCCTTCTGAATGAATGAAGCACTATTCCTTTTTCACAGACTTTTCGTTACTCTGCTGTTATTTATGCAGTCAACTATCAACAGTGACAGATGAGGGCCTCAATATTCCTGTTTGTATTGTTTATTGTATTGGTTTAATTAGTGGCATCACTCATAATAACTAGGCCTAGTATCAAACAGTGACATTTATGTCATCATGCAACAATTAGGGCATAATGCAGCACTAAACAAAATATGAATAAGCTTATTTATAAAATGATCGGTTGAACATACTCGTTTGACTTGAATTCAGTTTTTATTAACACCTTTTATTATTGATCATTAGGATGGAGCAATCGTTCTTTTTGTGAATCTGATTGTAATCAGAGCAAGAGAACAGTCCTAAAAAAGAGTAATTTATTCATAGAATTAGCTGCTTTGTGTTTTAGAGATTGGCATATATTGTTATATTGTACCAATTTGATTCCCCATATTGTATGTAATAAACTTGGATCCCTAAATATGCCACTTGTAAAGTTGCAAGCAAAGAACTAACAATTAATTTGCACGACTTTCAAGTTTATAATAAAAGTAGTGTTAGCATGTATAACTTTAGCTTTACCGTGTTTCTCACATAATAAGGCCGGGCCTTATTTTTTTTTTGAGCCCCGAAAAAACGGCTAGGCCGTCTTTTCAGGGGGTGACTTAATTCCCCCCCTTGCATCCTCGCCAACAGCCGCTCCTAACGGGTGATCATGGCGAAGCGCAGAGAGTTCCCTACTCCCACCTTTGCTGCAGACACCTTTGGCACCCGCCGCTGTTGCTTTCCCTTCTGCCCATTCCGCCACCACGTTTGGAGCTGGCGCTTCCGTGTTTGGAGTGCCGCCATTTGGAGCTCCAAATGCGGAAGTGGCAGCTCCAAACATGACGGCGGGCGATCTTTTTATTTTGGTCCGTGCGAAGTTCAGAGCGAGCAAGAGAGGGAGACTGCGATGCCTCCATCCGAGATGGGCAACCTCACTAGTGGATCACAACGTGGCTGGAAGCCCGAATCGGCGGGATACGATGACAATCTTTTTGGAGAGAGAGGAAAGGGAGAGAAGAGTTGCAAGGCGTAATTTGCAGGAGGAAGTGGGTGTACCCCATGGCAGGGAGCCCAAGGAAGAAGGGCCGGTAGGCAATGGAGAGCGTCCCTTAGCTCCGGAAGCAGCCTAGAGACACGCCCGGGAAGAGGCGCAGATGCTGCCTTGTAGTCCCCAAACCAACTCCAAACGCGAACGTGTTCCAAATGCGAAGCCGGTTGCTAAAGAGCCAGAAAGCAGCAAGAGCGCCAGGTGGAAAGGACAGGGTCACAATCACACGGAGATGCCCAGAGAGCGGAGCGCACATAACTAAAGGCAGCGCACGCAGTTGGTTTGGGGACTACAAGGCAGCATCTGTGCTTCTTCCCGGGCAGCAGCACTCCAAACACGGAAGCGCCAGCTCCAAACGTGGCGGCGGAATGGGCAGAAGGGAAAGCAACAGCGGCGGGTGCCAAAGGTGTCTGTAGCAAAAGGTGTTTGGTGGGAGTAGGGAGCTCCCCGCGCTTCGCCATGATCGCCTGTTAGGAGCGGCTGGTGGCGAGGAATTCCTGCCCGCCGGGCGCTCCTAACGGCAAGTCTCCTGCCCTTCCCCCTTATTTTGCATATTTTAAGATAGGCCTAAATTTGGGGGGAGGGGCTTAATTTGATTTTATGCCCCAAAAACATGCTGGGCCTTCCTATTGGTAAAGGCCGTATTGTTGGAGAAACACGGTACAATCTAATTTACCAGGGTGGGATGGGCTGACAACAATCTTGCAAGTCTGAATGGGTTCCTCCCTTTATTTTCATGAGAACTAGAAATGTTCTTTATTGAGATATTTACTGGGGTTATAGATCTGTCCCAGGTTCAAATTTCTTTTATCTGACCATTGACTCGATTGCAGCTTTTCTTTCTGTTCCTCAAGGATATTTTTGGGGCCATTATATTCAACAGCTATGAGCTACGCAAGCTCTTGTGTAGTAAAATACTACACAAAGCCAGTCTACGATCTCTGCTCCCAGGAAACCCACTTAAATGAATGTACGGTTTGTACCAAAATGTGCCTGATTATTTTGGCATATGTGGCAGAAAATTCAAGTATAAAAGTATAACAACACTTTAAACATCCAAAAGAGTTGTGCAAATGCCTCAAAAGAAATGCAACAAATGGAAATACATACAAAGATCTATTATCCAGAAAATACTCAAGCACATTTTTTGAAGCCATAAAAACTGTAATAACCAACCAATGGTAATGGAAAGGATGGTCCCAAAATGAGGAAATCAAGTGAGCTATGTACCTAATTGATATTCTAGGGTGGTAGGAATAGTATATATTTAAAATAACTCCAGGTTCTTCCTGGATCAATATACCATACATACTCCTTCTTTAAGTTAATAGCATTCCATCATTTCCAGTCAATCTTGGCTATGAAGTCTGGGGACCATAGAATTTGTAGTTCATTGTATCCAGATGGATGCATTGCATCCAGAAATTACCTGGGAAGGTAATTTCTAAATTATTCAGCATTTTTTTCTAAGGCTCTTTCACTTCTAAATACTCCCTTTTGATTTAGATATAGAACTGAGCAAGAACAAAGGTATAAATATACTCAAGAGATATCTGGTAGCCCTCTTGGAACTAAAATGCACCTGAGTTTTTAGTGGGTTTTTCAGAGGTGGGATCTTCTATAAGGCTAGCATGGGACCACTGAGGAATCCCTACCTACATACTGTATAACAGGTAGAGGCAGAAGAAAAGGAGGAACTAGGCTGCAACAAATAGGTAAACATTTTATTTGGTGTATTTTAAAAAAAACATGCTCAATTTTTTCATAAATAGAACGCATGATTTTGAAAAATGTAAAAGACATTTTTGTCATCCCTAACTGTATGGTGGCACGATAAACAAATGTTCTACCATTACATTAGGGAACATAATGCAATTTATGAAGGGTTGACATGTATTCCTGAACGTAAAAACAGGTTAAGTTAAATTTTGGCACTTTACATAAAATTGCTTAAGCCAAAAGGGAATGGCATGATGGCTATAGATGTATATAAGTAATTTACATTGAATTAGACGGAAGAATAACAGCTCTGTGCAAAGAGACTCAGACTACAAAGTATCAATAATATATTTTTAAAAATGCTGAAAGGTATACATTCATTTCCTGTGTTATTGTATTAAGCAAGAGTAAAAATAGTCCTAAATTTAAGAAGAGCCCCATCCTTAACAAAGGATTGTTAGAAAGAAGAGTAAAAATAGTCCTAAATTTAAGAAGAGCCCCATCCTTAACAAAGGATTGTTAGAAGGAAGAGAAAATAATCTCTATCACCATTACAATATAGTTTTATCTATATATATAAAAATGGCTCTATGTATGGCTGTATGTTCCAGCATAACTTTGGAACGCCTTGAGCAATTTCAACCAAACATGGTAGATAGATGACTTAACCTCTAGAAAAAAATACTGTGGGGGTAAGAAACTCCTAACACCCCTTGTGTGTGTGTGTGTGTGTGCGCGCGTGCACGCACATGCCTTAAAATGGCTTCTACTGTACAGCACAGTGGAATTGCCATAGTAACGGCTTCACAGTACTCCACAAGGGGGCTCCCTCTGGTAAAGGGGATTGGTTCTTACAAAAAACAACGGGGATCCCTCTGGTAAGGGGCCCTCAGCCCTCCAAGGAAGCCTCAGGTGATTGGCCAAGAGCAATCAAACACTACAAAAATGAAACACCAGCATAGACAAGAAACTCCCGAGAAGAGGAATAGAAGAGTTGCGATGCTGCAAACTTCAGAAACAGTACAACAGCATGAGGCCCAACTACAGGATTTTCCTGTCTAATACAGGAATGGGATAAATAAATACCCGGGCAACGCTGGGGTATCAGCTAGTTTAGAATAAAACATGCTTCATTCTGTCCCATCCAGTCCCCAGTCTCTGAATCTCTGTGTCTTAAGCACCCTTGGTTCTGAATTGGATCTGCTACAGGTCCAGTAGAACTTCTCTGTGCTGTTTATGGGTTCCATTGTTCCAATATCAGGAAGATTTGTAGATTTTTCATTCAAGACTGACTTGGAGCATGCTCTGTCAAAACCCATTTCTCACTCTCCATTCCTTTCTTTATTCCTGATCAAATCCTGGATCTAACCTATTGAAAGTCCAGAGCCCTCAGTCCCTAAAGCCACACCTTTTTTTTTCAGCCAGCTCCTTGGTCTTGCAGAGTTTATCCATAGTAAAACATCCATTTAATTTTAAGCTTTCTTCTTAGGAGTTTTTGCTTCCTGGCTCTCAACTAACCTTTCTGGGGCCTACTGAGAGCCATTTTCTATGTGTGTTCCAAGAACAGCAGTTCTCATATTCATCCAGACATCCAAGGGAACTGCAACTTATCCAAAGTTCATCACAACAATTTATCCGCCCTTTAAATCTATTTTTATACCCAGCGGTTGTGGCTCAACTTCTGTTTGGTTTTCTGCTCATTGCTGCAAGAAACTGTCAAAGTTGCACTTGGATATATCATCCAGGGCCTCTTGTGTACAATACCATTCTCAAGTATGCCTGAAGAGCTCCAGGCTCTGCCTCATTTTAAATTCACAACTAAACAATAGAGAGACTAGTGGGTAACCTGCGCCCACAGTATGTTTCAATTATTGGTGATCAATCCTGAAATAAAGTCTTTGGAGTCCTCTTTTTGGTAGAACAGATATTTATTATCACTGGTGCTCTATTTTCCCTTTTATGTTTGTTAGACTTATATTCCACCTTTCTGCCTCCATTTTTTTTTTATATTCCATAGATCTCTCCTGCAATTTTACTCTATAGTGTAAGATGTGCTGGAAAATAATGACTGACCCCGAGGCATTCAGTAACTTTCCCCAGCTGATAAGCATCTTGAATTTGAACCTTCTCAGACTTAGTCCAACATTTCAATTAAATATTTGGTCATGGTTACACCCTGCTTTTCTTTCCACAGCTTATAGAGGCACACACACAGCACCTCCTCCAGTTTTCCCCCCCATAACAACGACTCTGTGAAGTCCAGGGGTCTGAGAAAAAGAAACCAATCCAAACTCATCAGTCATCTGATAATAGAGATGAACCTTCAGTCCCAGTCCAACATCTTAATTACACACACAAAACACACATACTCAACTCATTCCTGTTCAATCTCATCAGTAGCATTAGTCTTCTTGGATGAGATTCTATGATATGCAGGAATTTTAAAGAGCAAAGGTAAGATTCTAAGGGGGAGAGAAACCCATTAAGGATGCCTGTATGTTTACTTTATGAATGACTGAATTTCTATGGAGATTCTTAGAGCTGAAGAAGCTTCTTGGATGAGAAGCAAAATGTCTTCAGAGAAAAACCAGAAAGTCCAGTTGCCTCTTGAAAAAGTACCTTCAGGACAACCATGACCTGGATGACAGAGAATCTCCGTAGACTCTTCTAATATACACTAACTCAGGCTTTGCCATTTTTATGAGCTCTGCTATCGGTTTCTATTGATGCATTTAGGCATTGTCTTTCTCCTTCTATACATTAGGAGGAGGAGAATCAGTATTTTAATCCAAATGTAGAAATTTTAATATTAAGACTCCCCCCACCACTATCCAATTTTGTAGCATATATGTGTGCATGAATATGACCACGAGCCTATATGTAGTATAAATAGAACTTGCTTCTGCTATTCTCCGTTGAAGAGTAATGCATAAATCTGCTGCATGGATGACAGATCTCTAAACAACATTCCTCACCTGTAATTATGTACTTCTGTGAGCTGCCATGAGTATGAATGGTTATAATGAGTGTAAGCCCTGATAATGCAGGTTCCAACAGACCTATTAAGGAGCATGAAGTACAATCCCGGCTTGCAATGCGCCTAGTGAAATAAACAAAGACATTGACCCACACATCCAATCCAATGCAACACAATGTTTCTCATAATTATTACACTAATTCTCATAACCGTAGGCTGAAGGGTGTGAGTCAAAATTTGCAAGGTGATAGAGGTGTCAGTGCAATTCAAATTCTGCTCCTTTTATATGCGTTGACATGGTTGCTCACATCTGCAAAAGGAACAGGACTTCATTAATGATGCTCTGCCTATCATCTTCCAGATTTTGACAACCGTTCTGTGCATGCTCTTGCTGCATGGAGGCATGATAAATAAAATCCATGATTGTCTGCATTGAACTTCATTCCAACTTTCTTTCACACACAGGCTTTGTGTATCTTTTTCTTCACCTTGTTCATTCTGTCCTGTTCCCAACTACATGAGGCACATGTTTATTTCTTTAGGAACGTGTGCCCACATTTTAAAGCAATTAATACTGACCCATTGATTCCCACTTTTGTCATTCTGGCAATGTTTTATGACCAAAGGATTAATAAATTAATGATCTCCTTTTAAAATAGAGAATCAGTCCTCTAAAAATACTTCAAATGACTGCATCACACATGCCATTTGCCTCTTTTCTCGGCACACATGCACACCCATATGCATAATGAAGCCATGCTAAATTAGCCTTAATCATCAAGTCTGCAGCAAATTGAGTTTTCCACCCACTGGAAGAGGCCGCGTTTGTCAAGGGAACAAAATAAACAAGACATACATGTCTTCATTTTCAAGACAATCAAGAATCTCCAAACAAAAGCAGTGGAGTGCCAACTCCTTCCTACTCAGGTACAGGAGGTTCAAGAGAAATGAGATAAACAAAAGGCCTCATAAGTGTTATCACCTCTTAACTACAGCCAATAAACTTCATTTGTCAGAACTTTTGAGATGCTGATAAGATTACAGGTGCTTGGCAAGTGAGAGAGAGAGAGAGAGAGACAGAGACAATGAGACGGAGCAAGAGAGAGCATTTATGGCTGAATACCCAGTCAGAGTTTGGGTTGTGAGGAGCAATCAATTTCTCCTTTACCCAAGCAGTCTGATTTGATCTGACCCATAATACAGCTATCAAAGCCACTATGCAATAGTCATTTATGTAACTGGATCAACGGGCCAGAAGGGAAAGCCAAATCTCTTGCTTATTTCCAAATGCATTATGCTACCAGCTCGGAAACTGGTCAGCTGTAGAAGAGTTTAATGAGCAGGAAGAAAAGGTTAACCATCTTTGTCAAATCCTTCAAGAGAGGGGATGCTTATGGCAACTGAAGGGCTTATGGAATAATTAGAAGGGTCTCAAAGGGATCAGAGGCCAGCTTCTGATTTTGATCCACTCTCTTTGGCTGCCTTTCTCTCGGGGTGTGTTAAAATGACTTCTAAGGGCTAAAAGAAAAAGGCTTTACAAGACAAGTTACATCTATTATAAACCATTAGATTGCCTAATGCTGCCACAACATTGTGGAAGCTCATTTCAGGAGGATCACACTGCTGAAAAGACCTTCCTTTCTAACAGGAATTTCACCAAGCCAGATTTATCTGGGAAACTACAATATAATTTATGAAGCTATGAGTTGACAAATGGTCAGATGGCAAGGGGTAGGAAGGCCATTGTTTATAACTCATGCCTAGAATGAACAGGACATCTCCAGAGAAGATTTTATTTATTTATTTATTTGTCAAGCAAGTATTAGATAACAGGTATAAGTATAAACATGGTTATGAATACATGAAATGGATAAGAATAAAAAGAAACAATAGGACAGGGATGGTAGGCATGTTGGTGTGCTTATGCACGCTCCCTACAGACCTCTTAGGAAAGGGGTGAGGTCAATAGTACATGGTTACTGGTTAAGGATGTGGTGTCCATGGTTATTCTTATTTGAATCAAACTTGCATACCTTTTAAAATATTCATTAGCTGCTCTTTGAAATTGTGAACAATCAGATGATAAGTAGGTCTTAGTGTCATCTATTAAAGACTTGGTGTCTTCCTGGAATAGGAGATACAAGCTCTTTATACTGTAGACATAAGAATCAGTAGACATAAGACAGTTTCCAAACCATGGCACTGTCAGCTTTTTAGATCCCCCAAACTTCTGATTCTGTTAGAAGCACCAGCAAAGGCAGCAACATTAAAAAGAGGGGAAAATCTTTATCAACGGTAGTTTTCTCATAGAGTGAATACATAAATAATTCTATTTTCTTCTCCAATGAAGTTCTCTTTTGGGCATTGTCTAAATTTCTCTCTTTTTACATTGCTTTTCCCCAGCTACTAACTTCCACTAATAATACTATTAATAACTGTTTCATAGCAATTTTAGTATTGTATTTGTAAATCATTTTGGGATATGAGTAAGTCAGAAGTCATGGATAAGGAAATTCACGAACAGATGAGTATGCTGATAATGGTAAACTGTTTTATCAGCTGAATCAAACTCTGTACAAGCCATAATGTCAGCTTTCAACAAAATTCAATAAATTACATTCAAGTCTTACATTTGGGTAAAATTGCTGCATAAATTCTCTGAATAAATTAAAGTTCCCCTCAATTCAAGAGGGAGGTCTACACATCCATGGTGGCAGTCTTTGGCTTTTTTTTTTAAAAAAGTATTTTCTTACATACCAGTCTTGTCTATGCTCCTTGATCTCATAGTGGCCTTCCATTCAGATTCTAGCCAGGTGTGATATTGCTAGCTTTTTTTTTCAGGTCAGCTAAAATTCCTGTGTGTTCTCACTCTTCCTGTCAATTGCTCATCTGGAAAGATTGATAAGTATTAGGGAATTATTTTCTGAGATGTACTTTTGTTAAATAATAAATATTTTTAACTGCCATGGAGCACAAAAGGAGTTCTGTTTGATGTGTGCTCTTGAGAGTTTGATCTACTCTTGATCTATTTGGCAAGCAAAGTAATGTGTAATTAACATACCAAGTTTGTCAGAACAGCTCCACAACATCTGACAAAATACATTTTGAACTAAGAAAGAAGGGTTTGAAAAATGGCAGTCCTTGCTTCTTTTAACAATATTAAAACACTGCAGTAGTGGGTTGGATCTATTTTTAATGTCAAAAATTCTTTCGGGAAGCTGAAGGCTCTATGATTGAATATTCTCTGGACTCTAGAATTATCTATTTCTTGGGTGGAAAGGAAAAGGAGAAGTAGGAAGAAAGAATGGAAAATATTCTCAGATAATTTCTTATGGATTTTCTAATTTTCTAATAAATTTCAATGTACCTTAAAATACTAGCAAAATAACTGTTGAGACTTCTGTCCATTATCTTTGAGGAGCCCTGGAGAACAAAGGAGTTGCCAAAGAGTTGAGAAGAACAAATATTATTCCCTCTCTAAGGTAATAAAATCTCAGAAATTATCAATTTACTGAGCTTCACGTGAATATCTAGAAAGATGTTGGAGTACATAATAAATGTAAGCACCTTGAAGACTACAGTAGGATTGCTAAGAGTTAATATGACTTTATCAAAAATAGGTCATGTGAGGTAAGGCTTGTCTCATTTTTTGTCAAGTTAGCTACTTTACTGGGAAAGACAAATGTTGAGATATAAGCTATGCGACATCAGCAAAGCTTCTGACAAGTTTTCATGAAATATTTTCATTGTTGAGCTGTTCAATGGATGGACAATGCTATAGCAAAATGAGTCCACAACTGTCTGATTATCCATAGCAAGAGAGTCAACACTGGATCAATTTAGAGAATAGTAACCAGCGAGTCACAGATGGTATTCAGTAGGTTCTGACTTGTTCTGGAGAACTGGTAACGGAAATTTTGCATAGTTTGGAGAATCGGCGGTAACCTTCCCCCTGGAGTGGAGAGGGAATGGAGATTTTACAGTATCCTTCCCCTGCCATGCCACCAAGCCACGCCCACCAAGCCACACCCACAGAGCTGATAGTAAAAAAAATTGAATCCCACCACTGTGGGATCCTGCAGGAATCTATTTTTATGGCCAGTATTATTTAACACACACACACACACACAAAATTGCAATCAAATCTAGGCAAATTGGAATACTGATCTGTGAGGAACATGATGTCCTTCAAGCAGAAAAAATGTAAGCTTTTACGGAGAAAAAATTCAGGACACATGTACATGATGGCTTCAAAACTTTACATCAGAGGACTTGGGGTTGGTCATTGACAACAATCTGAACATCAGCCAGCAGTGTGATACAGCTGGTGGAAGGCTAACTTTCTCAGCTGCCTTAGAAAAAGTACCACATCAAGGATAGGTTAAATCCTTGTACTGATGAGACCACATGTGGAGTATTGAAGTATTGTTAGCACTATATTTCTAGAAGAATATTAACAAGTTAAAACAGATCCAGATGAGGGCAAAAAAGATGATACAGGGACTTGAGAACTTACTTTGTGAGAATAATTTGATGGAACTGGAGATATTTAGTCTTGAAAAAAATGAAGAGTGAAGGTAGATGTATTAGTGTTCAAATGTATCAATGGTGCCATACAGAAGATATTCTATTTTCAACAGAATGATTTTACACAGACCAGAAATAATGATTACATCTTGCTACCAATTTACCATTTGCTAAATTTTATTCATATATAAGGAAAGCCTCCTGCTAGTAAGATTTATAGAATACTGGAACAATCTACCTATAGAGACTGTGGATCTGGAGGTTTTAAGGAGAGACAAAATTAAGATTGTGAAATTTAATCAGGCTTAATTTCCAGATTCTGTTGGATTCCAGCTTTTTTTGTAGCATCTCAGAGCTGCTTAGTTCAGTCAATAGGAAATTTAAATAACAAAAAAAGTATTAAGTAATTGCTCAAAATGTTTCTGTTCTAAACCCTGTCAACTGGCAAGTAATTAAGTTAAAAGCCTCTAAATTGAGACTACAATAACGTTGTGCCAAATTTTCTTAGAGTAACAAGGTGAATGGTTTGAAATCTTAAATATCCTTTCTTAGAGTAACAAGGTGAATGGTTTGAAATCTAAATATCCTTAATTATGGTAATTGTTCTATGAATGCTACAGAACAAAGTCAAGACACTATGAAGGCTGGCGCTGATTAACATTAAAGGAAGATGTACACAATACAGTAGATTATGAAAAGAGATGAACTGGAAGGTGATAGGTATATCATATTTTCTCTCCTTTTTTAAGCAGGTGGCAAAATATTTAGCAATTGTAATTTGAGGAGAGACCAAGAACTCATGAAGCTAGAAAAGACAATTCTTATTAGACTTGCAGAGAAATGAGCATGAAATATTTCTGCTTAAAGAAGAGAGGCAATCACTGGTCAAATTATTTTGTTACCAAAATAATGTTCTTAAGCAGCTGCCATGCCTGAAACATTCATGAAAATTCTGATTTAAGTTCTGCATTTTTGGAATACTGTCATGTTTAAAAATTTTGGCTTACTATTGAAAGTCTACTACAGGGGTGTCAAACTGGTGGCCCGCAGGCCAGATGTGTCACGCACAGGCCATGCCCACCCAGTTCCATGAAGGGGAAAAACATCACGATACGTCATGTGATGGCAACATGACACAGCAAGTTTGACACCTGTGGTCGACTAGATTCTTCTCCTGACTCCTACTTCTATACTCCTTAAAGAGATTTATTTAGTGATTTTAATTTTGATACTGTTGTGTTGACATTGACTTTTAACAATTATATGTAAGTTTTGTTTAAAAACTATGTTTAATTATTCAAAACTAATTATCAAAATATTCAAAGCATAAGCTTAATTTCACAGTGCTTGTAAATTCCCTGTTTTATCCACCCTGCTTTATTTTCCTCTTTTTACTTCATTTTACTTTGTCTCTTTCTTTCCTTTTCTTTTGAAAATGCTTAATAAAAATACTCATCATTGCAAGGCACAGACCAGGAAATGAGGTAGCTGCTTAAAGGGTGCCACTATTTATTCTTATGATTTGCTTGCTGCAACCTAAAGACACTGCTCTGTGTAATCACATCTACTTCCCCCAGCACACCACCAAGTCAATTTTCCTGTCTCCCCCTCCCCCAGCTGTTTTCAAACTTCATCTGGCACAAGTCCTGCCGTAGGTTCATCGGAAGCACATTAAACTGAGACAAGCTTAGGATTTGGGCCAGCTTTGCTCCTACTGACCACTTGAGATTGCTGTAGTTACACTTCCTGATTTCTGCTCACTGATTTTCAAATCCATTTGCCATTGGGCAATGAGGAATTCAAGGTTCTCCCATTGAGCCCAAAAGTTTAGTTTAGTTTAATTTATTGTCATTGCATTTCACACAACAAAATTAAATGCCATTTTCAGTGTACATTATAAATATAAAAATAAAACACAAACACACATCCTTTGCATTCTATACATAAATTGAAAACCCCTGATATTGCACTATACAGTAGTATTCAATATAGTTAGTGCTCTGGGATGTTTTTCAGCCTATTTGTCCTTGTTTTTATTATCCTGTACCATCTGCCTGATGGTAATGGTTCAAAAATAGAGGTGCCCAGGATGAGATGGGTCTTTAAGAATGTTTTGAACTTTCTTAAAGCAGCGGGAGCTATAAAGCTCTTCCAAAGAGGGCAGAGGGCAACCAATGATCCTCTGGGCAATGACGTTAACCCTCTGGAGTGCTGTCCTATCTGCCACTGTGCAATTGGCAAACCATATACAGGTGCAATAAGTTAAAATACTCTCTATAGTGCAGCAGTAGAAGGTCACCAGCAGCAAAAGCAGCATTTATTACATGTAATCTATAAGGTAAAGGTAAAGGTTCACCTCGCACATACATGCTAGATGTTTATGGCTCATCTCCATTACAAAGCTGAAGAGCCAGTGCTGTCCGAAGACATCTCCATGGTCATGTGGCCGGCATGATTAAACGACAAAGGCACACAGAACACACAGAACCTTCCCTCCAAAGTGGTCCCTATTTTTCTACTTGCATTTTAACATGCTTTCAGACTGCTAGGTTGGCAGAAGCTGGGACAAGTAACAGGAGCTCACTCCATTACGTGATGCTGGGCATTTGAACTGCCGAACTGCTGACCTTTCTGATCGACAAGCTCAGCATCTTAGCCATGAGCCACCGCGTCCCTCATGTCATCTATAAAGCCCATTCAAATTGGATTCTCTATTTTGATTTACCTTTCTATGGACACATAGGCTTTTTGGGCATGGAGGTTTTCAAGGGCTACAGAGCCCTGGTTCTAAGAATTTAAGAAACCAACATTTCAATTTTGTAGAATTTATACAACCAGTAAGAGCTAAGTTGTTTCTTGCTAGGTTCCATTAGAAATGATTAGATTCCAGCAAAACACAGATTTATTCAGACTTCAATAACTTATGAAATTTTCTTCTCTTCTTTGAGTCGCTACCCGAGACATCTCGGTTTACAAACTTTATTAGTTCATCAAAATCTAAAACACAAAAGAAAATAAAAATAATGGGAAAATAGGGGGAGAAAAGAAGGTAGAAGGAGAAAAAGAAAGAAAAGGCTTTGACTTCTGATTCTCTTTAGCACAGTACAAGTAGTCCTCAACTTACAACAGTTTATTTCGAGACTGTTTAAGATTACAACAACAATGAAAAAAGTGACTTATGACCATTTTTCATACTTATGATTGTTGCAGCATCCCCATGGTCAATGCGATCAAAATTCAGATGCTTGGTGACTGGTTCATATTTATGACGGTTGCAGTGCTCTGGGTCAATGCGATCAGCTTTTGTGACCTTCTGACAAGCAAAATCAATGGAGAAGCCAGATTCACTTACCAACCACGTTACTAACGTAACAACTGCAATGATTCACTTAACAACTGTGCCAAGAAAAGCCATAAAATGGGGCAAAACTCACTTAACAAATGTTTCACTCAGCAACATAAATTTTGGGCTCAATTGTCGTTGTAGGTTGAGCGCTACCTGTAGAAGATAGCAACATCACAGCCTCATTTTTTTACTTTGACACATTAATATATAATAGCCATTTCTACAGCAACTATTTCCCTCCCAAGTATTTTTGAATGGTGTCTTGCAGAGGTGGCCATTTTCGAAGACAATGTTTTGAAAAAGTATTGAGAAGTGATTGAGGATCTTGTGCTTGAATATCCCTTTCATCTTTACAGTTTTTTTTTTTAAAGAGTATTCTTTTTCCATTGCATTTTCCCACCACCTGAGAGAAAGAGGAGTATTTTTTTTTCTTTTCCTGGGAATTGGAAAAGGAGCAGATTATTGTATGCTACTAGTATCAAGGAGAGATTCAACCTAGAAATAAGGAGAAACTTTCTGAGAACAATCAACCAATGGAACAGCTTGCTTTCAGAAATTGTGGAAGCTTCATCACAAGAGGCTTTCAAGAAGAGACTGGACTTCCATCCGTCAGAAATGGTGTAGATCTCCTACTTGGGCTGGGGGGTTGGACTAGATGACCTACAAGGCCCCTTTGAACTCTGTTAATTTATTAAGCTGTATATAAGATGCTCACTAATAAAAACAGAAGACATTTGAGCAAGAGGCAGAAAATGACCACATGGCTGTCTCTGAGCATTAGCTTTAACCTGAGAGGAAATGTTTGCTTGTAACTCTTTTTAAACACATCATTTCATTTTCCCTTGTGCATTTACCATGACCCAATGTCTTATTTTTCTTTCTCTTCCATATGCAGCTACATCTATTCTTACTGCATCTTCAGCCTATTCCCACCCCCCTATTTCAGCTAGAAGGAGGGAGGGGAGCATATATGCTTCAGTGTGTTTCAGTGTATGTCACAACACTGGGACAGGAGAATTTCCAGTTTAGCTGCAGTTATAGTTGTCAAGAAGGGGAAACAAGACATTGGATAGAATTTTGTCATTTTCCTTCTTTTTGTCTTCCCTTTCTTAGGGGGTCATATTAATTCTGAGTCATCTCCTGTTCAGGTTTTTTTAAAAAAAGTATGATTTGTTTGTTGCGAACATAACACAGGGGTTTTGTTATCAAAGCAAGCTTGTTGGGTTGCAAGGGAGAAGAGAATGAATAGCCTGTGCAAAGCTGGTGCTTTATAATTGTTCTGTAAAAAGGGGACAGTGGAAGAATAATATTGATTTAGTGCCCTTCCAGAAGAATTCTTTCGGGCTAGCCAGCATGAAGAATTGATTCCTTTCAGGGTGAAACTGAAACAATCTAAAAAAATAGCAGAGAAAATGGGAGGGCACCGAAAAGCATGTTTGTTTTAAGTTGCAAATGATCCTAACCAAAGGAGGACCAAAGGTGCACTGGTTAGGGTTATGTAGTCTTCCTTAGTTTCACTGATGTCACTGGACTGGCATGTACATCAATATGGTCTTTTCTAACTGAAGAATGAGGGGTCCTTGGTGCTAAGATCTTACTAACACTGATGATGTTACCTAGTTAGGGTAATGAAACATCTGCAAGAAAAAAACTTCGGAAAGTACCAAGGACCCCTCATTTCAACCCCGAGCTACAAATATTCTCCTTTATTGGGAAAAAAATAAAGAAAACTAGATGAGAGAAGTTGTAATTGCAGGCTAAGTATGGTTTAGGGTATTCCTCATGCAGATAACATGCATATTTGAAGTAAATGAAGCACTTTGATGCTTCTGTAAGATACTGGTATGGAAAGAGTCTCAGATACTGAATATTTTTGATCACTTTCTTTAGGAGATATTTTATCCCATCTGCTCAACTTGTTCAAACTACAAAAGGAGTAATTATTAAGCCAAATGAGCTTCCAGATGAGCTTGCTAAGTAATTCTGTATTTTCATATATTGTGAATAAGACACCATTTGATAACTGGAAACATCCTAAGGCAGTAATATCTATATATTATAAGGGTCCTTATACTACAAATGCTGGATGAATAGAATGCAAATGTATTCAGATTTTCATATTAGCCTTTGATCTAAACCTAAAAACTTGGGTTTAATCAATCTTCTTTAATTTAGGCATCACAAGGAAAGTTGTAAGATGGAAATAGTTATTAAAAATACTTATAGTGAATATCTTTAAAGCATCTACACCATACTTAAGTGGTTAAAATGCATTTCCATATCACTGTGGAAATGCATTTCCATATCACTGTAACATCTTTTTCTCTTTCCTTAGTTCTTTATCTTTTCTTCTATGTGTCTGATGACTGAGTGCTTTTCAAATTAGATTCCCTGTGAAATCAGGTAGATTTCAACTAAACAAGCCTACACTTTCCACATAAATGAAGATATTGCCAGTTTTCACATCTTCAGGTTGGAAACAAAAGAGATTGTACACAGGGGAAGATGCTGGGATGATCACAATTAATAGAATTTTATTAATAAAATCCAAATATTTAAAGCATTGGGGATCCCAAAAGTGCTTTTTCAAGAGGCAACTGGACTTTCTGGTTTTTCTTTGAAGACGTTTCACTATTCATCCAAGAAGCCAATGTCATTTATTTAAACTTCCCGCCGATTAGGTGGCCAATCCGCAACTGTCGTTATTAACCAATCATTCCGTTGTATTAACTAATCAATAGGAATGTAGTCTTAGAAATCTCTATTTGAATACACTACAAGGCAGGGGTGGGATGCAAATATTTTTACTACTGGTTCTGTGGGCATGGCTAGGTGGGAGTGGCTTGGTGGGTATGGACATGTGATTGGGTGGACGTGGCTTCGTTTTTGCAGCAACACCCCGTGCTCTGTTTTTTTTTTTTTTTTTGCCTCCTGGGCCTCAGGAAGCCTCCTGGGAGCAAAAATGGCCTCCCAGGAGGCTTCCCTGAGGCCCAGGAGGCCAAAAACAGAGCACAAAGGAGCGCACAGCACACACCCCCATGTGCCCCTTTTTGCCTCCTGGGCCTCAGGGAAGCCTCCTGGGTGAAGCAGTAAGGCAGCGAGGGGGATCCCGGCACAGCTGATTGTTGGAACAGCTGATCATCGGGAGGGAAAAAAATACTGGTTTGGTCGAACCGGTAGCTGTTTTTTTTATTACTGGTTCAGCCAAAAGGTAGCATTTTTCGGGCCGAACTGGTAGAATACCACCACTGGTATCAGGCATCTAGTTAAGGCAAAGAAGGAAATAATTATCTAACTGGATTTAGGGCAGGCAGTTTGTAATCTCGCTTAGTATGTCACTTAGCAAGGTACACTGCTCGGGAAAGTAAACAGGAAGAGTTACCATGTCTAAGCAGCTTCTCTTCCCAGTATTAATTTTTTTTAAAAAAATGTGAATCAATCACAGGATAAAAGGGTAGCGCTAAAATACAGAAGGTGAAATAGGCAACTGAAAGGCTAAACTGGAATGGTGTTAGATAAACCTCACACAGTTAGCATGACCAATCATTTAACAGCACCAACATTAGGACAAGAGGGCTGAGATGAAGAAAAATGGTGTTAAGTTAATTATTCAATATTTTGTACCGAATGAAATTTCCACTAACCTGCTGTTGGTTCAAAGACCAAATCTTCCACTGGGTTACATGTATAGGTAGCTCTCACCTTATGGTCACAAGTGAGCCCAGAATTTAGGTTTCTAAGTGAGAAATTTGTTAAATGAGTTTTGTCCCATTTTACAACTTTTCTCACCACAGTTGTTAAGTGAATCACTGTGGGTTGTTAAGTTAGTAACACAGTTGTTAAATGAATCTGGCTTCCCCATTGATTTTACTTGTCAGAAGGTTGCAAAAGGGGATTATATAATCTCAAGACACCATGACTGTCATAAATATGAACCGGTTGTCATGTAAATCAGGTGATCATGGGAATGCTGCAAGTATGAAAAATGGTCATAAATCACTTTTTTCAGTGCTGTCTTTTGAATAGTCACTAAACAAACTGGTGTAAGTTGAGGACTACCTGTAATTATATTTAATAGACATTTATTTAGATAATGTAATAAGTTTTATTTGGGGACTCAAGGTTTCTCGATCAATTTGAAAAGAGTTATGAGCATTCTACATTTGGAGGATGAAGGGGTGGGGTTGCAGGAACAGAGGAAAATCCATATATAAGTAGGGTATATTCCTCTACAGATAGTCATACTTAGTTATGTTAGTTGAATGGAAAAATGAAAAATAACTTTTATCTTTGCCTCCGGCTCAAAACACTTCTGTAAGTAAGAAACCTTGTGGAATTGTGGGAGTCTACAGGCAATTTTTTTCTGGTTTTTCATTAAATCCAAAGAATTATCTTTCTGAATGCAAGGTGTAAACTAAATAAAATATAATTAGACTCTTGAATTAATTGGATGTGCTAGCTATTAGAAGGCTATCCTTCAAATGGCATATTTTACTGTAACTTTTGATCTTTTAGATATTCTTCAGCTTCAGATTCATAACTAATGCAATGATTACTTCAAATGATGGACTATCCTGTACTATGAAATTTGCACTAATTATACCAGAACTGCTGACAGATCAAAAGTAAGGCCAGCAGCAAATGGTATTGCATGAAAAAACATTGAAAAAACATAATTATTATTATTATGGTTCATTGTGTAGTGAGCCAGATGTTTAGATTGGATTTGGTATTCTTGGAGTCCTTTCCAAGAATTTGGGGTAGGAAGATGTAGCTGTTGATGGTCTTAAAGATATTGTTGCAAGATGTAAGTTGTTCCAAGTAAATTGCCTTTTGCAATTGATTGATGGTGATTTTATCAATGCCGATGGTGTTCAAGTGGTGCTCCAGATGTTTTGGGATTGTACCCAAAATACCTGTTAATACTGGTATGATCTTTGCTTTCTTTTCTCATAGTCATTCTTCTTCTATTTGCATGTCTTTATATTTTGCTATCTTCTCCAGTTCTTTTCATCTATTCTGCTGTTTGCACATACTGCCATTGCCAACATCCAGGCCTATTTGTCTTTCTTGTTGATAATTGTTAAGTCTGGAGTGTGATGTGCCAGTTGTCTGTCTGTTTGAAATCTAAAGTCCCAGAGCACTTTAGCTTCATCAATTTCTATTACTTTATCTATTTTGTGGACCCACCAGTCCCTGCTTCCAGAGAAGTGATATTTCCTGTAGATCTTCCAGTGCACCATTTCTGGTTGCTACTTCTTGTTAATGAACTTCTTGCTAACTAGGTTCTCCTTTCTCCAAGCTCCATTTTTATTTATTTATTTATTTATTTATTTTATTTATTTGATTTGCCAATTGTTTACAAGATAATAAATATAAGTGTATACATAGTTGTGAATACATGAAATGGGTACATATAAGAAAAGTAAAAGAAGAATAAGAGAAACAATAGGACAGGGACGGTAGGCACATTGGTGCGCTTATGCACGCCCCCTACAGACCTCTTAGGAAAGGGGTGAGGTCAATAGTAGACAGTCTAAGGTTAAAGTTTTTGGGGTTTGGGAAGAAACTACAGAGTCGGGTAGAGTATTCCAGACATTGACCACTCTATTGCTGAAGTCGTATTTCCTGCAATCAAGTTTGGTGCGGTTAACTTTGAGTTTGTATCTATTGTGTGCTCTTGTGTTGTTATGGTTGAAGCTGAAGTATTCATTGACAGGTAGGACATTGCAATGTATGATTTTATATACCATGCTTAAGTCCGACCCAAGACGGCGTAATTCAAGGTTTTCTAGTTCTAGAATTTCAAGTCTGGTGGCATAAGGTATTCTACAACGAGTAGAGGAGTGGAGAACTCTTCTTGTGAAATATTTCTGGACTTTCTCAATTGTGCTAATATCAGATACGTAATGTGGGTTCCAGACTGATGAACTGTATTCGAGTATTGGTCTAGCAAATGTTTTGTATGCTCTGGTTAGTAGTGTGATATTACCAGAGAAAAGCTACGTAGGATTAGGTTAACAACTCTTAATGCCTTTTTGGCTATGTAGTTGCAGTGGGCTCTAGCACTTAGATCATTAGAGGTGAGTATTCCAAGGTCCTTTACAGAGCTTGGGTCATCAACAAGATCTTGACTATTCAGCTTGTATTTTATTTTCTGATTTTTTTGCCAATATGTAAGACAGAGCATTTATTTGTTGAGATTTGAAGTTGCCATTTGTTTGACCATTCTGATACATAGTCAAGATCTTTTGTAGGGTAGCAGTATTGTCTGTGGTATTGAACAGCTTTACATCATCAGCGAAAAGAACGCAATTGCTCTTAATATGATCACAGAGGTCATTTATGTAGAGTATGAAGAGAGTTGGTCCTAGAACACTGCCTTGGGGGACACCACTATTGACAGGTACAGAATTTGATAGGACGCTCCCAATTTTGACCATTTGTTGTCTGTTTGACAGGAATGCTTCTATCCAGTTATTCAGTTGTCCAGAGATACCATAGGATTTTATTTTTAGGAGTAGTTTGTCGTGTACCACTGAATCAAAGGCTTTACAGAAGTCTATGTAGATTGCGTCTATTGCTTTGCCCTGGTCGAGTTGTGTCGTCCATATGTTTTTGCAGTGTAAGAGTTGCAGATTACAGGATAGTTTTTTTTTCTGAAACCAAATTGTTTATTGGAGAGTAGGTTGTTTGTCTCTAAGTGGAGCATGATGGATTGGTTAATAATTGATTCCATGACTTTACAGGTGACGCAGCATAATGAGATTGGTCTGTAATTTTCAACTAGGCTTGGGTCTCCCTTTTGAAGATGGGGATGACTGTGGCTTGTGACCATAGGTTAGGCAAGGAGCTGGTCCTGAAAGATTTTTCAAAGATTATGCTTAGAGGTTTGGCTATGGCAGTGGATAGCTTTTTTAAGAAGTAGGCACATATTCCATCCGGTCCAATAGATAGAGATGGTTTTAGATTGCGTAGTGCTTTTTCAACATTGTCTTCTGTAAAATCGATATGTATTAGATCATTGTTGTTATCTGTGGTACGGCTAGGAAATACTGGGCATGATCCATTGCTGTTTACAAATACTGAGCTGAAGAATGTGTTAAAGATGTTGGCTTTAGTGGTGTCGTCGTTGCAGTCTTTACCATCAGGTCCTATCAAGGGTGGGATAGACCTTGAGTTTTTTAGTTTGTTGTTTACAAAATTGTAAAAGCACGGGTGGGATTGGTGCTTAGAAGGTTTTCCTCTTGTTTAATGTGATGCATTCGGTAGGTATGGCTGTCACTCTTTGCAGTCAGTTTGGGTCGCGTGGTGCCTGGGTTCTGGGCTGCCAGGACCCAAGCAGTCTGTCCGACATGGGTTTCCTGTTTTGGCTTTAAGGCTGGCAGGGTGTTGGTGGGTTTCTCTTTTAGGTGTGGTTTGTGTGGTTTTAAGTGCGGTTAAGGCTTTTGGGTTGCCTCAACGGTTCCGGCCCGTCTTCTCTGTCCTCCCCGTCTTTTCACTAAATCTTTTTTCTGTCTGTCTTTACTGCGTTCCCCTCCCAATCATTAAACAAAATAAATTAAACCATTAATAAAAAATTTCTTGGTTGTAAGTGTAAGTTTGTGTTTGTGTTTGTTAAGATGAGGGTTAAGGTCTGCAAGAAGGTGTTCTGCGCGGCGTGAGGTGTCTTGTCCTACAAAGGGGCCGGTCAAAGGGTTTCCGGAAGGAAGGGCCCCAAGACGCCAACTCTCCCCGAGGCTTGCAGCACTGCCCAGGGGGCTTTATTACTTTGGGTTGTTCCATAGTCATGCTCAGAACTGCATTGTTATTTCTTTGTCAGATGTTCACTGAAATCTGTCCATTGTTGGATTGGTTAAAAATGTTTCTGCCTCAATTGAAATGGGAGATTCTGCCTATGGTTTCATATCTGCTGATCTTCTTAGCTATAACTGTTATTTTCTGCTTTATTACTTCCACTGCTTCCTTAATCTTCTTTGTTTCTGTTTTATATTTCTTTGGTCTTCTTGTCTTTCACTTATTGTTTTCATCTGTTCTAAGTGGATTACATTCCCATATTAGTATGCTGATCTTATCTTCCAGCTTTATGTTCCATTTTCATGGTGCAATGGTTTTTTTCCTTCTTGTTTTGACTTTATGTTCAAAGTATTCAAAGTATCTGCAGCTGGGCTATACGTTACTTGGTTTGTTTCTTGCAGTAAGTGGGTACTTATATTTGATATTACAGTATTGGCATCTTTTAATATTTGTGTTTCTTTGGAACAACTTCCAATGCAGGCAATCTTGTTCTGTGGTTTTTGTGCTGTTCTAGATGCTCAGTTAGCAGCTTTATTTCAATTCTTCTTTTTAGTTATTATCATTTGGCTTGCCTCTCAACAATTGTTTCACCACTATCTTAATTCTAGATTCAACCCTCCTTCCCACCCCAACCTTCTAAACTAAACTAAACTAACTTTTCATAAAAGGAAATCTGGTGCTAGACTAAAAAAAATGCAGCTGCAGCAGGCGAGACAACTGCTAACTTTCTCTTGCCAAATCCCAAGTCAGTTCTAATTTGTTCCAATGCAGACTTCCATTTTTCTTTTAATTATAATCCAAATTATCATTTGACAAATGCATTTGATATGCAGAGAAAAATTGGGGCTTGAAGCCATTCTGTGGGATGAGGCACAGTTAATGAAAAGCCAATGTAATTCTCTCTGGTGCCTTCAAAACATTCAACTTAAGGAGGGTGAATAAAGGAGTAAAATTCAAGGGTGTGCTAATATTGGAAGGGATATTTCTTTGTCCTCAGGGAATGTCCAAATGAACAAAAACATCAGGGGATGCTAAAAACCAACCCCCGCCCTGACTTCTGATCTTCAGCACCTTTAATTAACATGTTAATATATTCTGCTAGTAACAAGTGCAAGGTGCAGACAGAAATAAAATCAAAGACAATACATTTGTAAGTTGTTTAAAAGAAATCATTATTGTCTACTCAACTGCACTGAACCTCATTTTCCCTCTTCCCATTTTCGCCTGGAGAGATTGCTATTTTAGAAAAAGAGGTAAACATTCTCCCCCACATATTAAGCAGAATTAATGATCTATTTGCTTAAATGCCATGAATTACCTCTAGTTTATACATCCACTGCATAAACGATAGATATTATTTGGTCACTCTGATAGATTTGAATGCAGGTAGGATCATCAATCAGCCTCAGCAACTGATTAGTTGTTTGTGTCTTTGACAGGCTCCTCCATCTTGCTGAATGAAAGCCTGCTGATTGCCTACACTTCTTTCCACATTCATTGCCTTCTGCTGCCACTATATTATACAGTTAATGCTGATAGTGGAAAATCCTCTGTGACAGCTAACCATGAATTTCTCCCATTCCTTTATTATTACACTTACATTACTTTATATTCCACTGGGTGACCAGAAAGGCTGTGCAAGGTGGCTAAAGGTGCTGGGAACTTCTAATTTTTGGAAGTAAACATTCCTAGTATAATTCAAGATAATTCAAGATAAATCTCTATTGTATTACCAAATCTGTGTGGTAGTTGTCAATTCTGAATTGATAATGATGCATTACTGAGATCTGGCTAGACCTGGAGGGGTTGATATCCCTCTCTGAGATGTGTTTAGATAGATCTGGGGTATAGAACTAACCTAGACCCCCAATGCAAGGCAGGGGGACTAGTTTTTGTTTTCTGGGAGCCTCTATTGGTCTTTAGGGACACCGTTGCACAAGTGGCTGATTGTGACACCTTGTTTCTGAAGATAGCCTCATCAGATTGCTATTGTACCATCCTCCCTGTTGTGTAGCAACAGCCTCTCAGCCTGAGCAGCAGCCTGAGTTGGCTGTGGAGTTCCCCAGACTGATGATCTTGGGGCACTTCAATTTGCCAGCAATTTGAGATCTACCCCATGAGAAGCAATCCATGAGTTCAGGGTGACCATGATGGCTATGGTCTATCCTAGATAATCCATGACCTAACTCAAAACAGTGGTCACATGGTTTTATTGTCGGAGCACTGGCAGTGTAATCACTAAGAGTCATGGTGGTGCAGTGGTTAGAGTGCAGTACTGCAGATTACTTCTGCTGATTGCCAGAAATTTGGCAGTTCAAGTCCCACTGGCTCAAGGTTGACTCAGCCTTCCATCATTCTGAGGTTGGTAAAATGAGGACCCAGAATGTTGGGGCCAATATGCTGGCTCTGTAAAATCACTTAGAGAGGGCTGTAAAGCACTATGAAGCAGTATATAAGTCTAAATTCTACTGCTATTGCTATCTGTCATGGTCAGATCATATTCTTATTCTCTTATGCTATCCTCATCTGCAAGGAAGTAGGACTTATTCATTCAGACCACCTCTAGTGATGGATTGACTCATTGGGATGGCAAAAGAACTGGGTGGCGGGGTGGGGGGTACTCTGAGCTTCTGCTGCATTGTCCTGCTGAGGCCTTGGCTGATCATGTCTATGTAACTTCTCTTGGTCCATCACCCTCAGGACTTCTCATGGTTTAAGGAGAGAGCTGAAAAGGGTGCAAAAATGTCTAGAGGAATGCTGGAGGAAAACTGAATCCAATCACTCACAAGTTAAAGTCACTATTAGGTCCTTACACATGGCACTAAGAGGGGAGAAATGTCTATATTATTTGCTCTTATTCCTCCACAGAGAATTGCCCCATAACCTTGTTTATGATAATCCTTCTGGGAAAGGGGGCTTAGAGATTTACCTCCAGAATCATTCTGAGAAATGTGGGGTTCATCTAACAGATGAAATAACTTGGATGTGTTCTCTGTTGGAGACCAAGTGTGGTGCAGGGTTAACTTACCCAGTATTGGAGAAAAGTTTGATCCTACTGAATCCAAGGAAGTAGGGTTCTTGGGACTCTAAGTGTGGCCACCTCCAAATTAGATCCGTGCCCCTTCTGGCTGGTGAAGGCCATTTAGAAAGTGGCATGTTGGTAAGCCCTAGTGATGCTTAATTCATCCTTGAAGGAGGGGGTGTTCCCAACACCATTTAAGGGGACTCCGTTGTGCTCCCTTCTCAAGAAACGGTCACCGGCCCCTACAGCATAAAACGTTGTTGGATATTATACTAAGATCTCAATGTGGTTCTCCAGTGGGAAACAAACTTATCTATGCAAAAGAAGAAAAGAACAGTCAGTGATGGAAATTTGGAATCAGAATGTTCATTTTTCCAAACAATTCCAAATTTAGATTTCATTATTTAGTGCTTTTTCTCCATCCCACTCCATTTTCTCATATAAACTATTCCACAAATGAGCAATCACTAGGACCTTGGTATACATACCCTCCTTATTAAACTGATGTTTAGGAAACTTGTTTTGTACATTCTGAGATGACATCAAGGTGGGCTTTGTATATTGATCTAGTGATGTCCTAGAATATAACTTAAGCAGATTGGATCTCTGTGGCATCTCCCATAAACTTTTTAATAAAAGAGCTTTAGGAGTATTTAAGAATTGAATGTAAAAGTTTGCCAAGTTATTTGACCACTTAATGTGAAGCTATTTCTTGTACACAGCATTTTCTGGACCCCCTGAGTCAGGGAATTGACTTTTAAAGGGTTTAGTGAAGAGGAAAGATATGGTCACTGTCAGAAAGAAGGCAACAGGAAAGTCTGAACAGCAGGTAGTCAAATTGTGGGCAATTAGCATGTAATCAGGCATGTAGTTCCTTGCCCTTTCCAGAAAGTGATTTGCCCCTCTGGAGATTTTGCCATTTTATATTAAGAAAGTAAATTTTAATGGCCAGTTGGGTTGATCTGCATCCTTCAGTATTGCCTATGAAACTTTTGAAGACCAAGCAGATCGGGTTTAACTACATGCAGATATGAGATGTTAAAGGACTAGAGATTCATAAGCAGGACACATCCTAGAATTAAGGATACTGAAGAAGAAGCTACTTGGATAAGCAGCAAAACATTTCAAACAAAATGGAAGAAGCCCAGTTCCCATGACTCAACTTTCAGATATCTCTAAGTGCATGACTGAAGTTCTTCATTAACATCTAGGATTAAAATTTCCTGCTAGAATCCTCTCTGAATCGGGAAAGTGAGCTGTCAGTTCAAATAGCCAGAAACTATTGAGTATGAACTTGAGATTGGTACATTTAGCTCCTGCTAGGAATAGCAATATAGCAATAGCACTTAGACTCATATCCCACTTCACAGTGCCTTTCAGCCCTCTCTAAGCAGTTTACAGTCAGCCTATTGCCTCCAACAATTTGAGTCCTCATTTTACAAACCTCAGAAAGATGGAAGGCTGAGTCAACCTTGAGCCTGGTGGGATCCGAACTGCCAAATTGCAGTCAGCCGGCAGTCAGCAGAAGTAGACTGCAATACTGCACTCTAATCACTGTGCCATCATGGTTCAATAGGCTTTTTAACTGGATTATTTTATATTTTAACATTGTTTTCTCCCATTTTTGATCCATGACTATATATTCTTTAATAAATAAAATAAAAGTGGTGGGGAAAGTAATATATATGGAGGAGGAAGAAAAGGGATAGCAGTAGTCACCATACAGGAATGTAACATACACAACTAGAAGAGTCCTCAAAGGTGATTGACAAATTCAGCAAGACATACGTGTATATCTGTCTATCTTACCTATTTATGACTCATATTAACACAGCATTTGCCTTTTAAAGTCAATATTCCTGCAAAAGAATATATTATTAATGGGTCCATGAAAAAGGACTTAGAAAGTAAGTGAAGACACAAAGAGCCATGGTAACACAATAGTTAGTATGCGGTATTGCAGACTAACTCACTGTTCACTGCCAAGAGTTCAATTCTGACTGGCTCAAGGTTGATTCAGCCTTCCATCCTTCCAGGGTTGGTAAAATGAGGAGTCAGATTGTTGGGGTATTATTCTGACAAAAGCGAGCAGTGGGACAGTTACTCTGGGGGCTCCTCTCTTCTGGAACAGTCTGATTCCCATTCTAATGGCCTTTTGGTGTCTTTCAAAAAACGGGATTTTCCAGAAGCCCTCTGGGATTTGATTAGTAGAGCAATGGTCATCACCAGAATGCGTTGATTCCTGTTTGTTTTATTACTACTAATTGTTGTTGTATTATTTTTTATTAGAACACATTAATGAAATATAGTGCTGACTACCACCTTGATTGCTCCAAGAAAAAGTTGGACCAATTCATGGATGTCATGGGGATCAATGGCTATTAGCTTTGATGATAGCAGTCCCACTTCCCTAGCTTGCTCTAAGATAATCTGATCTTTATGTCTGAAGATTATATGTGCAGTGTCAGGAGTTAACATGATTACGAATCCATCTAATTTATAGGCTTTGTTTTCCATTCTCCTGACTTCATCACTCTTGTAATTTCCCTGTGGTCTTGTCTTGTAATCTCTGCAGTTAGAAAGATGAATGCCAAGAAGTCAAATTTCAATATCCTTGAGAAAAATTGCAGACCTGCCAGTGGGACAGAAAAAGTAGAATTTAAACAGTCATCTGCATTTTTGTCATTCTCATTCAATTTGATGGAAAATAAATTACTCTTCCTCCCCCCCCCATGTGCTGCCAAAAGGTAAACAAAATATCAGCAAAATTCTTATGCTAAAGCTATGCTTGCTTGCCTAAATCACAATGTGATTGAAGGATATATGTGAGAGATCTATTTTTCACTAAGGAATCATCTCTCCAGTGGTCTGTAGAGTCCATAACTTCCCACACTTGAATGAAGTTCAAAAAGAAATCATCTAAGGAAATTTTCCCATGGGGCTTTTCTCAAATCAGAGCATGTGGCCTGCTATGGGAGTTACAGAGTGATGGAGAGAGGTGTAACAGAAAAAAAATAACATAAATATCGTTAATCACTTCTCTACGGTAAACTCAGCTCCAATATATTCTGAAAATTGATGGGTACAATAATAAAAGAATCATTTCCGCAAGATAACATTTTTGAAGATTAAAAGAAACTGACTTTAGAATTATTTTCAATAGAATAATAATCTGTTGATATACGTACCATCTGAACAATTTTGAAATATTTTGATCAGTTCAGGAGTTCTGTCAGGCACCAGGTTAGGGAAGACACATAACACATAATGTTTATGTGTGTGTTTACTATGTATTTGCCTCCCATCCTCACCTAAATACAGGTCCCTTTACTTGGCCTACTTTGATTGTGAGGCATAGAATACTATCTTTTTTACAGGAGCCACAACATTTTGCTACTAGCTTTGTTGATGTCTAAGAGGGATAACGCACTTGTGAACACACATGAAATCTTGGAATTTGAGTTCAGTAGGAAAATTGAACCCCTGGTCCACTCTCTCCTCTACTGGCTAATTTCAATTTAATTTAGAGGTTACATTCTTCCAATGTAATTTGTTGTACACAGAAATCTCTTATCTTGCTGGTCTGGTAGACTATTAAGTATATATGATCAATTGCATACAGTACAGTGGTACCTCAGTACTCATCCTCAATTGGTTCCAGGGGGTGCAACAATTACTAAAAATGATGAGTATCAAACAAACCATATGACCCTTTGTTTTGGCTGGGAAGGACTTTCTGTGTGTCCCTTTTCCTATGTTAGCAACCTTCCCAGGTGGGCAACTTCCTGTCCACCCTCAGTGGCTGTCCCCCACTTCCTTTTATAGCAACTTTCCCAGGATGGCCAATTTTTTGTCTGCCCTCTGTGGCTGTCCCCCTTTTGCAGCACATCAAGTACCAAACAAATGATGAGTACTGGGAAAACATTTTCACATCAAAATATGTGGAATACCAATTTTTTCAATGAGTTTTGAAGCAGCTGAGTACCGAGGTACCACTGTATTTATAAACTTTAACAACCCTTCCATGTGCTTTTATTTTGTATTACTGACTAAGACCAAAGCTGTATGAAGGGGAGTGGGATTAAATAGATGAAAATCTAACTATCAGTGCAACTTTAAAATGAGATTTTGATTCCCACTAATCTACCTGGAGTCTCATTCCTCAGCTTGCTTACTGTACAAAACATCCAGATAAAAGCTGCAGTCTTGAAAGCTCTTCAATGGGATTTATGTAGCCAAACTCTGTGTAGGATTTGAAGCCAAACAGAACAGAATAACGGATCACTGAGTTGGAAAATTTATTTTTAATCTATTAGATAATCATAACCGATGTAGCACTTCAGACAAGATTTACCCACTAACTTGGTGGAATTATACAGACATTTTATTTGATGAGGTACTTAGACAATGTCATTTGATGTGATTCAAACAAATTACTGCTCAGGGTCCAGAAAATAAACCTTCCAGCTACATCAGCATTGGAAAAATCAAGCCCATTTTGTAGAAAAACACAACAATGGATTTTGACACTTTCACTATTAAAGCAAAATGAGTTACAGTCAGGGAACCATCAGTTCTTTTTTTTTTTCAGTGCAACCTTGTAGAATTTTAAATAGGAACTATAATCCAAGCAATTTTTATTTAGACAGTATTTCCTAAATGTACGGGGGTGTGTGTCAGTTTTTAACTGTTAGTGTGCAGTTTTGAATCAGTATTTGACTTCTAATGACTGCCTGCACTAGTTCCTATAGAGTTTTTGATAGGATTTTCCATTGCCTGCTTCTCAGAGCTGAGAAAGAATGACTGGCCCAAAATCACTCCTCTGGTTTTGTGCCTAAGGAGAGACTAGAACTCATAGTTCTAGGACTCACAGACCAGAAAGTGCAAGGCGGGTAAGTTCACAGTCTCCCACTTTCTAGTTTGGTGCCTTGTCCACTACACCATACTGACTCTAATTGTAGTATACTTTCCATAAATACATCTCACTGGAGTACTTTCTAAAACCCTCTATCATGATATTAAAAATGTTGCAAAAGATTAGAAAGCATGGTTATTTAGAAAGCAACTCCAACTATGCTATTTTTATGTGCCTCCTATGTAATACTTTTAATTAAAAAAAAAACTTCTAAAAAGTACTGTATTTGGAATTCACATAAATCATATTGATTGCATGAATTTCTCAAGAGGGAGATCTAGCTTTTGAGGGGATGGGAAATCTTCTCCCCATATCATGGACCCATCTGAATTAAAAACAATAACAACAACAACAAATCAAAATTTTATCTCATTCATTCACTCACTCACTCACTCACTCATTCATTTAATTTCTATCGTGAATATTTAAAGGCTGTATCTTGATAAAATGTGTATCTTATATACTTGAACATAGAGTTCAAAATGCATTTTCTTTTAAGACATATTTTAGACATATTTTCTTCAAAAAGGCTCTGAAATACATTTTAAGTTTTTATTTGAAAATATGTTGCCACAAGAAGTTCCTGATTAATTTCTAATTGGAGTATTTCTCTGAAGGGGTGAAGATTGAATCAGCTTGTGAGATTAAATTCGTCCAACAAAGAAAAACAATACTTAATATTATGGCTTGGCTGTTTTAGTTGTGATAAATGAGTAAACTTGGCCTTTGTGGAATAATGGACCAAAACTTTGTAACCCTGATCTTTCACTACCAGTGTCAAAGTAAGTAACTATACCCTTCTCCTTAGAGCAGGAGTCTCCAAACCAGAGATGGTATTCAGCAGGTTCTGACCAGTTCTGGAGAACCGGTAGCGGAAATTTTGAGTTGTTCGGAGAACCTGGCAAATACCACCTCTGACTGGCACCACCCCCATCTATTCTCTGCTGATTGCAGCTGATCGGCTGGATCTTCTTTCATTGCCCTGCACAGGAGAACGGGGCTGGAAAGCAGGTTAGTGGGGAAGGGAATGGGGATTTTGCAGTAACCTTCGCCCTGGAGTGGGGTGGGAATGGAGATTTTACAGTATCCTTCCCCTGCCACGACCACCAGGCCATGCCCACCAAGCCATGCCCACAGAACCAGTAATAAAAAAGTTGAATCCTACCACATCTCCAAACCTAGTAACTTTAAGACTTGTAGACATCAACTGCCAGAATTCTCCAGCCAGCATGAGAGGCTAAGGAATTCTAGGAGCTGAAGTTGCCAAGTTTGAAGAGCTAAGGCATTACAGGAACAGTGGGCAGAGACCATTGAAAATAGCCACCTCCCCATCTGATGTTTTTAGACACAATAAATTGTGTCTTCCCAAATTTCCAAGCCTGGAAAGACATTGACAGGCTGGTCATCTGTCTGATGAAGTTTGCTTTAACCTACAGGTAGGCTGCTTGTAACATTTGTTGTGGGAAGGAATATTAAATGAATCATATCTCCAAGAGGAAGGAACAGTTCCAAGTTTAGTTTCAAAGCATCATGTTATTTTAAAGTAACAAGGCAAAGACTGAATAAAATATAAGCATTTGGGAAAGATAGTAAGCAATTCACCAGGGGCTGACAGCTTCAGGCAAATGTTTATATTGTATGAATATTTAAATAAAGAAATATATGTTTGAATGTTACAGTTTTCTTCAGGACATTAGATACTCTTGAATAACAGGTTTTATGGCTCATCTTATCAGAGGTTATATTTGGGATTTTATAAAAGAGCTTTGGTGCTTTAGAGGATCAGACTGTCAAGGCTGTATCCCAGATCATAAAAATGTCTAGCATTTATTTAGCATAATGTGAGCCTGGCATTTATTTAGCATGTTTTGAGAGTTTAAACAACTCAGGAACCCAGAACTGAATACACTAAAAAGGGCCAGTAGTTTCCCACGTAATGCAATCGGTGGAATCTGAGAAGAGAAGGTTTGATAGCAATTAAAATCACATCACAGTCCCTGCCATGTTTGCATCATTACGCGCGAGCTCAGTTTGCACTGAGATCAGTTACATTTATCTCCAAGCAAACGGGATGTGTGATCGCAGCGTTAGTGAGCCTACACTTACACAGTAGTCTAGGAAAGGCTTCAGTGAGATAATAAATTATGATGCAATGGTTGGCCAGGAACAACGGTTCATGCATTCCTGGACAAAAACTATAAAACTGTATGCGGAAGATTCAAGGCTGTTGACCTGGGACTTAAGAGAACAAAGAATCATACCTCCACTGTGGGGGAATAAAAAACCAATTGTGAAGCCACAGAGGTGGGAGAGAAAAAGGAAGGTGGGTTGGAGAACTAAAGCAGGCAGTTGTGGGAGGTGAAACTAAGGAATTGGTGAAGTGAAAAATAAGACCTATTATAGCAGAAAAAGGAGTAGCAGACCCTTGCAGCCTCATAAGATCCAAAGATGCAGGCCAGCTATAGCAATAGCACTTAGACTTATATACTGCTTCACAGTGCTGTACAGCCCTCTCTATGTGGTTTACAGAGTCAGCATATTGCCCGCAACAATCTGGGTCCACATTTTACCTCAGCCTTGAGCCGGCCATGAACGCATTCCAGACTGAGGGCAGAGTTAGCCTGCAGTACTGTATTCTAACCACTTCACCACCATGGCTCTTATAGCCACTGATAATCAACTGTTTTCTCCCTGCTATAAGCTGATATGAACTGAAAACCACAGAAACAATTCAGTAAAAGGGAGCAATCACAAGGGTACTGCAAACTTCAGCAGCACCTGCTGAAGTATACGGGCTGGAAGAAAGAGAGTAGCATAGGGCGAAGTGTAACATAAAAAGGGCATCAAGCACCTGGATAAAAGGAACAGAATTTGGGAAAAAAAAATATGTGGGTGCCCCAACACCGGAGGCTTTTAAGAAGATACTAGACAATCATCTATCAGAAATACTATAGGTCTCCTGCAAGAGCAGGGGGTTGAACTAGATGACCTCCAAGGTCCCTTCCAATTCTGTTACTATTGCTGTTACTTACTGTTAAGTAAGCACCTGCTGAAGTATAATCCATTCAACAACTCATTATTCAGATCAGTATATACAGTATACAGTAACCATATTTTATTGGAAAATGTAAAGGTCAGATCTGAAAAAGTGCATATCTGAAAAATATTCCTAAGGATAAAGACATATGTCTATAACTTTGATTTACAAAGGAAAATTCAAGAGCAAAAACAAGAAAATAAGTAATTAAATTAAATCTAGAGGACAGCTTTCTGCCTGTCCTTTATAATAAAGGATGTATCTTCACTGCATTCTATGGGCAGTTGATTCTTATTTCTGTTAATTTTTTTTAGTATTTATACACATGCAGACTGCACATTCTTACAGGCCTAAACCAGACAAGCACAGTATTTTATATTGCTTTTTATGCAAGGTGGACTGTACATATTTTAAGCCTTTTGACCTTCCACTATGTGGAAGACAGAATTTTTCAGTTCTGATTCATGAAGTACTGAACAACAGAAACCTATCTCCAAAATAGGTTTCTCATCTGTCACCTTACCAACTCTTCCAGTTCCTGAACTGGATATGTAATCATTACAAAGTACATTTATTTATTAATTTTAAAACATATCTTATGCATTTCAACAGCAGTCTGCAGAAAAGCTGTAGAACAATGTACACATGTGCAAACTTATTGAGCTGGTTTTTTTGGGGGGGGGGCATAGTAAGATAAAAGCAGGAAGTATTGCATTGCATGATCTCAGCCAACATCACAACATTCTCTGTCCCAAACATACATATTTATACTCCAATCAACTTATCTCGAAGGAAAATCAGTAAACGCAAAGCCTGTTTGGTATAGTGGTAAAGGTGCTGGAGTTGACCAGAACTAGAAAGTAGCTGGTTGGGTGACTTCGGGTCAGCCTCTCTCTCCCCCTCTCCCTCTCCCTCCCTCTCCCTCTCCTTCTCCTAGCCCAACCCTCCTGACAGGTGGCACAGTGGTTAGAATGCAGTACGACAAGCTAACTCTCCCACAATCTGGAGTTTGATATTGAGTGGGTCAAGCAGGGGTGGGATTCAAATTTTTAACAACCGGTTCTGTGGGCATGGCTTAGGTAGTGGGCATGGTTTGGTGGTCATGTTATTGGCTGGGTGTGGCCAACTCAATATCATTCACACCGAGGCACACATCCCCTTGCCTGGCCTCTCATGACTGTGGGGATGCTGCAACAGTCGTAGGTGTGAAAAATGGTCATAAGTTACTTTTTTCAGTGCCATTGTAACTTTGAATGGCACAAGCAAAGTACCAGCAAAGGAGGAGAAAACAACTCCAGAGAAGTTCCTGAGACAGGAAGTCTAGTCCTGCCAAGAATGAAATAAGGGTTAACGGAGTGGCAGTTTCTGTAAGCAACACCAGAATGTTTCCTTCCTGCCTTCCTTACAGGATTAGGCCAGTAATTTCTTCTAACAACCGGTTCTCCGAACTGCTTAGAATGTTAACAACCGGTTCTAGCAAACAGGTGCAAACTGGTAGAATCCCACCACTGGGCTCAAGGTTGACTCAGTCTTCCATCCTTCTGAGGTTGGTAAAATGGACCAACCAGATTATTGGGAGCAATTTGCTGACTCTGTAAACTGCTTAGATAGGCTGTAAAGCACCGTGAAGCAGTATCTATGTATCTGAATGGTCAATGTATCTGAATGGTCAAACAAATGGCAACTTCAAATCTCAACAAATAAATGCTCTGTCTTACATATTGGCAAAAAAAATCAGAAAATAAAATACAAGCTGAATAGTCAAGATCTTGTTGATGACCCAAGCTCTGTAAAGGACCTTGGAATACTCATCTCTAATGATCTAAGTGCTAGAGCCCACTGCAACTACATAGCCAAAAAGGCATTAAGAGTTGTTAACCTAATCCTACGAAGTTTTTTCTCTGGTAATATCACACTACTAACCAGAGCATACAAAACATTTGCTAGACCAATACTCGAATACAGTTCATCAGTCTGGAACCCTCATTACGTATCTGATATTAGCACAATTGAGAAAGTCCAGAAATATTTCACAAGAAGAGTTCTCCACTCTTCTACTCGTTGTAGAATACCTTATGCCACCAGACTTGAAATTCTAAAACTAGAAAACCTTGAATTACGCCGTCTTCGGTCGGACTTAAGCATGGTATATAAAATCATACATTGCAATGTCCTACCTGTCAATGAATACTTCAGCTTCAACCATAACAACACAAGAGCACACAATAGATACAAACTCAAAGTAAACCGCACCAAACTTGATTGCAGGAAATACGACTTCAGCAATAGAGTGGTCAATGTCTGGAATACTCTACCCGACTCTATAGTCTCTTCCCCAAACCCCAAAAACTTTAACCTTAGACTGTCTACTATTGACCTCACCCCTTTCCTAAGAGGTCTGTAGGGGGCGTGCATAAGCGCACCATCGTGCCTACCGTCCCTGTCCTATTGTTTCTCTTATTCTTTTATTTTTCTTATATGTACCCATTTCATGTATTCACAACTATGTATACACTTATACTTATTATCTTGTAAACAATTGGCAAATCAAATAAAATAAATAAAAAAATAAAATCTAACTCTAAGAGTTTATTGGCATTCCTATTGTTATGTTTTCCCACTTATGTGTCTGTGTGCATAAAATATAATAATAATGACATAATAATCCATATAATTAATATCTATATATTATTAAACCTCTTGTGTCTGTTTATAAGCTTTGATTGGATGAAATAGTGCAGTACAGGGCAACAATTTTTGAACTAAGGTACCTTAGATAGGCTAACTTACAGAATGCATCCAAAACCCACAACCCTTTATATCTCTGGGTGAATGAAATTCAAGTAGCAAATAATACATTGGAGTAAATACAGTAATATATGGAGTAAAATCCCAAAACCCAGACTCAGAAACCTCCACTTCACACCCATGACCCATACTGAAGGAAAGAACAAAATATATTTAGGATTATAGAAAAATGATTGGGTTCTTTCCACATTTGGTTGCTTAAAATGTTTTTCTTCTTGCCATACTGAAACAGATGTATTCCATGGAATGTCAGAATGATAAATTATTTAAAAATGCTTTCTTGCAAAACAATTAAATTTTTGAATGTTTCATGCATATTGATGTTTCACGCCTCTTTCCCATCTTTAGAGAAACGCATTTTGACCAATTGTTTTTCCACACTCTTTTTAAAGAGTGAAATATTGCAATTCCATCTAAATGTTTCGTACTTCAGAGAAATGAAAATTACTTACCAAGGCATTTGGAATAATTAGTTTAAGATTCTCATTCAAATGGTTTTCTGTGTATTAAAGGCATGTGCAGTACTATCATTATTTAATAATCCCAAGAGATAGAATATTGGCCTTTATCTCCTGAATGTAATTCTACAAATATCATCTGAAAATGAATTGATTTAAACGATGTTACTTATTTAAAAACTATCTTTATGCTCAGCTTTATCCAAAGGGGATTCTTTTTTTCCTTAAAAAAAAAAAAGTCTTAATAATAACTATTTCTGAAAAACACTACATGGCCAAATTAATTCATATTAAGTCTATAATCAGTCATAGCAGTCAGGAAAATGGATTCTTATAGGCCTAGCACTGAGATAAATGGACCATCAACAGATCAAGGAGCTGGATATGATCTACTACAGGGGTGTCAAACTGGATTTCTTGGAGGGCCAGATCAGCATTGTAGTTGGCCTGCACAGGCTGGCCAGGTGGGGTGGGGATGGAGACACAGGACAGATGGCCTCCTGCAGCACCCACCCACCTCCACATTCCATTTTTGGTAGCAGAGGCACCACAGGCCAGTCATTTGCTATTTCCAGGCCAGTCCTGTGGGCCAGATCTAAGCATCCCATGGGCCGGATCTGGCTCAAGGGCTTTGAGTTTGACACTATTATATACAGGGTCAGGGTCAACTTTTAATTAGGTGAAAACTGCTGGAACCTTTAGAGTTGGTTTAATGTCAATATTCCAAGTAATACACCCATAGCAAACAAAACTCCGAAGCTGGTAGAATCCTCAAATAATAGTTTTATTGGATATATCATATTGGCACAGTTCTGGTGAAAACCGATTCTAAAAGTTGCCACAGTTTTCTCCTAATTAAATTTCAGTTTTTCCCCCTTTCCCCAAACAATCAGTTGCATGGTCCAATCACGGTGCCTTCCAGTTGCCTGGTAACATTACTACTGGTCTCTCTCACAGGTGTGAAAATGTCCTTGATTCCCAGGAGAAAGTATTTTGTTTTGACTACAAACCCCCAATTATCTCTATTCCCCGCTCCCTATCCCTCAGCTCCAGTGTGGCAACACCAAAGCCTCAAAATAGCTTTAGTCAGATCAGCTTTAGGGTTGACGTATAGTCAGGCGGCTTATCCAAACTGTACCAAGCAAACAGACAAGAAGAACCAATCAAAATAGAGGCACACCATGCAAGGTGACCAATTAATTGATGTCTCCCAGGAAACCTCCATTCACCCTTCTGAGTTCAAATCTTAACACAGATTACAAACACTGCAGAAAAATCCTTTCTTTGGCATGTAAGAAGCCAATGTCGGCAAAACTTACGCAAAACAATTGATCGATACTTTGCTACTGATTTTCTGAAGCCTGGAAAATCCAATGACTAAGTATGCATTTACATGGTGTATAAAAAGAAAAACTTGGGAAAATATGTAAACATTTCTAGTGTAAAGAACTACAGTCCACAGTGTGATCCGAAACCTAGCAATAGTCAGTATGGACTAACTGTTGCCAAATGTTATGACGACATGTAGTCCTTGACTTACAATGATTCATTTAGTGACCATTTGAAATTACAATGAAATTGAAAAAAAAAGATGACCTAGGAACATTCCTCGTACTTACGATGGTCACAGCATCCTCTGTGTCACATGATCAAAATGTGGGCATATGGCAATTGGGATGTCGTAAAATGGATCAAAACTCACTTAACAAACGTCTCACTTGACATAAATTTTGGGCTCCTTTGGGGGCATAAGTCAAGGACAACCTGTATTTAATGACTGCATGTTTAACTTAACAACTGCAGCAAGTCACTTAGCAACCAGAATGGACCAAGAAAGTTGAATTAGGTACATTCGGTATTCTCTAAAACCAGCTTTTCAAGCTCTGGGATCATAATGGTGTATGCTGGCAGACATATAATAAGTAAGATATTCTTATTTACATCTTTACATCAGAAAATTATATGCATTCTTAAAATAATGGTAGACATTTCTGCATACCACAAATCCAAACTTACATATACACACACACTTCATTCATGTAAATAAGTAAAAGGATCTAATTTGAATACTGTTCTAGATTTCCTTTCTAAAGGAAGCACATTGCATGTTCTAAGTAAACCTTTTATTTATTCATTCATTTAATTAATGGATTTATGTGCCTCCCATCTTGTCCAGAAGCAACTCTTATGAGTCTTTTAGAGAGTCAGGTGTTAACAGTTTACCCAGAAACCATGAACTGGCCAGTTTTCCATGTGTTCTTCTGTCTTTAAATATTCTATATGCAGTTCATACCTGAGAGTGTGGCTATGACAGTTCTATTTACCATCATTCAGCACAGATGCCAAATTATTAGCCTGCAGTTACATGTTGGGCTAGTATCAGATTCAAAAATCTGCACTTTCATAGCAAGCACAAATGGAGTGTAAAATGGGCTCCTGTCTTCTGATTCATCTGTAGTTGGGAATTGTTTTCCTTGGGTTCACACAATGCTGCTCGTGATTCATAGATTAGAGAGAAAGATTCTAAGCTCACTCGTCAAATATAATCATTTCCCATTTAGTTTAAGAGCTGGGGAGGGGGAAGGAAATTTGATAAAAAGCAAATGTGGTTACCAGTTCATGCACTTGTAGTCAAGATTAATTTGATTGAAAGAGGGTGTGGGGCTGTAGAAAGTTAGCACCCACCCTTCTCCTAGAAAAATGAAATATTCTATTAAAAAAAAAGGCAGAATATTTTACCTCCCTGGATGAGAAAAGGAGAAATAATGGTCTTGGAAATCAGTCCCCACCTTTGTGAATAGCCCCAAGAAAGACTGGGCCATCTTATATATAAGATAAAAGACTTTCAGCTCCAGGGTGATCGGATTAGACCTCCCTCAGATCCAAACCAGAACAAAGCCATTAAGCCATAATAGGAATTGCCCAAAGCCCCTTCATTAAATCACTCAGTAAGATACAACCAAGTCTGGGACTCAAGACAACCTACGAAGTTACCCCTGCATGGCCCCATGGAAGTCTGACAACCAATCAGGATACCCAAGAGAGGGTACAAATCTCTCTCTCTCACACCCATGTGCTCGATTGCCTAGGACCTCAAACCATGTGGTCCTGTCCTCCATTAAACCAACTTTCCAAATAGCCTCCATGTTTCCAGTGTCTTTCTCCCCACTTGGAACTGAACCCAGATAGACATTTTTTTTCCAACAGAGTGAGCAGGGTTTTTTTTTTTTTCTCCTTAGAGTAACACTGCTTCCTCACAGAGCACAAGCAGCTTCAGTTAATACGAAAAGGTGGCTAAAAATAAGGAAGAATTACCTTAGAAATATTTACATTATCCAGATCATGAGCCCAAGAGCATTTCTAATGGTCTGCCTGCAGGAGCATTTATGCCCAATAAAGGAAAGTGAAAATATATCCAAAGAAGGGTTGAGCTGCTACTGGTTCGCCCTGGTTCGAGCGAACCCATAGCTAACATTATGGTTCAGCAAACTGGCAAATCCCATCCCTGGCTGGAAACAGCCCAATTTCTGGCCTCTGGAGGGCCTCCGGAGCCTGGGGAGAACACCCCCCCACACACACTGTGGTGCAGGAGGCTGACGAGGCCACGTCCATCATGGCCACACCCACCCAGCAACCCACCCCTTTCAACCAGGCAGAGAACCGGTTGCTGACTTTTTTGAACCCCTCCCCTTTTTTGAAGCCCACTCCTGGTTTTGGGAAGTATCCTGCTAAGGTTACTATGAGTCACAAAAGATGAGCTAATGAATGGAATTGGGTTAGAACAAAAGGCAAGATGGAAGCAGACATGCTGAGGTCTCTCAAGGTAATATCTATATCTATTTCTATATCTATCTATCTATCTATCTATCTATCTATCTATCTATCTATCTATCTATCTATATCCAACAAAGACAGTATCTCAGCAATATTTGCTTGTTAATTGGTTTGGTGTTTTGATCTCATTGAACCCTTTTAAAAATAATGAGGTGAGATTTTTTTTAGGAAGAGTGCAGACTCTCATAAAGAATTGATGGAGAGAATAAAACATCTTGCTCTTTTCCAAAAGAGCGTTTGCGTGTTCAGTTTGCTTTGTAGTTAAAATGGGTATCTCCTTACCTTCCTTTCTCTTTTTCTAATTCCTTGAAGATATTTTTTTTCCCATCTTTCTCAGCAAGAAAGCCCCCTACCGGGAAGGATAATGCAAAACACAAGAAGGCTGCATTCAGGGGAACTGCTCAGCTATGGCTTGCTAGGCTGAAGGGCTGTGCTTCTCTCTGCTGACCTGCCTTTCTTTTTGCCAGCAGTCTCTGCCCAGTGAGAATGAAAAGATTGCCCTTCTGTTTACAAAGCATCCGACTGCTGGCTGACTGCTAGCTGCATGGGGAAGCTCAGCTTTGACAGTGTAAGTTTTTATTCATGGGCTATCAATGTCAGAAAATGGACCATACAAAGAAATAACTATTGGAGGCAAAGGCCAGTCTGACAAGCAGGTACATTTGGCCCCCAAGGCTCCCAATGTTAATAGGTTGTTGGCTCTCCCCCACTCCCTGGTTTGTCTTCAGAAACAGAAAGAAGGCAAAAAAAGGACTCAACCTTTGATTTCTCTAACAATTGGCATCAAAACAGGGAAGGGGCTCTGCTTTAGGAGAATCTTTGAATCAAACTGCAAAAAAAAAATAAAAAATGACCAGGAGTAATACATATAAAATTATATAGCTTGAAATATAATAAATTGTTAAGTATCTGGGTTTTTTTTTCTAAACAACTAGGATAAGGGTCCCCAAACTTGGCAACTTTAAGACTTGTGGACTTCAATTCCCAGAATTCTGGCTGGAGAATTCTGGGAGTTGAAGTCCACAAATTTTAAAGTTGCCAAGCTTGGAGACCTCTAAACTAGGATGTTAAAAGGAGAGCTTCTTGAGCTGTTCAATGAATTAGACTTTTTCAGTGTTTCAGTTAAAAATTATTCAAAGCAGCAAATATATCATAAGCTTCGTCTTCATAGGTTTCCCCCAAGAACCCTGTCCTGTGAGATGGGTTGAATTGAGAGAGCGACTGATCCAAGATCACCAAGGTGGTTCAAGATGGGACTTGAACTCACAATCACCTGCTTTCTAGCCTGATGCCTTAACCACAAAACCAAACTAGTTTAATCCTGATCTTATAAATAATATGACTCATCTTGGGAATCAATGTTTTCTGGGGAGGTTAAAATAGCTCAGGAATTGTCCTCGACTTCTCAGTTTGCACCCGGTTTAGACTAGGAAAGCAACTGCATCAATATGTTCCTGCATATATCTTGGACAGCAAAGATGACTAACAAGCAAGTGCATAACACCAAACATGCCACTAGAAGGCAAAATCACAAACTACGTTTCACTTACTTTGGCCATGTCATGCAGAGGAATTCACTGGTGAAAGCAGAGGTGGTATTCAGCAGGTTCTGACCAGTTCTGGAGAACCAGTAGCGGAAATTTTGAGTAGTTCGGAGAACCAGAAAAAACCACCTCTGATGGAAGATTTTACAGTATCCTTCCCCTGCCACACCTACTAAGCCACACTCACAGAACCAGTAGTAAAAAATCTTTGAATCCCACCACTGGGTGAAAGCAATTATTTTGGGAAGAGTTAAAGGAAACCAAGCCATCAAACAATGCAGTGATAGGACACCATTAAAGCTGACACCAGCCAGGCTAAAGGAACAGTCAAAGAAATAGTGCAAGATTGAAAGATGTGGCGCCCAATATTAATACTTTTTAAAAACTGTTTAAATCATAGAATCACCAAGAGTTGGACTTGACTGAATGAATAACATCAATACGAAATGATCTTTAGTAAGTTGTCTGATGAGTTCCAAACTCAGTTCCAAATTCTCTAAGATAATCCAAGATGACACAATGGTGAATGGTATTAAAAACCTCTGAGTTATCAAGTACTAATAGTATCAAAAGTTTCTGAGTTACCAAAAAGTTATCAAGGACAATAAACAGAGATAGTTTATCTCTGTCTTAGAGTGACCAAAACCATCCCCATGTCATGAGCTATCCGGAAACTAGATTTAATAGGTTTAAATAAATATACAACTGCTCAAAAAAATAAAGGGAACACTTAAACAACACAATGTAACTCCAAGTCAATCACATTTCTGTGAAATCAAACTGTCCACTTAGGTAGCAACACTGATTGACAATCAATTTCACATGCTGTTGTGCAAATGGAATAGACAACAGGTGGAAAGCATAGGCAGTTAGCAAGACATCCCCAATAAAGGAGTGGTTCTGCAGGTGGTGACCACAGACTACTTCTCAGTTCCTATGCTTTCTGGCTGATGGTTTGGTCACTTTTGAATGCTGGTGGTGCTTTCACTCTAGTGGTAGCATGAGACCGAGTCTACAACCCACACAAGTGGCTCAGGTAGTGCAGCTCATCCAGGATGGCACATCAATGCGAGCTGTGGCAAGAAGGTTTGCTGTGTCTGTCAGCGTAGTGTCCAGAGCATGGAGGTGCTACCAGGAGACAGGCCAGTACATCAGGAGATGTAGAAGAGGCTGTAGGAGGGCAACTACCCAGCATCAGGTCCGCTAACTCCGCCTCTGTGCAAGGAGGGACAGGAGGAGCACTGCCAGAGCCCTGCAAAATGACCTCTAGCAGGCCACAAATGTGCATGTGGCTGCTCAAACGGTCAAAAACAGACTCCATGAGGGTGGTATGAGGGCCCGACATCCACAGGTGGGGGCTGTGCTTACAGCCCAACACCGTGCAGGACGTTTGGCATTTGCCAGAGAACACCAAGATTGGCAAATTCACCACTGGTGCCCTGTGCTCTTCACAGATGAAAGCAGGTTCACACTGAGCACATGTGACAGACGTGACAGGGTCTGGAGACGCCATGGAGAATGTTCTGCTGCCTGCAACATCCTCCAACATGACCAGTTTGGCAGTGGGTCAGTAATGGTGTGAGGTGGCATTTCTTTAGGGGGGCCGCACAGCCCTCCATATGCTCGCCAGAGGTAGCCTGACTGCCATTAGGTAGCAAGATGAGCTCCTCAGACCCCTTGTGAGACCGTATGCTGGTGCAGTTGGCCCTGGGTTCCTCCTAATGCAAGACAATGCTAGATCTCATGTGGCTGGAGTATGTCAGTATGTCAGCAGTTCTTGCAAGACAAAGGCATTGATGCTGTGGACTGGCCCGCCCGTTCCCCAGACCTGAATCCAATTGAGCACATCTGGGACATCATGTCTCGCCCATCCACCAACGCCACGTTGCACCACACTGTCCAGAAGTTGGGGGATGCTTTAGTCCAGGTGTGGGAGGAGATCCCTCAGGAGACCATCCACCACCTCATCAGGAGCATGCCCAGGCATTGTAGGTGGAGGCAGGTGGAGGCCACACACACTACTGAGCCTCATTTTGACTTGTAAGGACATTACATCAAAGTTGGATCATCCTATAGTGTTTTTTCCACTTTAATTTTGAGTGTAACTCCAAATCCAGACCTCCATGGGTTGCTAAATTTGATTTCCATTGATAATTTTTGTGTGATTTTGTTGTCAGCACATTCAACTATGTAATGAACAAAGTATTTAATAAGAATATTTCATTCATTCAGATCTAGGATGTCTTATTTTTGTGTTCCCTTTATTTTTTTGAGCAGTGTATTTTATTAATATTAATTCAGTCCTCATATGAAAGGTGTTAACATTCATTTCTGCATCATAAACACTTGTGCAAAACTTACTAAAAATATTTTTAAAAAGTAATGGTTTGAAAAAATATTCAGGATTCAACTTCTTCACTCAACAGACAATAAGAAAAAAATAAATTAATAGTAAAGTGGGTGTAATCTTGTGCTATGTTTCTGCCATGGAATTACTGCCATAGAATTACTTACAGTAGAAGTTGGATAACAATTCCCTTTCTTTCTGGGGTCCTATTTAGTGCAAATATGGTGGATCAAAAGGGCAAAATTCCTGCTTTGTGCATAAAAATTCCATTCTGCAAGTGACAAATCCAATCATCCAAGGAGAAATTCATTCATACAACTTTAAAATTTTCCCATAATTTTTAAAGCAATAATGCTTGAGGTTCCTACCCTTAGTAGAACTACTACTAAATACATTTCAGAATATTTTCATACCAAACTGAACATATCTGCTCAAAAAGAACAACTCAATCTGCTTGGTCTAGATTAGATCAGAAAGAGTTGAATAATCCTATAATTTGTGTAGGGTGTTTAAGATACAATAACTATACTTAGTTATACTTAGTTATGATGACACAAAACTTTTCTCTTGATTTTAATAGATCATCTTTTTTTTTTCTTACAGTCAATGAAAACGATTTTGATTTACTCTACTGTAGAAATCTGTACAAACATATTAGCTTGAATCCTAGTAATTCATAGATCTTGACCATTGATCATAATCTTCATCCCCCTCCCCCCAGACATAGCGTTCACATGGCAATTAAAGATATGTTCCTATGCACAATTAAATCCTTGGGGCTTGTTTCAGTGAAAATGTAAAGCAGAAGTCATGTCAGAGTAAAAGAGCACCAAAGTGTTAGAGGTGAAACTGACAAATGCTGCAAAGATTTGACTGGTGAAGAAGGAAATACTACATGTAATATGACAATGGGCTTGAAATAAATTTGCTGAGCTCACAATTCAACATCAGCCTGCCTAACATTTCCTACACAAATAAGCACACTGAAACACAGGTCTCCTTTCATATTTGCACTTCTTCTATACTTTCTGATGCAGTTCTGCAATAAAATTGCTAACAGAAGTATTAAATCACAAGGTGGAATGAGTAATTCAGAATAGATTTTCATTTTCCCAGAGAGAAACAAGAGGATCAGAAGTTTGGAACTTAAAAGCAACAGCAATAGCAGAACTTAAAAGCAATAGCAATATTACACTTATATACTTATATGCTTTATAGCCCTCTCTAAGTGGTTTACAGTAGAGGTGGTATTCAGTAGGTTCTGACCAGTTCTGGAGAACCGGTAGCAGAAATTTTGAGTAGTTCGGAGAACTGGAAAATACCACCTCTGACTGGAGATTTTACAGTATCCTTCCCCTGCCATGTCCACCAAGCCATGCCCACAGAACCGGTAGTACAAAAATTTGAATCCCACCACTGGTTCACAGAGTCAACATATTTCCTCCAATTATCTGGGTCTTCATTTTACCGACCTCAATAGTCTCAATACAGCAATTCAGATGGCTTCAGTCCACTTCTGGCCAGTCCATTGGCTTGAGAAGGCTGTTTTAGGATTGCCTTTATTAGATCCACCCAAACTCAGAAGTTTCTTGTAGATGGCAAGGGAATCCAGGCTGCTTTTGTGTGCAATCCTTCAGCATTGGCTGAAGTCATCTATCCAAGAAGTATGCTGATAAGCACTTTAGTAATAGCAAAAGCACTTACTTTTATATACTGCTTCATAGTGCTTTGCAGCTGTGATGACCTGGGGCGTGGCACAAAGGCAACACAGTCAAATAAGCAATAAGAATCCCTTTATTATCTCCAACTTTGCCACCAATGTCCATGTTGTGCATTGACAATAAATGTTTGACTTGAAGCAGTCTACAGAGTCAACATATTGCCTTCAGCAATCTGGGTCCTCATTTACCGATCTCAGTAATATGGAAAGTTGAGTCAACCTTGAGCTGGTCAGAATCGAACCCCTTGCAGTGAGCAGTGGGTTAGCCTGCAATACTGCATTCTAGCCACTGTGCCACCACAGCTTTTAAACATGAAGCTCTGACCTTCTGTTTCTGTGAAGTTTTCCAACCTTAGCCATTTTAAGATGTGTGGACTTTAACTCCCAGTTTCCCAGAGCTTCCCTCATTAAGCAATGAGCAATCAATTGTTAAGTGAGTCGTGCTCAATTTTACATTATTTTGCCACAGTCATTAAGCAAATCTAGCTTCCCCTATTGACTTTGCTTCTTGGAAGTCCCTGGGAAGATTGCAAATGTTGATATTACGACCTCAGAATGTTGCAACCATTGTAAAATATGCCGGTTGCCAAATAACTGGATTTTGATAATTTGACTTTAGGGAGGCTGTAATGGTTGTAGGACGATAAGTCATAAATCACCTTTTTCAATGCTATAGTAACTTTTTTGTTAAATGATTGTAAGTCAAGGACTACCTGTAGAGTAAGGAACAGGAAAAAAAATAACATGGAAAAAAAGTAAAGGTGTTAAAGAAAGTAGAAAGAAAATAGAAATACTGCAGGCACAAGTCCTTTCTGCAATATTGGAGCATATCTGCGTTGCTGCTTCGTTGTGTTCCTTTCCCTGCCTCCAGACTAGGCAGGAAAACTTCTTCCAATGAGGATGCACCATATATGAATAGTACAGCACAAAATGCAGGATTTTTCCCCCTCTTTCTGCTCAAATGATTTGTAATATGACCACTATATGGTAGTATAGAGTTAGTATTTTTGTATCTTTTGGGCACTAATTAGTGGTGCTCTGTGTTTACGCAACCAGGATTCAAACTGTGAATAAATATTCTGAAGCACTGGAATTAGAAAATGGCTGAGTTTGGCTGCATGGATTGTCATGGGTGCTGTAAACTAATCCACCACTAACTAAATAAGCTGAATACAGGAAGCAAGAAGCCATGACAGCAGTGAAATGTCTTCAAGAAAACTAAGCTCAGAGAGCATCAAAGACCCCCACACAAATCAAGGTCAGACTGAAGGAAACTAGTAAAAAACAATTTGAGCCAGGAGCTTGCTGTCACAGAGCATGTAATTTCAAATATCTTCCTGAAACACATCAACGCAACGTCACATAACAACTCAACACATCAACCACACACAACATCACCCTGACTTGTTTACTGTGAGATAGGAAACAATATAAATTGATTTAATAAGATAAATAAATACACATGCCTATATTGCCTACACACAGCATCTTGAAGTGGTAAATACTACTTCAAGGGTAAATACTACTTGTAAAGTGGAACATTTTAAATAAACCTTGGACTATCTCAGCTGCAGCAGGACACCAAAAGATAAGCACAGGTACATAGATATCTGCTTTGGGGAATGGTTAATCCCTAATCCAGGGCAAGACTGGTTCAGGGATTTGATAGATTACTCTCCCCAGAAAATGAATGGAGAATGAACATGAAAAAAAGAAGCTATGGAAGCTGCTTGGAACAGAGTGCAAAGACTTGTTACTGAATGCCACAGAAGTGGGTAGAATTGCCCCAGTTTTTCCTCCCCCACCCCTTAAGTTGAAACATTTATGAATATAACAAAAAGTATAATTTTGCATTTGTAAATTTAGAGAAAGTAGACACTAATGTGACCAGGCTTAAATTAAGAACACTGTATAAATAGGAAATTAAGAATCTCAAATTTCAAATCTGGTGCTAGAATAAGCCTTTCCTGAGAACTGTGCCAAACTTCTTAGATATTCTTCAAATTGAAAAATGGTTTTGTTCTTAACCAACCAACTTAAAGATCCATGCCAGATTTGAGTACTGATATCTAGGACTCTCTGTTGAAAAATTTCTCTAGCTGCAAACTAAATTTAGTTTACTTGTGTTTTGTTTTCTTTTATCTCCGATCTTAATTTGTTTTGTTTACTGCTCCCCTGTCCCTTGGCTTGGCAGGAGAACAAATCAGTCAATCCTAAAGGAAATCAATCCTGATTGTTCTTTGGGAGGATGCATACTGAAGCTTAAATTCAAATGCATTGGCCACCAAATGAGAAGAGAGGACTCATTGGAAAAGGCCCTGATGTTGGGAAAGCTTGAAGGCAAAAGGGGAAGGGGAAGGCAGAGGATGAGATGATTACATAGTGCCATAGATGTAGCGGGCATGGACATGGATTTGGGGTAATTCTGGGAGATAGTGGAGGACAGATTCATGGGGTTGCGAAGAGTCGGGCATGACTTGTGAAGATACAGAATAACAGAGTTGGAAGGACCTTGTAGGTCATCTAGTCCAACCCCCCGCCCAAGCAGGAGACCCTACACCATTTCTGACAAATGGCAGCCCAATCTCTTCTTGAAAGTCTCAACTGATGGCGCTCCCACAACTTCCAAAGGCAAAAGGTTGATTGTTCTCACTGTCAGAAAATTTCTCCTTATTTCCAGATTGAATCTTTCCTTGATCAGTTTCCATCCATTATTTCTCGTCTGGCCTTCAGGTGTCTTGGGAAATAGCTTGACCCCATCCTCTCTGTGGCAGCCCCTCAGATATTGGAACATTGCTATCCAGTGGTGGGATTCAAACAATTCAACTTACAATAATAATAATAGTTCTCCTTTCCCCCAGGTTTTGTTTTGTTTTCAGCATGGTGAGACTTCATCCTCAAGTCATCAAGCAAAAACGTACTTTTGTCTTATAAGAATCTCTGAGGAGTCATGTAACCCTGAATAGGGTTCTACTTGTAGTTTAATATAGAAGAAACTCTTCATGAATAGCTTGTGTATGGCTAACCCATAGAAATAAAAAGGTACTTCCATCTTGCAAACACATTTATGTGCAGTTATTTGCCAATACTGGACTATTTTAACGTCAGTGCCAAACAATAAGATGCTTAGCCTTTTTTAAAAAAATATTTTTTTCTGTAATTAATGGGCTTTCTATCCTACCCTGTACTGAATGGGCATGCCACGCAAGCAAACAAATGAGCTGACTATCCAGTTTTCCCCCAATTAATGTCTATCCGTGATCACTTTCAGAATATGTTTAAGCAGCAAGATGAGATTGGGTTAAAGAGACTGTGTAAGCAATTTTGTCAGAGGGATGGCAGAGAATGTGTCTGTATTGAACATTGTACAACCTGCTAGGACAGCTGGAGAAAGAGAGAGAGAGACAGAGAGATTTCCAGCCCACATATGAAAAATTATTCCTCCCTTCCCCTTTAAAAAACAACAACCAACCAAATGAACAGGATGGAGATAAAAAGGGCACCGTTATCTTGGGTAAATTGACAATGATATATATAGTGTCAATCTAGCTATGACACCGAACTTGAAGACAAATCTTAGAAAGCTATTTCAATCCATTTTTATTCATATATTCAAGAATGCTTCATAATCAGTTCCAAAAATGATTTGTAGAGATTTGTGAACATCACAAGAGACTTCCGATTAAAAGATGAGGAGACCCATTACTGGAAGATAAGAATTATTTTTTTTTATATAATGTAGCTTCATTTCTTTGTTTCACCTTTCCTTAACCTGATGGTTGATAAGCATTTCCTTTGACGCTTGTTCCTTACGATTCCCCCTGCTGAAGTTTGAATGCTAACAATTTGCTGCCTTTGCTTGTTTCTATGTTCTCTGAGGTTAGATAAGCTGCAATGATAGATTTTCAATCACACTAAAGAGAAGAAAATCTGTGCGATTTACAAAACAAAACCCAGTCTGAGGATTAGCTATCTGAGAAAGGTAAAGGAGCTGTAATGTGAGAACCAGAAGAAAGCAAAATAATACAAATAATGTGACTTACTCCAAAAGCTAAAGTGGATGTAACCAAGGTGTATCTAATTGTTCTTTAAACAAAACAAATTAAGATCAGAGATAAAAGAAAACAAAACAAATAACTCTTTTATTGATAGCCGTCTCAATCCTTGCAGCTTAGCTAAATGGATTACCTTATTGATTTGGTATGGGAGAATGGAAAAATTTCAGCATTGTTCATGCTCAATAGCTCTAGATGGAAATGAGGTAATTTCAAATGACGATTTACTGTAATTTAAAACTCACACACAGATCTTAATCAGGACTACACCTTAAACCTTTTGTATCTGAGCCAAACCAACTAATTTCATCTATTTAGAGATGTGCAGTCTCTATTAAGAGACAGTTAGCAGTCATGTTTTAAAACAACCAAGAAGTAACTTGCATGGAGTTTTCTTTTTTCCTTTCATTTTCTGCACTAATAGCTGTTCGCTTCTTCTCCTTCTGCATTTGCTCATGCCCTCAGCAGATATGGGTAGGCAGAATTGTGGAACATTGCTTTGTTCTGAGACGATCATATATCCACAGTGCTCTTGTAGGCTGAAGGAAGTAGCATTATCCCATCTCCCTATTTCCCTCCCACTCTTTTTTCCTGTCTTTAAAAGTGTGCAAAAGGATCTGACACATATTCACAACTAAATGTGTAGAAGTTTTCCCTTTGATGATTTGCTGAAGGTCAGGAGAGGTTCAGTCACCAGGGATGACAAAAGTCAAACCGCGGAGGCAAAAATCTTGTCCAAATGCTAGTCATACATAGGGCAGAGAAGAGATTTCATATTTGTTACAATACCCCATGAATGAGCTGCTAAGCCCCATTGATAAATCTCACTTTAAATAACATATAGATTTCTTTTCAAGCTACAGATCCAAGCCAACTATCCATCCCTTGCATTTTGATATCCCAAGCAGTTTTTTACTACCACAGGTTAGCCCTTATTTAACATTTTATAAACAAAGGGAAACCTGCATTCAGTAAGTATGGCATAGAGTAAGTACCACATCATCTATCTGTCTGTCTGTCTGTCTGTCTGTCTGTCTGTCTGTCTGTCTGTCTGTCTGTCTATCTATCTATCTATCTATCTATCTATCTATCTATCTATCTATCTATCTATCTATCTATCTATCTATCCACCTATCATATATTTATCTATCCATCTATCTGTCTATCCATCTATTTATCTATCTATCTATCCATCCATCCATCCATCCATCCATCCATCCATCCATCCATCCATCCATCCATCCATCCATCCATCCATCCATCCATCCATCCATCCATCCATCCATCCATCTATCTATCTATCTATCTATCTATCTATCTATCTATCTATCTATCTATCTATCTATCTATCTATCTATCTACAGTATCTATCATCTGTCTATCTATCTATCTATCTATCTATCTATCTATCTATCTATCTATCTATCTATCTATCTATCTATCTATCTATCTATCTATCATATTACATTATATTTATAATGTGTGTCTGTGTGTGTGTGTTCCAGCATAACTCTGGAACGCCTTGAGCAATTTTAACCAAACTTGGTACACAGATGACTTACTCTCTGGAAACAAATACTGGGGGGGGGGGGGTGTTAGACACCCCAAACACCCCTGGGGGGGTTGTTCTGTGAAGATACAGCCTACAGTGCAGTGGAGTTGCTATTGTAATGGCTTCACAGTACTCTACAAGGGGGTGTTTGTAAGGAGGACTACCTGCACCACTACTGACACGATGTACATCACACTAACTGACAGTGACACGATGTACATCACACTGATCACATACGGGATGACATTTCTTGACACTTCTGGGGGCCCAGGGAAAACTTTTTAAACTAATTTAATTGTCTCTGAAATCAGGGCCCAGGGAGAAGTTGCTCTTGCCATCGCCTCTTCAGGAATTGTGGAGACATTAATCAGGGGTGGGATTCAAAAATCCCAGCAACTGGTTTGCTGCCCATTTGCTGGGTGGGTGTGGGCATAGTGGGCATGGCCTACTGGAACTTCTGGTAGGGCCACTTTTCACCTTCCCAAGGGTCCAGAGGCTTCCCTTGGGCCTCTAAGAGGGCGAAAATGGTCTCCCCTGGGCTCTGAAGGCCTTCTGGAAGCCATGACTTCCAGTACGTCTGGAAGGAAACATGTTTTTCCCCCTCCCAGACCCCTGCACGTACCCTACATATACCTGCATCAAAAATGGGCTGCGTGGAGACTTCTGGGAGGGGCAGGGTGAGCGGGGCAGGGCCAGCCAGTCAGTTCAAATACCAGTTCCACCGAATTTAACATCTTGTTCACGCGAACTGGTCCAAACCGGTAGAATTCTTCACCTGACATTAATGAAAGGAGGGATAACAGCCCATAAATAAATACCCAGCCAACGTCAGGTTATCGGCTAGTTGTTAAATAAAACTCATTAAGAATGGAACAAGTCACCCTGATATAGAAAGGATAAGAGGCAGTGAATGATCAAGGACATTGACTTGCTTCCCTTGGACAAGAAAAGGATGCACAACTCAAGAGTCATAAAAGAAAATACACATGCAAACACACACACGCACGCACACACACACAGAGGCACACACTTAATTCTTTCTGTCACTTCGTCAGCTTTGGAGAAAAGCTTAGGAAGGATGCTGACTCCAGCTGGCAAAAGTAAAAATGCTCTCAAAAGGATTAGTTTCCAAATAGGGCCTAGGCCAAGATATTAATATGCACAGTACTTTACATAACAAAGATACCTCTTTGTTGATAGTAATAATATTCAACCTTACAATTAAAACAATAAGAACTAATTCAAAATTAAAAAAGAATAAAAATAGAAAAGAAGGAAAACAAATCATAACAATACATACATACACACACACACAAACTATAAAAAGATGATAACAATAACTTATAACAATAAGTATAAATAGTTTTAATAACTTGTCCCCTTCACTTAACATGCAACAAATGACCTTTTCTTCCCATATCTCAACTTCTCTATAAACATATCTTTTTTGTTCAGTTCTGGTCAGCAAAAAACCATTAACGGTTGCCAGAAATAACAAGTATAACATCTAACTGTGATAAAATGAACCAATTTATATTCCTTTCTTTTAACAATTTTGATTCTTATCCCCTCAATTAATGTTCTAATCTAGAACTTAATTTCTTCCATTTTTTTCTTTATGCTTTTTCATAAAATTCTTCCAAAGTTTAGTATGTCTCTTTTGTAAATCCAATCGAAGAAAGTTATCCAGGTCATTCTCTTATTAAAAAAAAAATATCAGCCAGTTTCATTTGCATATTCAATGTAGCATCTTCTTCCACTCACTCCAGTAGCCTGTCACTTTAAATCTACTACCATATCAGTCTCAGACTTATTCAGTAAAATTTGCTCCTCTTTCATATCATCATTCTTCCACAACCAGGAGTTTGATCCTGACCAGCTCAAGGTTGACTCAGCTTTCTATCCTTCCGAGATTGGTAAAATGAGGACACAGATGGTTGGGGGTAATATGCTGACTCTGTAAACTGCTTAGAGAGGGCTGTAAGGCAGGGGTCCCCAACCACGGTCCGCGGACCGGCACGTCCGTGGAACAAGTCCTACCGGGCAGCTGGCTTGCTGGCGCGCCATCTTGTTTTGATGAAAAAGTGCTTCCGGTGAGCTTTTCCGGGTAGAAAGCTCACGGGCACTTTTCATCAAAACAAGATGGCGCCAGCTATGTCGTACCGGGCGCCATAAAAAGGTTGGGGATACCGGGCCGCGGCATAAAAAGGTTGGGGATCACTGCTGTAAGGCACTTTGAAGTGGTATATAACTCTAAGTGTTATTGCTATTGCTGTATTCCAGACTTAGTTTAACGTTGGGCAATGCTAAAATCAAATCAAATCAATCAATTCAAATCTACTTCTGGTTACAAATATGAATATCCTTGCAACCCCCCCCTTCTCAGAACTACATCCCTCAGATAGTCAATTTGCTCCAACAATTTTTGAATTTAGGAAAGCAGTCAAAACCTGTTTCATTCAACAGCTTTTTGAAAGGGAGATGATTTGAGAGTATGCCATTAAATCAGTTGTATGATTGCCTGCACAAGAATACATTATTATGTAATAGATTTATTGTTTTGCTATTTTATGCTGTTTTAATCTTTTTGGGAGTATGGAGTATGATTAGAATTGTAGCCTAATCAAAGTCACTTGCAATGAGAATGCCAAATAAGACTAGTAAAATAAATATATTGAATGTCTTCGTTCCCCTTCCTTTCTCTCCTTTTACTTTATCTACTTTCCCCTTTTCTCACACCTCTCCAAGTTCTCTCATCTTTTGACTCTGCCTTCCTTGTAAAGATAATCTGCAATGAATTCTAAACTTGTTGAGAAATCTGCTCTTCCATCATAACTCTTGAATTTGGGTTGAATTGATTGTGATTTCTCATGATTCAGAGAGAAAACAACTTAACCAAAACTTGCTTGCCATGAAAGTGAATTTCTGGGCATCTATACCTCAACTTCCACATAGAAAATACTAGCTAGAAACTGAAAACTTGAAAATTTATGTCTAAACCAGATTTGACCCTTCTCATTACAGCTTTTATATTTTAAAAAAATGAAAGAAAATGTAGATGATCAGACTGAACCCAAAGGAGGGGTAAATGTGTCATCTGCCTTGAGTCCCTTCATGCACACAAGATAACTAAGTTCAGCCCAACTTGAATTGTGTTGACTTTTATCTACCGTCTTTTACTATGATTGTTAGTAATTCAAATCCCTGTAGAGAGCATTAGTGTACAATAAACCTATATTCGTTTGAATTGCCTGGACTCCTGATTTCTTGTGCTTGACAGCAAATGTGATCTGGCCACTTTTATAAACGGTAGCAATAATCGAGTTCTCTCCCTGGCCATCATTTCCTTTTCCCAAAAAGCCCTTTGATAAATTTTTCTAGCATATTGTCAGAAGAAAATATTTTGGCTGCTACCGGCACGATCATTTTGAGTGCTGAAGTTAATTATTTATGTGTGTATTATTAGTTCTCCCTGTTATATTATGTTTCAAAACAGATTGGCTTCTTGGTGAACAAGTATGTTCCATAATTACATTACTGAAAAAATGGAATCTTGTAGCCTAAAACAAATAGGCAATGAATAATGTACCATTACTGACTTTTGTCATTTGAAATATAAATTACATGGCTATTCATGGAAATGAACATGTGTTAACCAATAGCAGAACTATTTGTACATGTTCCATTTGGAAATAATTGTTCCCATTTGTTGGTTACACACTCCTTAGAAAAATAATGCCCTTCACACCTATGGTTCATTAAAGTTGTTCTTCTTAATGAACCCTATAAATAACTAATAGGGTTAACAGGAGCAAAATTTAACAGATAACAGACATGAAAGTCTCCAGCTCATTAAATTAAGCTCCAGTTCCAAAATGAAGTCTTCCTTGAAAATACCTCTATTGATCTGTTAATCACTAAATGAGCCATTATTTCTGAGCAATTTCAGTACTGCACATTACAGAATGTTTGTCACACTCAATTTAAAAGAGAGCAATTTTATTTCTAAAGTATTATTTATAAATATCCTTATTTTGACAAATTTTGTAGAGAGTACATTTTATGCACCAGGTTGAACATCACAACGCAAGCATGTCATTAAAATATACGATGTACAGCAATTTAGAGTATTCTTTTCAGAGGACATAAATGAGTGTTTCTCAAAGTTGGTAACTTTAAGATAAGCCCAGAATTCCCCAGTCAGCATGATTTAAAAAAAAAAAAAAACTTTAACAACTGGAATCTGGAATAAAAAAAAAAATGTGATGTGGAATGTTTCCATACTTTAGAGCCATTCCTTCATTATAATTCTCTCCAGTTTCTGTTCCACAGAAAGAATTCACCCATTCTCCCAAAAGAACTTTTTCAAGAAGCAACTGGACTTTCCAGTTTTTCTTTGAAGAAGTTTCACTTCTCATCCAAGAAGCTTCTTCAGCTCTGAGAATCTCCATAGAAATTTACCCATTCATAAAATAAACATACAGTCATCCTTGATAGCTTGTTTTAGCGTTCTCTCCCTTTAGAATCTTTCCTTTACTCTTTAAAATTCCTGCGTACCATGGCACTGAAGCGCTGATACTTCCAGATAAGTACCTGTAAGGTCATTTTAGCTATTTTGGTATCTATATTCAGAGAATGAATTGGTAGCAGAAATTTTGAGTTGTTTGGAGAACTGGCAAATGCCACCTCTGACTGGAGATTTTACTGTATCCTTCCCTGGCATGCCCACCAAGCCACACCCACAGAACCGGTAGTAAAAAAAAATTGAATCCCATCACTGCAACACAGGTATCTTTATGTGCACGTCTGTTTGTGTGTACGCCCTAGCTTTTTTAAAAATAATGGAAATGATTATTTCTCTTTAAACCTAAATCAGATGAATTTAACAGAGAATAATCTCCATAGCCTATCTCAACTTTCCAACCTTCTCATTTTATTTAACCTTCACTGTCATAGTGGTTTCTATTAGCATCACTACAGCTTGGTTAAACAAATTTGAAATTATTACATTCTAATGTATGCATACACATGACATTAAGTCAAAAGGATTTGAAATATTACCTTCATTATACAGTTTTTGTGTCTTTAAGTCATACGTTATTAAATTTTTATATGCAAAATATTCAGGCAGCGCACTTATGCAAACAAGAGGGTATGTTGAAAATCCAAGCACAGGAAAGAGGAAAAAAAACCTATCACTGTAATAATTTTCAACAAGAGGGTGAATGTTTCCTACTTTTAAATACAAGAGAGCCAAATTAATAAACTGATTAATTTGCCTCATTAGTCCTAATTTTTTAATGGTAGTTACAATGAGACTGTGTGGAATCAAGATCCCTGTGTAATTGGCATAATCATCTACATGATAATTAAGTTAATCTATATCAGGCTTTTTTCACAATTATTTGAACCGGCTAAAAGTACATTCAGGCCTACTGAGCTGGATTCCCTTTCCTGAACATTGTGAGACTAAAGCTATTTCTTCGTTATTGCCTTACAGTGTCTTTATAGCATCACTTCCCATTACTGATAATTTGACCCAACAATGGTTGGGTAACTTCAAAAGACTGTATAAGTATGATCTGCTTCTTACTGCATTCTCATTCTTGAATCATAACCCCATATGGAAGACACATTAAACTTAATGTAAAAATGATCCCATTAGTTGTCTCATTATTTGTTTTAATAGTGCTGTAAATGAATTGTGACTCCATTAAATGTTTATGGTGGGTTTCAGAGATCCATTTGTCAAACATTAAGATGAAATGTGATGAAGAAGCAGCGTTTCAAGGATATTTGAGGAAGGGACAAGTGAAATTGTTTGTTCAGAAGGATGCTGGTTAAAGTGAGGACAGCACAAAGAAGTCATTTTTCTGGTTCCCCCATGCTTCACTCAAGTTGAAAGACTGTGGCTCATCTCAAATTGGAATGAAGTACAGGAACCTACTCTGCTAATGGAAGTTTTGTGAGAATCAGTGTAGTCTGAAAACTGAGAATTTCTTTTTCTTTTTTGTAATTTTTTTTATTTTATATTTACAATAATCTTTTATTTCAATAGTGTGTCAACTGGGTACATATGTCTTGTGCTAACAATTATAATTAATACTTTTCTTACCAATATAACAATAGTCACATTTTCTTTATAACCATTATCTCTTATGTCTATTATCTTTTTAACAATCTTAACTTATTTCACCATATATTCATCTACTCCATTTTAGCTTGTTTTGTTTTCCAACCATTGATAAAATAGATCCCATACCATGTAATATACAGTTTCTTCTTTTTCTTTAATTGCCAATGTTAATCTATTCATCTCTGTACATTCTAATATTTTCTGAATCACTTTTCCAATTCTGAGCATATACAATCCTAGCTGCTGTTAATACATGAATAATTAAGTATGTTTCTTCTTTGGTATAACATTCAGGTACCATCCCTAATAAAAATATTTCAGGTTTCAAATCTTTTTCTTTGAAGATGTTTTGCTTCTCATCCAAGAAGCTTCTTCAACTTGACTGGATGGTGGAGATCTCTTCAAAGAAAAACCAGAAAGTCCAGTTGCTACTTGAGAAGAGTGAAGCATCTTTGGGATAATCGTGACCTGGATAACTGAGAATTTCCACAGACATTTAGCAAATAAACTGGTCTCCTCACCTGGAGAGGATGTCTAGGGATCCATACTATACAAGACATATACAAAAAGAGGAGAAGGCCAGACATTACAAGGTAAACCCAGATGGAGAGACAACATCACAGACACACAACACAACAGCATTAATTAACAATAACTGAGGCTACCAGAAGAGTAAGAAACAGAACTTTGTATCTCCCAAAGTGGTAGTAAAGAGGGACTAAAGAAGAAGAGAATAAAATAACTGAGAACTTAATGAAGGTAGTAATATGTCTTTAAAAAGAAACTCTGAAAGTTAACTGAAACAAAAAAAAGTTGCAATTTCATATTGTCTTCTTATATTTTTCTTAATACTTGGTTGCCTTCTCAGATTGCTTCAGACTTCAGACTAAGTTTGTTTCTTTAGGTAGTTGGTGATGCATGGTTTTTTAAAAAATGGAATTGCTCTATTTTTGATGTTTTCATTCTTTGTGAAATTTCCCACAGTCATTCTGAATTGGGTGACCTAGCGATTGATTGGTTTATTTTTATTTATTTATTATTTTATTTATTTTTATTTGTCAATTGCTTACAAGATAATAGGTATAAGTAAAAACATAGTTATGAATACATGGATACATATAAGAAAAATAAAAAATATATAAAAGAAACAATAGGACAGAGATGGTAGGTATGTTGGTGCGCTTATGCATACCCCCTACAGACCTCTTAGGAAAGGGGTGAGGTCAATGGTAGACAGTCTAAGGTTAAAGTTTTTGGGGTTTGGGGAAGAAACCACAGAGTCAGGTAGATTATTCCAGACATTGACCACTCTGTTGCTGAAGTCATATTTCCTGCAATCAAGTTTGGTGCGATTAACCTTGAGTTTGTATCTATTGTTTGCTCTAGTGTTGTTATGGTTGAAGCTGAAGTATTCATTGACAGGTAGGGCATTGCAATGTATGATTTTATATACTATACTTAGATCGGACCGAAGGCGGCGTAGTTCTAGGTTTTCTAGGTCTAGAATTTAGAGTCTGGTGGCCCAAGGTATTCTGCAATGAGTAGAGGGGTGGAGAACTCTTCTTGTGAAATATTTCTGGACTTTCTCAACTGTGTTAATATCAGATACGTAATGTGGGTTCCAGACTGATGAGCTGTATTTGAGTATTGGTCTAGCAAATCCTTTGTATGCTCTAGTTATTAGTGTAATATTACCAGAGAAAAAGCTACGTAAGATTAGGTTAACAACTCTTAACACCTTTTTGGCTATGTAGTTACAGTGGGCTCTAGCACTTAGGTCTTTAGAGATGAGTACTCCAAGATCCTTGACAGAGTTTGGATCATCAACAAGGTCTTGACTATTCAGCCTGTATTTTATTTTTATGATTTTTTTTTTTGCCAGTATGTAGGACAAAGCATTTATTTGTTGAGATTTGAAGTTGCCGTTTGTTTGACCATTCTGATACATAGTCAAGGTCTTTTTGAAGAGTAGCAGTATTGCCTATGGTGTTGGATAGCTTTACATCATCAGCAAAGAGAACGCAGTTGCTCTTGATATGATCACAGAGGTCATTTATGTAGAGTATGAAAAGAGTTGGTCCTAGAACACTGTCTTGGGGGACTCCACTGTTGACAGGTACAGAATTTGATAGGACGCTCCCAATTTTGACCATTTGTTATCTGTTTGACAGGAATGCTTCTATCCAGTTATGCAGGTGTCCAGAGATACCGTAAGATTTTAGTTTTAGGAGTAGTTTGTCGTGTACCACTGAATCAAAGGCTTTACAGAAGTCTATATAGATTGCGTCTATTGGTTGATTAAATAGATTGGCTGATTAGATAGACTGGATAAACAAATAAGTATTTTCTTTTGGAATGTTTGGAATTTTGAGAGATCATCTGGAGGGTCATCATAAAGTTCCCCAAAGTGCCATCTCAATGTTGCTTGATAAGTACTACCCTATGGCTTCATTCAGACTCCTATTGGCCTCAGCTGAAGAAGAGTGCTCTTGTCTTGAGAAGTCACTTGGCAACATTGTGACTAAAGTAGTACTAAAGCATATTATCACCATTAGGAGAATAGAAATAATATTTTTAGTCCTATTCCAAAACATTATTCTAAAAGAAATTGAGGAATCCCTAGTTATATAGCAAAAATGGCTTTTAGAGTATTTTCCCAGGGTAAAGCTGCAGGATATATTTAAGGAGCTTAAGGAGTTGGTGACCAGATGCTACATGTGGGGTACTGCATTCTCTTCCCCCTTTCCTTTCAAATATGAAGTGTTGCACAGCTATGCTTGAAGCCCATGTTCTTCCTAAATGAGCAGCAGAATGATTAAAAGTGAAGTATATAAATCTGAAGTCCCATCTGTTGGAATTCATTGTTGGAATATATTTCTGTGCAACAACTACAGTAGTATCCAGCCAGTAGATGACAGTATTTAAAAGTTTGGTCCTATGGTATATACTCTATGCTCTTTTGTTCTGAATAGAGTTTCCTGTTACAGTTATATAGCTGAGCAGTAAAACACATGGTGACTGTACTCTTCGTTTGTGGAACTTTATATAAACATAATTTCTAACACTATCCCCATCAATTTCAGAGATGCATCTGAAAAGATAATTAGCATGCTGTAAGGGTATGTGGGAATGACCTTGGGAGACAGAAGGAAGAACCACAGCCTGGAAAACCAATGTATAAAACATACCTCACTCCACAGAAGAAAAGGAAGGCCTGGAAAACATTTAAGAAGGATTATTTAAAACTTGTTTTTTTAAGTACATAAAGTAGTAAATACATAAGTACATCCAGATTTTAATTGATTATATTCCATCAGGTTGTTTTGACTCTGCGATAATAAAGATGATTTTTTTCACGATGATCTAGCCTTAACCTGATTCTTCAGCTTTTCTACTGCTACTGTAACTGAATCCATTCACCCTGCTGCTAGTTGTCCTCTTCTTCTCTTTCCTTCCATATTTTCATAAGCATCAGAGCCATCACCAGATATCAAGATCTTTGCAAAATCTGTCCAAAGTAGAACTTTGCCCTTTGAACATATTAAGTTTTAAATGGAAGCCTCCATTGCATCTTTTCCAGTTGCATCATTTATTCACTAGGCATCTTCCAACTATGTATCCAAGAACATTTGCCTTTACTGAACTTAGTTTGCCTATTAGTAAATCAAAGTTATTTTTCTATAAAGAAAGATATCTCAGGATTTTAGGACTCTCTTCCCAGGAGGAATCTAAATCTTTTCTTTTGCTCCAGGAATTATGGAGGGAATAATAATGTTTATTTGAGATCTGGAAAATGGAAAATGTCGACTTCCAATGAAGACAACACAATACATTTCAGTTCCAGATCATTTTCATGAAATGAATAAGAATTATAGCTCCTGAATAAGTGTACTTGATTTTCTTAAATTGCTTGTGAATATGTCATTATTCTTGGGCATATATTATATGCAAAAGTAGGGTTAAGATTTTTTGGGTATACATAGAAGTGATTTATATCTATGAATCCAACCTACATTATTTTATGGTCACATATATTTAAGCACTATGAAGTTCATGAACAATGCCTGACAGGGTAATGACCAGTCTTGCTCACCTACCACCTAACTGCCAAACCATGGATTTATTCTGATTTAGATACATTAATTTTCATTTAAGGAGATGTGAAATCAATGTACTAGCTGGTGGGTCATTCAACTGCATATACTAGGTTAGCTTGCTTATGACAACCTTGGTGGAACAATAGCTGAATCAAACTGAGCCACATGAAGCAATATAAAGTGACAGGACCAAAGCAGCTACCCTGGAAAAGGCAATATGCTGAAGGTTTGTTCATGGAGAATGTGTTGAGTTCTTTCTCTATTGATTGAATTTATATTCTACTTTTCCTTCAAGAAAATTTGATGGTGCATAATCAATCAACGGTGCATAATCAATCAATTTTCTTCAGGAGCTGAAGGCAGCATACATAGCACTCTGTCCTGTAACATCATCTGGTAAAATCCCATAGGGAAGGGTTGCTCTAGGTCTCTGCCCTAAGACAATGTCTTCATAACACTTCTTGAGAGTGAACTTTATTTTCCATGCCCTTTCTTTTCTGGTCCAACATAACCCTGAATTATCCCCGCTTCCATTCTGGAGGACAATTAAAAGAGGGTTCTTGCAGAGGCTCTTTAGGGATGATCAGGACAATGAAGGACCTCTGGGAAGTTTGTCCAATTGATTGTGAAGAGGCATAACTTATATTATTTTGTTTTGCATGTTTTGTTCTTAATCATACTGTATTTAAATGGGAGAATGGGTGTCACCAAGAGTTGTTTTGGATTTAAAAAATATAATATAAGCTCTAGTAAGTAAGCAAGTATTATAAATAAATCCCTACACACACATACACATACACGCACACATACACACAAAATAACAAGCTTATTACATGAAATTTTACTGAAAGAGAATGATTGGCTTAAATTCACCCAGGGTTCTTTCACTATTGAGAGTAGACTAGGATGTTATCCAATATTTTCAGATTCAGTCCAATAATTCAGAGTTCTTTGGAATCTGGGCCATGTACAAATTTCTTTTTCTTCTCCTTCAACTTGTTCTGCTTCTGCTTCTGCTTCCTTCTTTATTTCACACTAGGTCTTCATTTATATAGGTATAGCTACTGTTGGTATAGCTATTTATGCTGATCACTATTGTAAATTAGGCTTTTCCAGTGTAAATGCCAATAATTAACATTTAGCAAGAATATAGTGATGGCATAATATTTTTTTGAATCCTACTTAACTGACAGCATTTAAAGGGAAAAAAGAAACATAGTTTGAAAATGCAGCCTGTCTGACAATATAAACTGACATTAGTTGCCACTGAAAGCAATCCACTCATATAGGTAGTCCTTGATTTACAATTGACCACAACTAAATACAAAATTTCTCTGGCATCATGTACCAACAGTATTTTATAAAAGTTCTCTTGAAGATCATAACATAATGTAAATTTCAAACCTTATATAACCACATATTTTCCCACAGATCCATCTGTATATTATAACCAAAATTCTTTGTGTACATTATCATATATTATTTAATCGTTTCTTCTCCCCCACCACCATACTTCTTTGAGTTTTGGATTTTGGAAATAAAGGCATGGGAGGAAACATATGTATATAGATGTATATGTTGAGGTAGCAAGATTTCATATTAGGTACTGTGGTAATATCTGAATTGTTTGATGAGATTGAAACTTTAATCTGTTTTTAGAGTAAAGGTTAGACAAAAGAATACATATCCTGATTGCTGTTAAATTTAGGATAGATTAGATTAAAAATCAGGCAAATACAGGGCTCAGAAAATGGCAGCTAATAATGAAAAATAGTGACATTGGAAGGAAGAACATTTATATTAACCCAATGAAAGAATAGATAATGATGTGATCCATTAATGTCCCTATAATAAGATCAGTTCATATTTCAATACAAGTCATTTGATTTGTGCTTCCCACACAAATGCAATTATTCTTTGATATTTGCATATATCCACACAAAAAGTGTATTGGTAAAAAAAAATGCCTTGAACAAGGAAAAATTTGCTTGAAAAAAGATGTGCTTTTTAAAAATAGTGCATACAAAATGTGAGCAAATTGTTGAAAGGACTTTTCTTTTTTAAAAAAAATGCAAACCCATTTAAAGAGGATCAAACCAAATGATAGAAAAGTATGTGAAACTACAATTAGCAGACTCTTCTACCTTTATGACCAAAGTGAATGAGATGGAAGCAGAGATTAAATAGCATAATACCTTGCTGTATGGGTCATGGTAAACCCATCTTCTGCACTATTGTAGGCACTTCTATTCAAATTACACAAAACTCCCACAAAGGTGGGTATGAGATTGAACCCTGACCTTTTTAACCTTAACAGATGTCTTAGTATACTTATATACCCTTTTTAAATCAAGGCCAAAACACTTTCTCACATCAATCAGTACCCAGATGAGCAGAGATTAACACTAAGATTACCACTAGAGTTCAGGGGTATCAAACTCATGGCCCATGGGCCTGATGTGCCACATGCTAGCCATGCCCACCCTTGGTTTAGTGAAAGGGAAAAAAGACATGCTAAAAAAACAATGTGACGTCTTGAGTTTGATATCAACTCGGACAAACAAGCTGACAGCAAGCAACAGCCCAATCAAGGAAACATCAAGACCACTCCCAAACATTTAAAATGAACTCCTGTCTAGCACTGATGATGTTGCCTAGTTTGATAATGAAATGTCTGCAAGAAAACTAGGGCTCCACAGAGAGCATCCAGGAATCCGCAATCTTCAACCCTGAGCTACAAATATTTTCTTCTACGAAGACTTTATTTCAGGGGTTCCTAAGCCTTTTGCTATCACACATCATTTTAGTGTAATCTTAATGTACATGTCTCTTTTAAAAATCCAAACACCAAAATAAACACAAGTGAACATCAAAAATAACACAATGAAAATTTATTTTCAATACCCATCAAAAACACAAAAGCAAAAGGTTTTCACATCTGTCTCCTGGATATCATATTTTCCAGGTATGTTGGACAACTCTAGTCAGCAGTGCCAATACTAGATGGGAGTGACAGAAATGCTAGTTCAACACACCTGAAAATCATTCCATGGATAGGGAAATGATCCATTTGTTATAGCTTACCCTCTCCTATAAATTTATTTAAACTTTTTTAAAGCCATCTAAGCTGGTTCTTATTACACAACCTGTGGAAGTGAATTCCTTTAATTATTTACTAATCAAAGAACAGTCCTTTATCTACCACAGCAGTGACATTTGTGAATAGCTATGTACATTTAAGAGGACAAGTGTCCCTGAAATTAGCAATCATCACAAAAAGAGCTATTGAAAAAGGGTCAGCTGGCATGCTTAATGTCAGAAAACTAGAATGTTTAAAACATCCAGAATAATTATAATTTTCTGTTGTACATCTTGAAAAGCTCAGAGACTGGACTTAAAGGTGTTGCCGGGTTAGAAAGAATTGGACCTAAGGCTAGTAGTTACCTTCAGTATAGGTGAGAAAATGGAGCAGGGTAGTGGTCAAAATTGGTGGGAAGCACATTAAGCCACCAGTTAGCAAATACAAATTCTGGATCATGAAGCAGTTGGTTTTTAACAATGGTTCGCTGAAGAATGGTCTTCCTTAGATGAAAGCTATGTTTCCAGTCACTTTGGTCTGTTATTCTTTTCTGATGCACCTACATGTCTATCAAAATTGCATTTTCTTTTTTTTAAAAAGGCCTGAGTTAAAATTAAAGACAAATAAGAGGAAGAAATGGAGTTTTTATTTAAGGACAGAAATCTTTCCACCCATGCCAATTTTCTTCTCTTCCCTCCCCAATTTCCTTTAGATTAAGATAGCTTTTAGCAGATAAAAAAAGCAAGTTCAATATTACTGACTTCCTGATAAATTTGTAGACCAACTGCATGCCCTCTGTCCTAGTCTAAGACGTGCGCAGATTGGAAAAGACAAATACTTTCTTGCTGAAAGAAAGGTTCTTTTTTGTTGCACACAATTTAGCTTAATATGGTTTGTATAAAGTGGGCAGCCTATAAAAAGTTGCACCAATATGCATATTGTGTTAAGCTTTTCCCCTAATTATAATAACTAGCACACATAGCTAGAAGGTATCCTACATGGCATGGAGCCAGATTACCTGTGGAGACATCTTTGGCCCAAAGCATCAGACCCTCCCACCCAGTCAGGCAGGGAAAGTATGCTGAAGGTCCCATTAGTTGACTGGAGGGGTTCAGGTAGACAGCCTTCTCTGTGGTCTTTGAGACAAGTCCCCATTCTGCTAGCCTTCCATAAATGCTTGAAGATCTGGTTCTGCCAACTTGCTTGGGGCCACAGTAGAGAACATGGCCATTTTTAATTTAAATTATTTTGTTTATAATTGTTTTTATTATATATATTATGTATATGGCTTCTCCATTTTTATATCTATTTGTATACCATCCAGGATCACTCAATGAAGGAGACAGGCTCTTTCTAAATGTGCTATATAAATAAATAAAAAAAGGTTGCTACTGTTTACTGTTTTATATTAGTGTTTTCTTTTATTATAAGTCACTAGAATTACCTCTAGGTGAGATGGGCAGATAGATAGATAGATAGATAGATAGATAGATAGATAGATAGATAGATAGATAGATAGATAGATAGATAGATAGATAGATGGATAGATGGATAGATGGATAGATGGATAGATGGATAGATGGATAGATGGATAGATGGATAGATGGATAGATGGATAGATGGATAGATGGATGGATAGATGGATAGATGGATAGATAGATAGATAGATAGATAGATAGATAGATAGATAGATAGATAGATAGATAGATAAATATAGAAATAGACAGAAAAACAATACATAAATAAAATTATTTGTCCAAATAGATTCTGCAAAGAAATACTCATATCCTGGGTTTGCAAACCCAGGAAATGTTCTTTATTACTATTAAGGAAGAATCTTGAAATAAGAGAAATTTTAAAGTCTACCAATGAAATTCTCCAGATCATCTTATACCTAGCATAATTAAGATGGAGTTATCCTGAGTCCAGGGGTGGGATTCTACCAGTTCACACCTATTCGCTAGAACTGGTTGTTAACATTCTAAGCAGTTCGGAGAACTGGTTGTTAGAAGAAATTACTGGCCTAATCCTGTAAGGAAGGCAGGAAGGAAACATTCTGGTGTTGCTTACAGAAACTGCCTCTCCGTTAACCCTTATTACATTATTGGCAGGACTAGACTTGCTGTCTCAGGAACTTGTCTGGAGTTTTTTTCTCCTCCTTTGCTGGTACTTTGTTTGTGTGGAGGGACCATTTAAAGTTACAATGGCACTGAAAAAAATGACTTATGACCATTTTTCACACTTACGACTGTTGCAGCATCCCCACAGTCATGAGAGGCCAGGCGAGGAGATGCGTGCCTCAGTGTGAGTGATATAGAGTTGACCACACCCAGCAAATAACACGACCACCAAGCCATGTCCACCCAGTCACATGACCACCAAGCCACACCCACCACCTAAGCCATGCCCACAGAACCGGTTGTTAAAATTTTTGAATCCCACCCCTGGGAGAGGACAACCAATGATCTTCTGGGCAATGATGTTAACCCTCTGGAGTGCTGTCCTATCTGCCACAGTGCAATTGGCAAACCATACAGAGGTGCAATAATTTAAATACTCTCTATGGTGCAGCGGTAGAAGGTCACCAGCAGTTTTTCATTCAGTTGTTTTTTTCTGAGAAGTCTCAGGTAGCATAATCTCTGCTGGGCCCTTTTGACAAGGGCTGCAATGTGAGCACCCGAAGTCAGGTCCTCTTTTATGGTAACACCCAGAAACTTAAAACTGGCCACTTGTTCCACTCGTCTCCATTGATAAGCAAGGGCTGGATATCTGATCTGTTCCTTCTATAGTCCACTCTTAAGGGCCTTTTGCCAGTGAGCCCTGAATCCACATCAAGCAGAGCTCGTCCATCTGAACGGACAACTGTCCATTGACTGGAGAGCTGGGAAGGAACAAAATTTGGCCCTTGTTTGGGGGTCTCCCTTGTATCTGGAATCTAGTATTAGAGAAGGGTGATGTGGCTTTAATTCCGGTGGATCTACAAAGTAACCAGCCAATGTCTCGATTAATGACAGTGACTGCACTACTGCAAGGGATCCACTTCTAGAACCCAAGGGATGAGGGTACTCCTTGACTTATGACCACTTTCCTTTGCAAAGGGAGGGAGTCCTTGTCATAGCCACATCGGAGCTGGTTCGAAGGAAAAGAAGTGGGATGCCCACAGGGATGGCCCATCTCCCTTGGCCTCTTTGGAGAGTCCAGGGGCTGAGGACGATCCTGTCCAGGCCCTCAGGCATTGGGGGAGATGGTCGACTGGACGGAGAGCTGCCTGCCCTCCAGACACAGCGAAGGATCGGCTGCTGACAGGTAGTGGTGCTGATAGGTAACAGATCCCCTCTGAGGATAACAGATGAACAGAGTTGGAAGGGATCCTGTAGGACATCTTGTCCAACCCCATGCCCAAGCAGGAGACCATATACCATTTCTGACAGATGGCAGTCCAGGCTCTTCTTGAAAGCTTCCAGTGATGAAGCTCCCATGACGTCTGGTGGCAACTTCTGTTCCATGGATTGACTGTTCACATTTTCAGAAAATGTCCCCTTATTTCTAGGTTGAATCTCTCCTTGTTCAGTTTCCATCCATTATTCCTTGTCTGGCCTTCAGGTGCCCTAGAAAATAGTTTGACCCTCTCCTCTCTGTGGCAGCCCCTCAAATATTGGAACACTGCTGTCATGTCTCCCCTGGTCCTTCTCTTCACTAGACTAACCATGTCCTGTTCCTGCAACCGTTCACTGTATGTTTTAGCCTTCAGTCCCCTAATCATCCTGGTTTCTCTTCTCTGCACTTTTTCTAGAGTCTCAACGTCTATTTTATTGTATGGTGACCAAAACTGGATGCAGTACTCTAGATGTGGTCTTACTAAGGTTTTATAGAGTGGTATTAGGACCTTTCTTGATCTTGATTGTATCTCTCTGTTAATGCAACTTAAGTTTGCACTGGCTTTTTTTGGCTGCTACGGCACACTGCTGGCTCATATTCAACTGGTTGTCCACTAAGACTTCAAGATCACTCTCACAGTTACTGCTATTAAGCCTTGTTTCAGTAAAGTCTTAGACGTAGGCAAGAAAAACCAAAAGTGCCCATACAGACATGTTTTGTTTTGTTTTTTGCCTAAGTGTAAGACTTGACTTTTCTCTACATTGAATTTTATTTTCTTAAATAGGGCCCAGTGTTCAAGTCTATCCAGATCCATGTGGATCTTGAGCCTATCATCTTGGGTGTTGGCTATTCCTGCCAGCTTAGTATCTTCTGCAAATGTGGTAAGTTCCCAGTCTATTCCCTCATCTAAATAGTTGGTGACTGCATCATCATGGATGCCTTGACCTATGGGCAACCCAGCCCTGGGTGTTGTCGGAATGATTGTTGTCCTACCTGCCAGATGATGCAATGGAGAAGAAGGCTCCTGGAGGAGACCCCGTAGTTATAATTCCTTAAGCTCACTTTACATCTTTATGTCATTGTCCAGAAGCTGGTAGCAACATTGGGATTTCCTTGAATAATCAGGGAGACAAATGTCTCCTTCCAATAGTGTAGATCAAAAGGCAGAAAGGCCATTTCTGTGTTCTCTCCATCAAGATCCAGATAACTGAGCTGTAGTTAAAAAGGAGAAGGGCATTGGCAATTACTCTGAGCTATTGGTCCAAGTGAAAGTCCAAGGATGTGGTCACAATGTTGATGTCCTCTATTATTTTTGATCTTCCAGGGCTGCAGCCCCAGAAACAACCTGAAAAGCTCAGTCTCCGGTCTACCAATGGAGCAGCACCAGTGTTTGGGGTCTCCCTTCTCAGAGGAAGGTAGCCTTATTTGTTACCATCCAGGAATCATGAGCCTGCACTAATTAACATCTGGAGGCCATCAGGTTGGGGGTTCTAATTGATAAGCAACAACTAAGAGAGACTCAACAGCAATGAATTAACAGGTGGCAGACACCTGTCCAATAATTGTCAGTTCTGTCCTATTTTTTCCAAATTTGATAACTGCAACCTCAGTGTAATGGTGCATTTATTTAAGATACACTTATTGTTCCTTTACATGAAGAAAGTGGTTACTATATGAGGAACAGTCAACTCTATCATGTGTCTTTTTAGGTATAATTCTTGGTAAATGGAATCGCATCCAATCCAATCCAATCACATTTATTACAGTCAAAGGGCAGAGACCAGAACAAATAAAAATACTCAAGGAATATCCAGTTAAAAATTCTAGAATAGAATAATAAATAACAGATAAAATCTGCATTAAAATCACATATGTTCTAACTGCTTCTGCTGTTGATTGTTGATGTGCTTCTTCTTGTTTTCCTTCACATTCTGAATAGGGGTAACTTTCTCCTTCAGTTGGCTGCAGTGGCTTTTCTCAACATAGGAACTTTGGTTTATTTGCGCCAGTTCATGCTATACACTGTACAGGTGGTTCTTATGTTCTTAAGAAGTTTCCAGGACCCTTCTAGGACTTTGTCAAAGGTTCTAAGGGAGCCTTCCCATGTTTGAGGAAGGCCACTTGGATATTAACTTGCACAGGGATTTCTGGAGTCATGTGTTTCACCAAAGAATTCTTCTCTAGGCCTCACTGATGGATCATTGAGGATGGAGGATTTGGGGAGAGAGGGAAGAAGGTGGGTGGGGGACTTGCTACCTTGTGTGCCAGGCGAGTCTGCCTAGAGTTGAAACTGGGAGCTGGAACAGAGCAACTGAATGGGCCAAGCAATTGGGGTCCAAGCAGCCCGCAGGAAAGGCGAAGAGGGGAGAGCAGCTAGAAGCTGAAGGGGAGCCGAGGGGTCCCCAGGAGAGGCCTTGGGGGAGCAGAGAGCCCCGAGGCAGCAAGGCTGGGGGAGCGGGTGCCAGAATGGGAAGATAGGGATGGGTGGAGGGTCTCGGGGATAGGCAGATGCTCCTGGTGCTCCAGAGCTTCTCAGGGGGAAGCAAGAGAAGGAGGAGGCCATGCCTAACACCTACCTGTCCTCTCCTTCTTTCCTGCTTTATATATGCCCACTTTTGAAAAGAAGTAAAAACAAACCTCCAATAACCGAAAAAGCTCTGATATATACCTATACTTTGTGTTTGTAATGTGTTATGTATGTCAAATGCTTTACAAAGGTATTACTTAAAAATACTTCCAGTAACTCAAAAATCCTAATATATGCCTATACTCTATTTCCCTTCTCTATTAGATGGGTCCACTTTTTGGAAAAACATTTTTGGTTAATAAAAACTCAAGTGACTTAACAAGCCCTAACAGATAGTTCAATTCTATACTTCTACTGTACTCTGATGGGTCCAGTTTGATTTAAAAAACCCTCTAGTTGCTAAAAAAAAAAAACCCTTCCTCTGCTATGTGCATAAACTGAAACCCCAGTGTCTATTTTCACCCTGCAAAGAAACTTTAACCGGTTGTTAAAATTTTTGAATCCCACCCCTGCCTGAGTCCCTTCCTCGTGTTTTTCATTCCCCTTCCTTACACTAGTTTCTGTCACAGTCTGCCTCCTCCTTCAAGTTCCCAGGTCTGTTTGACGTTCTGTCACCCTGTGTTTCAAATGGCAAATGACTACATTCAAATAACCTATTAGGTAGTTCCTAATTTTTCCAGTTAAATGCATCACTCTCATTATTATTATGAATAACAACTTTCATGTATCTTTCTTAAAATTCTAATTAGTCACAGAACTGAATACAGACCACAGCTGGCTGTTGGAAATATCTTAGATATTTCACACAAGAATAAATGAGTGTGGTGATCAATTATACAGAAAGCATTCCAATTAAATGAAACTAAACAAAACTGTCCCTGATAGATTGGCAGACATCTTGTTAACTTTAGGAGGAGGGTAAAACCTGTGATATAATCAGACATGAAATGCCACTGAAGGGAGCTCGTTAAAACAGGTTCGTATATTCATACCTAAAAGCCTAGCTGAGGTGGATTTTCCCCAAATTTATGAAGCTGCTTGAAGGAATCATTAGGAAAGGCTTTCTCCTAATGAGAGAGATAAGTTAGAGATGATTTGGCACGAGGTTTAACCTCATTAGGACTCTCCTCATCTGTGCAGGTTTCCTGGGAGAATTCATTTTGAGTACACAATTGTATATGATGGCACATGTAAGAAACCATGAACTGGAATACTTGTTAGAATTAAAGTCACTGAAAGCGGGTGGTGAATCTGATTCTTACCCTTCGTGACCTATTGAGAGATTAAGCACAGCATTTTTTAAAAAAATTAATAATAATTCTCTAATTTGCACTTCAAATAATTGTTTTTGAAAAATGAATGAACATCAGAAGGTTCTCTTTGTCTAAAGCAAACTCCTGGCGCGTGGGCCAGATGTGTCACATGCTGGCCACGCCCATGCCCAGTTTAGTGAAGGGGGAAAAACAGAGGTGGTACTCAGCAGGTTCTTTTTTTTTTTTTGTAAATTTTATTTGAGTTTTCACAAAAAAAAAAAAAAAAAAAATACAAATAAACATCTTTTTTGAAAGTAGCGTAATCCCGGGTTACATTTCTTCGTACAGACACAAATTCAATTTTATGCTCATTTTTATGTTCTATTCCATATCTTATTACTGTTTTACATTTTCTGCATAGCTTCTCCCCTCTTTTAATTTTCTCAATTTTATTTTAATTATCTCATCTCAATTCAAATCATTATATTTATATTTTTTGTCTGTCCTGTTTCAATTATCTATTATCTTTTCTCATTAATCAAAGTTTCTCCTGTAGTTACTGATTGGAGTATGACACCTTTATTTCTTTTAAGTTTATCCATTTAACTCTTATTTAGGCTTCAATATATACCCCAGGCTTGTCCAACCCGCGGCCCACGGGCCGCATGCGGCCCAGGTCGCCTCGTAATGCGGTCCAGTGCCCACCCCAACCGCCGCCGCCGCTTCTGCCCCTGCCGCCGCTGCTGCTTCTGCCCCCACCGCTGCTGTTTCTGCCCCTGCTGCCACCGCTGCTTGTGCCGCCGCCGCCGCTGCCACCGCTTCTGCCCCCGCCGCTGCTTCTGCCCCCGCCGCCTCTGCCGCCGCTTCCGCCGCCGCTTGTGCCGCTGCCGCCGCTTGTGCCGCCGCCGCCGCTTGTGCCGCCGCCGCCGCTTGTGCCGCCGCCGCCGCTTGTGCCGCCGCCGCCGCTGCTTGTGCCGCCACCACCGCCGCTTCTGCCCCCGCCGCCGCTGTGAACCCCACACTATATGCTAACAATGTCCAGAAAGTGAGGGCCAAGTGAGTTTGGAGATGCTTTTTGTAAACAGGGAGTTTAGGGTGCAACGGAAGGATAGGCTCAACATTATAAGAAATGATCAGATGTTGTGACTGGTTTGGGATCCAGGTTCTGTGTGCTGCTAAAACTGAGCTCTGAAGACTTGAGAAGACACCTGGAAAAACTGAATTTATAGTAGAGAAAATCTAAGGCTCTTGATAGTTGACCAGACTAGAAGAGTTGGCCAGTTCATTAATATTTATGGCAAAATCTATCAATGCAGAGGTTTCCCCATCTTGCTAGGCTTTGAAATCTGATCTACAGGATGCTAGCTTGGGGTCCCTGGTGGTCTCAACAAGAGACTAGAAGCCAAAATTTATTCTCTGGAAAATATACTGAGGTGTAATGGAAGAACTACTGTAAACCTGGTTCTTGGTGCACAAGACATTTCCCTTCTTGCTTGATGAATCTGTTTCCCCCTAAGACTCTTCTTGTCCTTATGTTATTTCCCTCTTTAACGAGAACTTGAAGATGAAAACTGGCTCACAGATTTGGCATTTTTAGTCGACTTGACCAATCATTTAAATGAGTTAAACATGCGTCTTCAAGGTGAAAACCAATTGATCAGCACAATGTTTCAAACTATAACAGCGTTCGAAATGAAACTGAAACTATGGCATTCTCAAATGAAGGCAAAAAATTTGATGCATTTTAGCACATTGGCTAAACACGCCTCTGTGAACACGGAAAAATATGCAGCCTTGCTTTTCAATTTGGTACAGGAATTTCAAAACAGGTTTCAAGATTTTAGAAAAAATCAGCCATCTTTTCTGATATTTGCAACTCCATTTTCAGTGGACATTAATATATTACCTGCCAATTTGCAAATGGAATGCATAGAGCTCCAATCTGACATTCAACTGAAAGAAAAATTTGACCGTGTCTCTTTAATGGACTTCTATAAGATATATCTTCCCAGAGAAAAATATCCTTCACTTCACAATCATGCCTTATTTATGTCATCGCTATTTGGAAGCACCTACATTTGTGAGCAGCTATTTTCAAGGATGAAGCACACAAAGAATAAAACTAGAACCAAAATATCTGATGAGCACCTTGAGCACTCACTGAGAATTGCAACAAGTTCCATCGAAGCAAATATGGATGCATTGGTGGCTGAGAAACAATGTCAAACATCTCACTAACTTCATTTCCAAATAAATTTAATATGTTAACTATGTTTTCTATGGTTTTTTTGGATGATCAGGTATCGTTACTGTTATTTTATTTTATGTGCGGCCCAAACCAAATTTTCATCTTCTAATGTGGCCCAGGGAAGGTGAAAGGTTGGACACCCCTGATATACCCTAAAGTTATAACATTCCATATAATAAATGACTTCCATTCGGATTCTGCTTGGTACATTCTTAAAATACACACTATATTCTTAAAAAAAGAAAAAATATATAAATATATGTAATTAAAACAACACATTCCATTCCAATTCAATTCTATCATTAATGTTAATATTCATTAAAATCTTAACTTCTTTAACATTACTTTTCAATTAAATATCATACTTCTATGGGAACAATTATATGCTTTCCATAATTAATTCCCCCCTCCCTTCACTTATATTTTATAAAACATTAACTAATTAAAATGTTCCCATCTCTTCCAAATTCAATTTTCTCATTTATTTTATTTCACTTATTTTATTAACAAACATTTCACTAAATTACACTATTTTATCCCTCATTTTAATCATACATTGTTTCCAATTTTCTAAAGTTATTTCTATTACTAATATAACAATACAATTTTATGTACCTTTACAGAATCCCTTTTTCAGTTAAATTTTCACCCATTATCTCTAAATAGGTCCTGTTTCTCTATATCTTGTTCTGGTTCTTTGTAACTTCTTTTCCTTTCCTTCTTCCCTCTCTTCTTCTCTCTCCCCTTTTTACCCCCTTGTCTCTCTACCTCTATTTCTCTCTTCTGTATTCCCCTCTTCTGTTGCTTTCCAGTATTATACTTATTTTTTGAATTATTTTTCTTTTCTTTGGTTGTTTTTTTAAGTCTTAAATTCTCCATTGTCTTTCCCCCCTTTCATTTTTCTTCCCCACATAAAATTACTTGTTCATTAAAGATGGCTTCTTCTTTGTCCCAGTCTTCTTGTTTTGCAGACGTTTCTTGTTGTTTCTCATAGTTCCAAATCTCCATTTCTAAGAATTGAAAAACGAAGCCAAAAGAACTTCTCCCTTCTTGTGCATCTTCTTTATACTTTTTAAGTTCCATTTTCAATTCATCCAGAAGTAGTGCCATTGTATAAATTTTTAAACAACCACCCGTTTAATTTTAGTCATTCAAATGCAGTAACCAAGAATCCAAAGATCACCAAGTAATCCAAATACACGCAAGCTGTTTATTTTTGCTCTTTTTTTTCACTTTCTCTTCCTGGGGTTCTACTGTTTAGTTATAAAGTTTCAGTTAAAATGTATCTTTTAGAAGTCTTGTTGAAGTTTTACTGTAGCTTCTTTTTAATTCCAGGCAGTCTCCTCCCTCTTTCCAGATCCTGCCCTTCTATTCTTTTTCTCTCCCTTCCTGCTTATGAAAAAAAAAATTTTAGTGTCCAGAAATCTTTATTATCCCTTTGACATTTTGTTTTATTTTCAGTTTAATTGCCTGTTGATGTCAAAGCGGATTTTTCCGATTTCTTATTTAAGTCTCTTAGTTGTCAGTATAGGGAAAGGGAGAGAAGAAGAAAAAAAACCAAACATTTCCCTTTTCACTTTCCTTCACTGTTTCTGACTCTTCTTTGGGAGCGATGTTATTTTTTTGTAAATTTAAATTCCAGGGTACCTTAGTTGTTGCTTTTGCAATTTAACCCGGTCAGCCAAAACTTTCACTTCTTATCTTCCTCCTGCACATTCTTTTCCGGTCAAGTTCTTCTTTGAGGTGGCCATTTCTGACCACCGCTGCAACCGCCTTCGGGAAAGGGAGTAATGGCCAGCTGAGGAAGAGAGATGCGGCTCTCCTCAACCCTGCTGGCAGTCTCCTCCCTCTTCACCACCTCTACGGTGTGGCTTAGCCCCGAAACCAGCTGGCTCGGGGTGCTCCAGCGGCGAGCCCAGACCAAAACCATGCACGATTGCGGATTTCTGTCTGTCGCCGAAGGAACTCAAACTGGAAGGGGTACTCAGCAGGTTCTGACCAGTTCTGGAGAAGCGGTAGTGGAAATTTTGAATAATTCGGAGAACCGGCAAATGCCACCTTTGACTGGAGTATCTTTCCCCTGCCACGTCCACCAAGCCATGCCCACAGAACTGGTAGTAAAAAAATTGAATCCCACCACTAGGGGAAAAGTCCCAAACATCACGTGATGCAGTGGTGGGATTCAAATTATTTTACTACCGGTTCTGTGGGCATGGCTTGGTGGGCGTGGCAAGGGAAGGATACTGTAAAATCTCCAGTCAAAGGTGGCATTTGACGGTTCTCTGAACTACTCAAAATTTCTGCTACCAGTTCTCCAGAACTGGTCAGAACCTGCTGAATACGACCTCTGATGTGATGCCACTGTGATGATGTGAGTTTGACACCCCTGGTCTAAAGGAACCCCAAAAACAATGTTCCTTATCTCTGCTATGTTTGTTCCTTGAACATTCCTACAGCTAAAATAAATAATGTCTTTTTCATGGTCTGATTGCTGCCGTAAAATATAAATAACAATGCATACCAGGTTTAATTTCACTGTGACACTAATTACCACCAGGACTTTCTGATTTCTGTACAGATTGGCTCTTCACTGAGTACTGCAGGCAGGTTTCATTGAGCTCTGGAGTAGCAGATTAAAAAAACAATAACTAATCCACATAAACTGTGGGGAAAATGGATTTTAAAGATAAGTGGTTGATTCACTGACAACAGCTATAATGTATTCCCCCCTGAATCAATGGTTATTGACATAACCAGTGTCATTTTGACAGGGCAAGCTTAAGCCACTTTGACCCCAGGGAACCAAATGTCAGCCCCTTCTTTCATTTGTAGAAACATTAAATTGTAAAACTGAATTGCAGGCCAAGAAAACAACCTATGGTATATTTTAGAGATGCATAAATTGGCTACTTATGTGGGTTAGTAGCAAAAGCAATAGCAATACCACTTAGACTTATACACCGCTTCACAGTGCTAAGTGGTTTACAGAGTCAGCATATTGCCTCCAACAATCTGGGTCCTCATTTTACCCACCCCAGAAAGATGAAAGGTGGAGTCATCCTTTAGCCTGGTAGGATTTGAACTGCCAAATTGCAGGCAATTGATAGTCAGCAGAAGTGGCCTGCAGTACTGCACTCTAACCACTGTGCCAACGGGTCTCTTAATATAGTAGCTGTTACTATCATTTTATAAGCACTGTATGCCAGCTATAAATATTGTATACATATTATATTCAGTTGCTGTACTGGCACTGTTTAAAGAACAAATAAAAATTTTGAAAACAGGTGCAAGTATGCTGGGATGGAAAGTGACTAGTCTCTAAAATTTTTGGACATAGCTCCTTAAAGTCTTTAAAAGTCACCAGTTTTCTGATTTTGCAGAAGTAGTGAATATTGAGGGCATCTCAGCTAAAACTTTCTTGAAATCTAGATTTAGCCATGTCTATAACTAGCTTCCATTTTCTCTCTCTCTCTATATATATGGTATTTAAGTTTCTACGGGTATTTTCCCACGTCTTAATATTAATATATTAAGACGTGGGAAAATACCCGAAGAAACCTAAATACCATACATATAAATACCCACAAAAACATAAGAAAACATATGTATGTATGTATGTATGTATGTATGTATGTATGTATGTATGGTATTCAGCTTTGTTCGGGTATTTTCCCACGTCATTATAGTTGTACTTTTAAAGTTGTAGCAATGTTTTGGCAGAATCTCATCTGCCATCATCAGGCTTCTGTATAGTGTTTGTCTGTGAGTCAGACTTTTACAGTGGTTTCAGTTTTAAATTTGGGGCAGCCTACTGCTGTGCCAGAATGATTTTTTCTTCATCCTGATTGGTTGGGAGTCTTGGCCTGTGTTTATTGGTCTTGGAGTTTGCTGTGTTCTGCTTGATTGGTGTTTCTAATATCTTCTGTCTGTTTTGTGGCTCTTTTTGTGTCTTGATTGGCTGGCAACATTGTGTTCCTTTATTGGAGGCCTTTAGTGCAGCTTGTCTCCGAGTAAATGGACGGCTATCATTTATTAGGAAGCTAGGTTTCATCTGGGTGCCTGGTTGGGTGTGTTTGAGCTGGAGGTATCAGGGGGGATCTGTTTGTGCCCAGGTGTTTGCCTGGCTTGTGGTGTGGAGATTTTTTTGCTTGTGAGTGCAGTCTTCCAAATAATTGACAGTCTGGTGGAATCATCTCTTCTATTCATGCTTCTATTCATTGAAAAAAGACCTGAAAGCATGAATAGAAGAGATGACTCCACCAGACTGTCAATTATCTGGAAGCCTGCACTCACAAACAAAAGAATCTCCACACCACAAGCCAGGCAAACATCTGGGCACAAACAGATCCCCCCCGATACCTCCAGCTCAAATACACTCAGAGCCAAGCCACACTAAAAGCCTCCAATACAGGAAACACAATGTTGCAGATGAGATTCTGCCGAAACGTTGCTATAACTTTAAAAGCACAACTACAATGACGTGGGAAAATGCCCGACCAAAGCTGAATACCATACACACACACACACACACACACACACACACACAGGTTAATTTGCCTTTTTAAAAAGTAATAAAATATTTAGTATTATGTTTTTGTGTCTATTTGTACATCATCCAGAAGCTGTCTATGAGAGTGATGGGCAGTCTCTAAATCTGATAAATATATCAAATCATTTCCACTAATAACTTTGTGGCCCTAACCATATTGTTATTATTGTGAAAAGCATATGATTTTATTCACTTTCCTGGATAAACCACTTAAAGATGGCAAACGTGAGCTTCTATAGCCATATTTTAAATTTAGCAAACATGGTAACCATGTTGAAACTTATTTTAGCTCAAAGCAGAAACTGGTTTTCCAAATGGCAATTTTGAAAAATGTTTGAGAAGATAGAACTATTTTAACTAAGAACAACCCCATGTAAATAACATCTGTGAAGCTTAGAACTCTTCTTGGTTTCGCAGAAACTAGCCATATGAACACAAAGTGGCAAAATCGATGGATCTTTTCTATTAAATTAAATTCAACATGAACAGGTGCAACATCTAAAACATGGTTGAGTCGATTGAGTTTCCTTGCAGTTAATGAGCTTGGTTTTCATGAAGATCTTTCAAACAGACCATATTTTTTAGACTGAACTTGGCATACTTTCCATATCTATTGAGTTAAAAAAATGGATCCCAAGTGGGCTTGGGAAACCATTGATATAACTTACCAAAGTGCATACTTTTGACCAAACAGAATTAGCATAACGAAAGGCCTAATTGTAGAATTAATTGGACATCCACCCTGGAGAACAGCTGTAGAATCAGTATCCTTTTCTTTTTTCTCACTGTTCACTTCTGAAATCTGAGCAAACAATTGGCAAAGAGGGGCACAGAGTATCCACTCTTGCACGCTGTGCATCTTCAAATGTCTAAACCATCTATAGAAGGAAAGGAAAACATTAAAGTTGAAACATTTTTCTTGGCCAAAAGGTGACCTGACCTGAACAATTCTCACTCAGCTTGCAGGCTCCAATGCTTCCATTTATCTGATATATCTTAATAAATACCTTGCTAGTTGAGAGCATTTTTTATTATGGTAGATTCAGTTAGCCATATATTAACTTGTTTTTTTCATATTTATTTAATACTTTACCCCTTTTTATAGTGTTTTATTTTTTTAGATTCTGTGTGTGTATACACACACACACACACACACACACACACACACACACAAATACAGAGAACTATTGTAATAAAGTACTATATAATGGTTTTTAAATGTTTTTCTAAAACTTTGTGATTTTTTAGATTTTAAAATTATTCATTGTATTCCATCCTTCTTCTGCTGGTCTCTTACCATAATAAACATTTGATTTGTTTATTCATCTGATAGGATTTTTAAAAGTACTAGTTTGTACTTAAAAGATCCTCTCCAATTTTGCCAAATGGCCACCAGTGAACAGTAGTTTAATCTATGTGGAGATTGGTCATTTGAATTTCATTTTCATAATAAAGCAATTAAGCCTGGCTATTAGGTAGAGCCAAAATATATTTTTCCAACCTATCCTGCTGATAAACTCCCATGCTTGAAGGCAGACCTTGAATCTAAAATCAAAGCTTCACAAAAGTTTGGAAGGCAAGAATCCTAGAAATGAGAGAAAGAAATGAAAGAATGCAGATTCTTCTTCAGTTGCTTATCTAATTTAGGTAAATAGACCTTTAATTCCTATAGCTTTCCAACTTGGTATTGATTGGAGTACTGATCTAACTTCACTGTCAAGAACTTAGAAGGAAGAATCTGATTTGCTTTCTTTTGATTCTTGCTCTTTGGCAAGTTTCTTTCTCCATCCTTTCATTTTGTAGTTCTTCCAGTTCCTTATCCAAAGCAATACTTGATATTCTTATTTGAAAATAGTGGATGCTGTATATGCTGAAGACCATATCATGGAAAATAGTAGCTTTGTTCTTTTGCTTTACTTTGATTTAGAACTTCAGCATGAGCATTGTATGATCTGTTCCACAAATGAGTGTTATAGTTAATATGACTTTTTGTACTCCATCTGGTGACGCATCATTTTCTGTATGATCATTTTGGTTGTTGAAAAACTTTGTTGCCAGTGAAGAAAACATTTGATTGACAAAAAAATGTTAAATCATTGCCCTGCTTCCCTTCTGCTTCTTAGATCATTCAGTCCAATTACATTTTCCACTTACTATTTCTAACTTTGTTATTCTAATACAAGGTCGCATTTTCTATTAATTTTATTATAAAACTCATCCTTGTGCATATCATCTGTATCAGTGATTTGAATATAAACTTCAATAGCCACATTAAAGCTTGTCTACAAAGTCTTTTTCATATTGTTCAGTTATACTCAAGTACTGTCTTTGTCATATATTTTCTGATGGTGAAAATAATTCTCAGTCTTCTCTTTTGTATCCCAAGTGATCAACAATGTGATCTTCGGAACAAAACTCTGCACTTCCAGTGCATTTCAGTCCACAAATATCTAAAATGTCAATGTGTGGTTGATTCATTTCATCTTTCACTCTGTTAAGCTTTTTTCATAGCTTTAGATTTTCTTTTCCATGGCAACAACTAGATGTCACTGAGACTTTACTCTAGCCACATCATAAACACCATTAGTACTCTAAAAGACTTTCAGCTCTTCATCAGTAGCAAGTTGATACCATCTGATCCATAAGATCACCTAGCACTTCATTATCTTTCTTGTTCTCTTAGTAAAATTCTATGGAATTTCTGTGGTTTACCATTGCCTTCTCTTGCACTGTACAAAATTATGACTTTGCCATTGATGATAAAATGTTGGAGAGCAATTGCCCTAGATGGGAGGAAGACTCAAATGAATAATCACCCTGGACTCTCAGGGAGGCTAGGTTTGACACAGTCCCACGTGAATGCCTTAAAAATGTATCTGTTCTTTTCTAGGCAAAAAGTTGCCAGTCTGGGGAGATTTCTGTCTAATAGGCAGATAACAATAAAGTAGCTAGTTTGAACTCTATCATGTGGGTCCGTTGTTCACACCTGACATTAAGTGAACAATCCATTTCCATCATATACCTATATTATTGCTGCCCTTAAATCCCTACTTGTTTTAATTGTGCAACTGGGATGACCTTTACAATCTGGATGACTCTACTTGCAGCATATAATGTTGATATATATTCCTAGCATTCTTAATTCATTCATCCCAGCGACACCCCCACTGCGACAAAGAGGCAACAAACAGGAGTTGAAGGAACACATGTTGATTTCAGTATGATAATTCTGAAAATTTCATTTCATAAAAATTATGGCCATCCTGAACCTCAAGAATCCTGTCTAATGAAAGTGATATTTTTTGTTGGTTTTAATCAAAATTAAAGCATGATCCTTTTTAACTGAGTATCAGGTTGCTTTAGAAAAAAAAAAAAACAGTGAGTAAAAGCCTGAACATCAACTAATGAAATATTATTTGGAATTAGGACACATTTAATGGTTCAGAAAAATCATACAGATATATTAAGGGGTTGTTGATGATGTTCAACCACAAAGTTAGATGTTATTATATATTATATAATGTTTCACCACTTTTTTAAAATTTTTGTACTATACGTAATTCTACTGCTGCATATTCAACTTTGTTTACATAAACTAAAAAACCTAGAGAGAATTTAAAATCCATAAAAAATATCTGTTCCTGCTGTGAAGCAGTTATTTTGGTATCCAAATATTCCTATTTTAAATTTTTCCTTTTCATTACAAAATGCTATCACTGTGCTGATACTTTATGTCTTTAAATGACAAAAAGAGAGGGTCACTTGATTAGTGTTGGCATAAAGATAAGCAAAAGATAATGCAATTTCTTTTTAAGAAACTCACTGACACAGAGAATTAATGTCCTCAAAATATGCTATTATTCATTAAATGTATATGCTGTTGTCCCCAATTGAAATTCTGAGATACTTTTAGAACAAAAGAGGCAAAAAGTATTGTTTTATAAATTACATAAAATGAAAAAGAAAAGCAATAAAATAGAGAAAAATGGAATAAAATAGTACTGAAGCTGCTTTATGGTCTCGAAAAATACAACTTTTAAATAAGCTAATGCAATAAAGCAGAAAGCTCAAATTTGTCATTCAAAACACAAATTTATATAAAAATGCTTCAATGCATGAAAAGTTTATCACCTGCTATTAATAAGATGAGGAGGAAAACAAACATTACAATGGATGGTAGGAAATATTAACCTAAGCAGTATTCAAGAACTGAAACTAATGAAATAATGACACATTTGAAAATATAACCATGAGAATCCATGATCAAACCTTTGTAGTCAGTGCATATCTATTTATCAAAAGCTAGAGACGGGAGGCTACTGCACTGAGCCTCAGTAGCGTTGTGGTTAGAGTGCAGTACTGCAGGCCATCTGCTGACTATCGGCTGCCTGAAATTTGACAGTCCAGGCTCAGGGGTGACTCAGCCTTCCATCCTTCTGAGGTGGGTAAAATGAGGACCCAGATTGTTGAGGGCAATATGTTGACTCTTTAAACCACTTAGAGAGGGCTGTAAAGCACTTTAAAGTGATATATAAGTCTAAGTGCTATTGTTATTGCTATCTGAGAGATCTTAAGATACAACAATTAGAAGATGGATAGTTATTAAAGAAAGTATATAGTATAAATGTAGTGGCTGAATCATCCAGACCAGCTATTTGAGAGGTTTAATGGAAGGAAAAAATGTTGATAAATGTATAGATTGAGAATCTTTCATGGAAATGGTCAGGAAGCCTTAACATAGGAAGAGGTTCATGTATTTGTAATATCTGTGCCTATTATCTACCTGTCTGTCTGTCTGTCTGTCTGTCTCTCTCTCTGTCTGTCTCTCTCTCTCTCTCTCTCTGTTTCTCTCAGATTTCGTTAAAACCTTTTGCATAACACTAACAGACCAGCTTTGTTTTATGTAGAAGAGATCTCAGTCACAGGAGCTTCTGCTAGTAGACACATACAGTATATTCTCATCTGAAGTTTGAGCAGAAAATTAAAAAAATGTTTGAAATCAGTTGGTTCAGTTATAATAAAAAGTAGTATATACATTACGTGAAGCAATAAATAAGTCCAATTTTCAGACAGAGTGAAATAATCACCCAAGGCAGCAGTTGTGGAAATACAGTACTACTAATTCCTTAAGTGTGCTTGCTGAACTCACAGAAACACACATAGTGAGCAATCAAAGCCCTGTTCCCTCCTTTACATGACATATATGACTTTTTGACGCACTTCTTTGCTGTGCCAATAACCTGTTAATATGTTTTCATACTTCAGAGAAATGAAAAATACCTATGGGATAGCTTCTTTCAGATAGGTGATCATTTTGTGGCATAACTATTGAAGTACACCATTTGGGATTTTTAAAAGAAAGTCAATAGGATGTAGCGGGTTAATACACACACACACACACACACACACACACATACATATATATATACATACACTTGACCTATCTGCATCAAGAGGAAACATGTTTTCTTCTTTATCTGATATTATTTTGGTTATATAGTGTATTCGTTCATAGTTGGGGATTATGTTATTTTGGTTATATTTTCAGTATAGTTCAAAGCTAGGAATTACATACAGTGAAAGTTGAAATGATATTATATGGCTGATTCACTCTAAATCACCATCAGAGGTAATAGTTAATCCAGAGAACAATTCTGAGTCTTTAGTAGGAAAATTTATTGAGGAACAGGTCAAGTAACAAGATGAGAATTACCACGAGCGCTTTATTTCTAAATGGGAAACCATATTCTATCTAAAGAAATTGTCTAAATCCTGGTTTCCTTTCTCAGCGTCTTCCAATGCAATGGGGCAGGTTTCTTTTGCAGATGTGGTTTTAGAAATGGATGCCAACCTTCTGATCAAGATATGAAGCACATTCTCATATTACAGCCATATTGATCATTTTAAGAACTATAATATTTTCTAATGTAAATTACCCTTTCCAAGATGGCTGCTCTAGGTAATAAACAATGAGAAACTTTACAATATTCAGTATACCAAAAGGTTAAAACAAGAAGTACACAAGGAAGTACATTCTCCCCCATCAGTAACCCCCAAATTTACTTTCTCATTCTAAATCAACTGGTATAGAGTTAAATTCTGAAAGCGATTTTGCTTCTAGTTGCTTATTCCCAGATCTTGGCTATTTTCTTACCGAGGTTTGATTTTTCAGGCTAAATAACCTCACCAGTGCAGAGAAGAAGGATGTTGGCTGCTTGTTTATATATAGTAGCTACCGCTGCCGGTGTTTGTTAAAGTGTAGTTTCTTCATTGACAGTTCCTTGATCAGGTCATTGTTTCTGCTTTGATTGTTTTTCTCAGCATCTCTCCACCTTCTCAACTTTAAGATGTATGGACTTCAACTCCCAGATTTCCCCAAACAGCCATTGGTTTATCTGATTCTATTTCTTGCTTATTTGAATGTTGATTGCTGGGGAGGATGCCCTGGGTTGCTTACTTCATCTCCTGACTTTCATTTTTTATTAAGTCATATTTTAATTGTTACAGTGGTACCTCAGTATATGTTGTTAATTGGTTCCAGGAATAAATACTAAAAAGTATGAGTCCCAAACAAACCACATAATTTATCATGCTTTATGTTTGTTTCAGCTGGGGATAACTTTATGTTGATATCAGTGACCTTTCAGCATGATTGACTTCCTATCCATTCTCTGCAACTGTCCCCCTCTTCCTATTTGCAGTGTGTTGAGTACTAAACAAATGCTGAGTACTGGAACAAGATTTTCACATTGAAATGCACTGAATACCAAATTCAATGAGTTTTGAAGCAGTTGAGTATCAATATATCATTACATAAAGATCATAAAACCCAATAGTTCAACCCTTAGATCCATTTGTTGCCTATTATTGGAAGTAAAAATTTACAGCAGGCTTTCAAAAATTCTGACAGAGCAAAGAGAGGAAAAAGCATTTCAGCAATCCTGACTTAAAGTGAGAAGTTCAGAACCAAGAGAAGAGGATGGGATTTCAGTGTCAGTGATAAAAAATATTTTGATGTCCTTGCTGGGAATTCTGGATGCCGAAGCCCTCAGAATCTAAAAGATGACCAGCCTGAAAAAGCAGTTTTAGGTCTTTGCACTGCTTTTCTTCTGATGTTTGATTTATTTTTGATTGTATGGGCTGCCTCAGATGTTATCTCATTTTTATTTGATCTCGAAGGTATTCCTTATTGAATGGTTTATATTTTGCTGTATATGATTTTATTTGTACATTACCCAGAATATTCTAGACATTGACAAACTTAAAGATGTAATAGATAATATTTCCCACAGAGTAGTAATACTTTGTTAATTCTGCATTTTTGTCTTGAACTGCCTGGAAATGAAGTGAGTAAATATCTGGTGATATTCATGAGGTAAATTAAACAGTATGCAGACCACAGAGAAGAAAAAGGAGGGAAAATTGGGAAACTTCCCCTTTATATTTACAGCAATCAATCACAGCATATATTGCATCATGCATGAGTCAGCACTTTGTAACTAATTGACTATAACTGTGTGTTCTGGTCTTTGTACCCTTTACTGTTCCAGCTAATAAATTCAATATCCTAACATACTTTTAAAAGGAAAACATAGACAAGGAGAGAGCGGACAAGAATAAATATGAGTAATGTTTCAGCCATGTCACCTAACAATGTCAGATGAAATGTGGAAGTATTGTACATTGTAGGCTGGGTTTTGTTTGGTAGATGGATGATGTAGAGATGTTCTCCAGACTTGCTATGATGAAGATACAATATAGCAAAAAAATTTTACTAAATTGCACATCTCACAAAAAGTGACTCAGGATGGGTTACAAGTAGAGTAACAATTAAAACCATATCACAATGCAAAAAACATCAAACACACATGAAAATAAAAAAATAAAAAAAAAACAGGAAGCACCCCAAGATAGCGGGAGAACAACCATCATTTAATCTCCTACACCACAGGTGTCAAACTTGTGGCATCACATTGCTGTCACATGATGTTTCATGACTTTTTTTCCTTCACGGAGCTGGGGTGGGCATGGCCTGTGCATGATGCCTCTGACCCATGGGCCACCAGTTTGACACCCCTGTCCTACACCCACTTTGCAAACTTGTCATTATTTGATCTGATGCATGACATAACTGGAAAAGCTGCATGTTCCACTCTGATGCACCCAGTAAAAGAAGTATTTCTCAAGCATGAATAAGACTTAAAGGCATGGCTAGTGGTGCTTAAGAAATGAAGGACCATGAATCTAAGAGGAAAGTGAATTCCTAAAGTTGGTTGTATATTAAATCTACAGTTTGTCTGGCAGTTAGTCCTAATGGGTTACAGGAAGAATTTACCCATTAATTTGCTATTGTTTTTTTATGAAATCTATCTTCTTGTCACGATAATTGCTCCAGTTTCATCATAAGCAGAGCATGAACTGCAAATGCTTCTAAATTATTGTAGCAAGAGAAGATAGAAAATTGTGCTGGGCACGATTTATTACCTCTTCTATCTTTTAGAGTTCTTAACTTGCTTGAGATTGATTACATTCAGAATTAATTTAGCATCCTTCCTTGCAAATCACTGTTCCTTTTCATGCAATGAACTTTTTTTAAAAAAAAAACAACAGCAACCAATTTTAATAAGCAGCCTTCTGTCTCTTTACAGCTGAGTATGCTTGAAGTAGAAGGTCAATGGTTAGAAAGAGGAAATTGCTTTGCCAATATTGCTTGCATGTGTCCTCCCCCCGCACAAAGAAAAATGGTTAGACTATTATTGCAAGAGGTATTAATTGGTAAAATTAATATAGCTTTTGGACAGGTAATATTTTGTTTGTCTAGATCAGAAGTGGGAAATCATGACCTTTTTATGGTTTGTGGACTTCAACTCCCAGAATTCCTGAGCCAGTCACCCCTGGTCTATGGAAGTACAGTGTTTACATATCACATTTTTTTAAGCTAAAGAACCCCATTTGCTTTTCTCCAATTTGGATTATGTTGGTAAGATTTAGCAACACTAGAAAATGCTTTTATAGCTCCATCTAACTGCATCAATAGAGGGAATACTAAGTTGCTTTCAGACTTATGCATTGCTTGTTGTCTGTTGGGTAACATTCCAAATCAACATAGGAAATTAATTATATTGATATGAAGAAATATGGCAACTGATTCATAAATGATCCTATTGAGAACCCTTTCAGTTTCTTTTTCATTAAATGCCTTAGCTTCTTTTTCTTACAAATCTTGGGGAGCTGATCTTTAAAATTATAGTAGTGGCAACTAATGGTATGCATGCTGTAACAGGAAATATGTTTTATTGAATGAAGAGTCCATTGGTCTCATTAAGAAATGCAGTTACACCAGAGGTGGTATTCAGCAGGTTCTGACCAGTTCTGGAGAACTGATAGTGGAAATTTTGAGTAGTTTGGAGAACTGGCAAATACCACCTCTGACTGGAAATTTTACAATATCCTTCCCCTGCCACACCCACCAAGCCATGCCCACAGTACTGATAGTAAAAAAAAAAAAAAAATGGAATCCCACCACTGAGTTACACATTCTAGGTTCAAATTTCATGTTGACATGTACTATACTACATGAAAATCTTTAATTTCCAGATCACTGTGATGTACAAGAGGAGTAGGATAATAGTTTATATTTGTTTTAAATTAAATAAAGCAAATAAATTAGTTTTCAAATTTAGCAACATACCCAGCAAATTTCTTAGCCAATTAATTTTAATTGTAATTTTTAATTTAGTTTAGTTTGTCAAGCATGTGCAAGAAAATAAGTATAGTATGAACATAACATATAAACATATAAGTATAAATAAGTATAAGTATATACAAAATAAATGAATGTGAATAAATGGGAACAGTAGGACAGGGAAGGTAGGCATGCTGGTGCTTATGCACACATCCTAACAGACCTCTTAGGAATGGAGTGAGTTTGGAACACAGGAGCCCATTGGAAAAGTTAGGTTGGTTGTGTGCAGTGGTGGGATTCAATTTTTTTTACTACTGGTTTTGTGGGCGTGGCTTGGTGGGCATGACAGGAGAAGGATACTGTAAAATCTCCATTCCCACCCCACTCCAGGGGAAGGTTACTGCAAAATTCCATTCCCTCCCCACCCCACTAACTTGCTTTCCATCTCCGTTCTCTTGTGCAGGGTCACAGAAGAAGACCCAGCCAATCAACTTGGAGTCGAGAGGCAGAGAATAGATGGGGGTGGGGCCAGTCAGAGGTGGCATTCCGAACTACTCAAAATTTCCATTACTGGTTTTTCAGAACTAGTCAGAACCTGCTGAATACCACCTTTGATTGTTTGCCATTAAAAGAAACACCCAGGTGTTTGATTTTAACCTCCAAACAAAACTCAGTCCTCAAGACAAACACATTTTACTTCAAGTTCTGAATACTTGGTACATGATGTTTCCAGATAACAACAGTGTCCAGATAACAAAAGTTTGACCAGCAGGCTCGAAATACCACCAGTAGACTCTGTTCAGAGATTGAAACAAAATTTTATTTTGTTACATTTGAGAACAAATGTTTTGGAATATATGTGTTTTGTTTTGACCTCAAAACTGCACTGGCTGCCAATTACTATCAAACCAGATTTGAGGTAGCTTGTATATAATATATAAGCCCCTAAAAACCCCATGACAGGATATTTGCTAGAATGCTTTCAAAATCCTAATTGATGTTTGAGATTGCTTTGAAAGGTCCTGGAACCAGAGTGTGTGTTTCAACCTACGCATCTTGCAGTCAGTAGCGAGTTGGCTTTGTCTCTGATCATATCTAAATTTTGGCATATGCTGTCCCCTTAAATCATGAGCAGATTATTGTTAGTACACATTTGTTTAGTTATTTATTTATTTGATTTATTTATTTGATTTGCCAATTGTTTACAAGATAATAAGTATAAGTGTATACATAGTTGTGAATACATGAAATGGGTACATATAAGAAAAATAAAAGAAGAATAAGAGAAACAATAGGACAGGGACGGTAGGCACGTTGGTGCGCTTATGCACGCCCCCTACAGACCTCTTAGGAAAGGGGTGAGGTCAATAGTAGACTGTCTAAGGTTAAAGTTTTTGGGGTTTGGGGAAGAAACTACAGAGTCGGGTAGAGTATTCCAGACATTGACCACTCTATTGCTGAAGTCATATTTCCTGCAATCAAGTTTGGTGCGGTTAACACTGAGTTTGTATCTATTGTATATTGTATTATATAATATATTATTGAGTTTGTATATATTGTATATTGTATTATATATTGTATTGTATATTGTATATTGTATTGTATATTGAGTTTGTATCTATTGTATATTGTATATATATTGTATTGTATAGGCCACCTATCCTTCTGAATATTGGCTGAATTGGTTCTTTGTTTTCATTCCCCATCCTTTTTTTTCCTGTTTGTGTTATTTTGTTATTGTGCTGTTTATATTCTGTCAACTCTTTCAACTTGTTTTTGTATAAGACTATTCTGAAGCATACTTACAACAATTTCAAAACTACCACACCTAAAAAGATTATGTGGAAATAAAATCTTGTTACATCAAAGCCAGAAGGACACACACAATCAGCTTTGTGGATACTATTCATTCTTGGGAGAATAACTGCAATAATCGTCCCATTCCCTCCTCATCGGTGACAAGTGTTATGTAAACTTCAGCAGATAAATGCACAAAGATAAAGATATAAATGGTAGCCATAAGAGGAAATCCTGAAAGTTTTATATTTTTGTTTTATATTGGCTAAAGTTCCTTCTTAAGCCTTTCAGATATTATTTCAATTTCTTCTCTGGTCAGCTCTAGGTAATATTGACAATATATTGAGCTAATGGGAGTTATGGTCCAACAAGATCTGGGGATTTTTTGGTTATCTACTCCAACCTTAACTCCTAATTATTGTACCAGTCTAGATAATAAAGCATTGTACACATTGATTCTGGCTTCTTTTAATTAATTTGAACTTAAACTGAGCACTTTTCCAAAATGAGATACCATTGGGAAGTATAGTTGGGTTGAAAATAGATTTCTGTCTCCTTTGGTGAAAGAGAATCGAGAAGAGGGGTAATGCATTGGCTCAAAACACACACACAGCAAGAACATATGGATTCCCACCCAGATTACACAGTTGCCTTGGGCCACGGTTATGAAGAAATAATGAATCTGCATGGCTAAAAACAAAACAAATAAAAATATCCTTGCTGCACACCAACAGAATAGAAAGATGGGGAACCACCCCCTGAACCTAAACTACTGTATATTCTGCTATGCGATGATGAAAGAACATAGCAATGCATGGTGCCTCATCTATTTATTTATTTATTTATTTATTTGATTTGCCAATTGTTTACAAGATAATAAGTATAAGTGTATACATAGTTGTGAATACATGAAATGGGTACATATAAGAAAAATAAAACAAGAATAAGAGAAACAATAGGACAGGGACGGTAGGCACGTTGGTGCGCTTATGCACGCCCCCTACAGACCTCTTAGGAAAGGGGTGAGGTCAATAGTAGACAGTCTAAGGTTAAAGTTTTTGGGGTTTGGGGAAGAAACTACAGAGTCGGGTAGAGTATTCCAGACATTGACCACTCTATTGCTGAAGTCGTATTTCCTGCAATCAAGTTTGGTGCGGTTAACTTTGAGTTTGTATCTATTGTGTGCTCTTGTGTTGTTATGGTTGAAGCTGAAGTATTCATTGACAGGTAGGACATTGCAATGTATGATTTTATATACCATGCTTAAATCTAAGCATAAGACAGCTGTTGCCTAAAAATTAATCAGAAGCTAATGGCAGCATTCTACAAGTGAAATTGAAACAAGCATTGAATGGATCAATGTTTCTCTTTTAGCGTTCTGCATACAGTTCTGCACCACTAATTTTATTTAAAAGAATGTTGAGATGATTAAAATTATCCCTAAATAAGAGTGATGCTTTATAGGCTTGTGTACAGAATTATATTTGCTTCCCACAGAGGAAAAAAATACAAAGACTAATAACTTATAGTCTTCAGTTGAAAACAAGTGACTTGCAAAAATCTGCATGGGCTGCAAAATAAAAATAAGTGTTCTGGTATCTAGTGATGAAGCCACATAACTTTTGTTCTTGTTTTGGTGAATAGTTTTACTATTCATCATTTTAGAGCTGTACATCTTTAGATTGCTTTCCACTGAGGCAATAAATATTAGGGAGAAGAAATTAATTGTTTGATTCATATTTTGATACAACCCAACTTATTTTTGCAGCTCTTGGACTAAAGTGCACCTGGAATGCAATTATCTTTCATCCTTGTTTGCATTGCATGATATAGTTCTCTAGTAAAAAAAAAGTATGTAAAATGTATGCCTTAGAAAAATGCACTAACTTTCAGAAGAAAGCTATCAAATATTTGCATTAAATAAAACATTAAATAAAACATAGATATCCAGGTAATCCTTGATTTACAACCATTCATTTAACAATGGTTCAAAGTTACAACAGCCTCTCAAACAGTGGTTTACCATCCATCCTCAAAGTTACAACAGGCACACCATCCCTGCAGTCCCGTGATTGCAAGTCAGGCCCATGGCTTGCATATACGATAGCTACAGTGTCTTACGGTCACAAGATTGCAATCTGCAACCTTTTAGCTGGCTTCCAACAAGCAAAGTCAATTGAGTAAGCCAGATTTGCTTAACAACTGCAGGCTTCACTTAACAACTACATGATTCCCTTGAAGGCCACAGTAAAAATGATCCTTAAATGATGACTTTCTTAATGACTATGTAGGAAGAAATATCCATCTGGTTCAGTTCCAAGCTGGGAGAAAGACACTGGAAACATGGAGGCTGATTGGAAAGATGGTTTAATGATGAACAGACCCACCAAGCACATGGATTCTGGTGTAGCTGAACACATGGAGTTGAGAGTTGCGGGTGGTGTTATACCTTCTCTTGGGCTTTGCATTTGAGCTTCCTGTTCCTGTGCAAGAACATGTATTTTATTGGCTGTTGTCAGATTCCCATGGGGCCACGTAGGGGTCATAGCTGGCTCTATAGGCAAATCCTAGGTGTTTGTCTGAGCTAAGTTTGGTTGAAGTATCTGAGGGTGAGGCAAGGAAGGGGTTTGTGTTCTGAAAGGGTGTTGGGTAATTCTTATTGTGGCTTAATGGCTTTTTCCTGTGTTGGATTTTAATTCCTGTGATGGCTGCTTCTAATCCTACCATTCTGCCTTTGTTTCAAAATATCGTGTCTTGAATGGATTACCAAATCTGCATTTCTAAAAGCTGGCCTCAGTATCTGCTGGGGCTATTAAGAAAGACTTGGAGGTTGCTTTCTGTCTCTAAGACCATGTTTCTCCATTTTTCCTTTAGGGAAATATAATATTCTGCCTTTTTAATATTTCCCAAAATATTTCATTCTTTGGGTGTGGGGAGGTGTTGACTTTCTACAGTTTCATCACTTGATGACCAAAAATCTGGTCCCAATTGCAGTCATATATCAGGGGCTATCCGTATTAGAGAAATTGCATGTACAATGCATATTAGGAAAAAAATATAGACTTTATATTAAAGATTTGCAGAGTGATACAGAAATGGATTGGGGGTGGGGGAAGACTAGCTTCTAAAAAAAAAATCCTGAAGAGAATAGAACAACCAGGTTCTCTTGCTCTTAGTAAATTCTTACATTGGCTCTACCAGTCAATGGAGGGACACTTATGCAGCAAAAATGTTAGCATGTGCTTCCAATTTCAATTTAATGTCACACAACTGAGACATTCACCACTTCAGTGACTGCTTATCCATGGATTTCAGAGAAACTGTTCATGTGTGGAACAGCTAATGACACAAGGCTTCCAACATTGAAGCGAATTGTTCTGTAGATCTGAAGTGGTGTTTCATGAAGGACTGTAACATAGCCCACACAGAGAACAATTGGAAAGAACATATGTTGCTCTTAATGGAACCTTCTCTTTTGAAAGCAGACTGACCTGACCTTGCTTTTCTGAAAGCGAGCAATTCATGCCTTCATGCCTATATCTATTTTGAAACATTATAAATGATTGCAAAGAAAGAGAAAAGCTGATTGCCCTGAAAATAACTTCGCTATGGAGAGCAACATTTAATTGAGACAAATTAAATTAAGAACTGACAGTGAAACATGGTTTTTGGTTGTTTATTTTTTCTGGATTAATGTATTTATCTATTTTTGGCAATCTAGTTCAAGCGCAAACAATCAGAAATCACCTACCTTTTTCTCAAGTGCTGCAGTTGGAAATAATCATTTCTTTCTGCATCTCATGTCTCTCTGATGTATGTCTCTGTGTGCAATGATGATCCTTAAAATATGACCTATGAAAAAGTGATATAAAATAATTTTTAAAAGTTAGCTTACTTTTATTGTTGACAACTGAGACAAAGTATTGATAAAGTAATACTGCATTAGCAAGAATTAATAGAAACGAAAATAGAATAGAGAAAATGAAAAAGAGAGAAATAACAGAAAAAGGTTACAGTGTAATAAGAAAAAAACAAAAGAAAGTAGGAAATTATAAAGAAAGGTATAAATGAAACTAATCAAAGAGAGAAGCAACTAGACTAAGGAGAAATTTCTTGACAGTTAGAACAATTAATCAGTGGAACAACTTTCCTCTAGAAGTTGTGAAGGCTCCATCACTGAAAGTGTTTATGAAGAGATTGGACAACCATTTGTCTGAAATTGTATAGGGTTTCCTGCCTGAGCAGATCTCCAACTCTGTTATTCCATTATATAAAGATATAAAGAAATAACTTCTGATATTTTTCATAGCACTTATAAGTACAATTATATGTTAGCCTTGCTCTTTCTAAATTTAACTTCACGATTCTTTTCTTTTTTTAATCATCAAAACCACAAATCACCTTCTTTAGCCTACTCTTCCTCTATTTCAAATTTCAAGAAAAGTGTGTACATTTTGGCAATTACATGTTCACAATTGTAATGGATGAACATATGGGTGAGAAATAAGAAACCTTTAGATTTAGAAGAGCTCAATCTGAGATTTAAATGGTATGGAAACTTGTGGTATGATAAAGTTAAAAGTAAATTTGTTTAATTCTTTACAAACCCTTTTTAAAAAATTTAACTGCATTTCTGATTTTTTTAACTCAATTTATTAGATGTGCCCTACTGAGAATATGAAATACACATAAAACCAAGGCCTGAGAACACCATTGTAGATCTCAGCATAAGGAACACTCCATAGAACAAAAACAGCAGGTACAAATATTTATTAAGGTTTGACCTTTGCAAGAAATTGGTTTGCTTAATTACCACGGTTGCTGCTTGATGATGGCTCTATAAAAGAGTCTAAAGTTGGGTTGGTCATATGGATGACCCATTTTATGACCATTACAATTTATGACTATAATTGGACAGCTCCATTATGGTCCTAAGTCAAGGACTACCTGCAGGGGTGGGATTCAAAATATTAACAACCGGTTCTGTGGGCATGGCTTAGGTGATGGGCGTGGCTTGGTGGTCATGTGACTGGGTGGACATGGCTTGGTGGTCATGTTATTGGCTGGGTGTGGCCAACTCAATATCACTCACATCGAGGCACGCATCTCCTCGCCTGGCCTCTCATGACTGTGGGGATGCTGCAACAGTCGTAAGTGTGAAAAATGATCATAAGTCACTTTTTTCAGTGCCATTGTAACTTTGAATGGTCACTCCACGCAAGCAAAGAACCAGCAAAGGAGGGGGGAAAAACTCCAGACAAGTTCCTGAGACTAGACTAGTCCTGCCAAGAATGTAATAAGGGTTAACGGAGAGACAGTTTCTGTAAGCAACACCAGAATGTTTCCTTCCTGCCTTCCTTACAGGATTAGACCAATAATTTCTTCTTACAACTGGTTCTCCGAACTGTGAAGAATGTTAACAACCGGTTCTAGCGAATAGGTGCGAACTGGTAGAATCCCATCCCTAACTACCTGTAGTAGTGGGGACACAGCAGGATTTGAGAAAAGAATTGCCACTACCTTACTATTTTGTAAAGCAAAGCAAAAGGGAGTATATTTCTTCATGCATTTTTTTTCAACCCTGAGCACCCAACGTTTTGAAGAAAATGGAAGCATTCCTGCTTATATTAAAATAAAATATTTTTAAGGGAGTCAGGTATGTTTCTCTAATCCTAATGAAATTTCTGTAATTCCGTGTCATATTTTTAAGGTACTAAGAATTTTATTGTGCTAAATAAAAATATAAGAGTAAGTGACAACATATTTAGACATAAACTTCATACAAAAAAATATCTCCCTTTGCAAAACAAAACAAAACAAAACCCTCCCAATCTAATCAAACAAAAAGCCTTGTTGGAGACTATTTCAGTATTGGCAATCAGAAACTCCTATAAATTCAGTTTGAACTCAAATTTGCTGCTTATAACAATTCTTATTTTTTATTTTTATGAGGAAAAAATACCCCACCTCTTTGTCTAGAATTTGCTCAATAGAATCCTAATAGTTTATATATAGGAATAAGGTAACAACAGGCACATATTATGTGTAGAAATGCAAAAGTCTTTACAGGTAGATAATTTCTGTTAATTCCACCTAATCATGTGTTCATTCTGTACTGGCATCCCTTCCATATAATGACACATAGCATTGATCCCAGTGACAACTTGTGGTCAGGTTTCTCTATATTTTCATTTAAAACCCTTTGTATGGTAGATAAATCGGTGGAGGCTCTCTTGTGAATTTGACAACTGAGATTTCTCTTAATGCTAACAATGTGCTTGACACCGGTTGATGGATTATTTCATGTTCAGAAGCAATATATAGTTTAGCAAAGACCTTGTTACTCCTACTGTGAACTGACCTTGTTACACACTAGGAAATTAGCCAAGAATTTTCGGTTCTGCACTAGGTGAACCAGTTGCTAAAGTATGTGTAGCCCATCTCTGATGGTATAGTATAGCTGGAATACTCATGCAAAATAGGTATGGACTTATCACATGTATGATAGAATAGGGCTTTCCCGAGCTTTAACAGACAAATAAATCCTATTTTCACTCTTCATGGGGGCTTTTTCCCACCTCAAAAGGATAAGGAAAAGGATAATTATATATAAAGGATAAGGCATTGCAGTGCAGATTTTAGCATCCCTACTGCTGAATTATGGAGAAGCTCTGAAAGCTGCAGAGACCGTGTAGGGAGAGAGACCAGAAGATGACCAGCTCAATTTTACAGTTTTTCTGCTCCATCCCATGCCAATGGATAATAAGTTTAGAAACTCCCAGCCAGGTGAAAAGAACTGTGTCAGCGTTCCCTTATTCTACAGTCAATCCTTTGGGAACTCATTTACTCTGGTACACAGAGAAAACAGTGGTGTTGGCTCTTTCTTTGCTGCTTAGTCCTGCAAAAGAAAAATAGCCATATAGACATAAGAGACCATTTCATATGTTAGTATCATCATCGTTACTGCTATTGCAGTAGCATTAATTACCAATTATTTTATTCACACACTAGGAGGTCCCTTCGTGCCCTCTTTCTCACTGATTTTTTTTTATTTCTTGACGTGACATTTGCATTAATGAAAAATGGGCCACGTGGAGCATAATATATGCAAGAGTACCCTATCACCAGCTGAGAATGATTATTATTTGACTTGAAGGTTTTCTTTCCAATGTGTCGTTCATGGTATTTTTTTCAACACAGCATGTTAAGCACAATGTTGCTTAATTTAAACTCGTCTAATGTATACGAGACATTTGTTTAATTATCCCTCGTATTTTGCACGCCATGTTTTCTTGGACTGCAGTGATATACAATATATTTTGTATGCCAAACTAGGCTAGTAGCCCAAGATCAGATTACAAAAATTCTAAAACTTGTTTTTCTAACAGCTATTTTATGTGTTCCAGTTTACCAAAAGATGGTACCTCACTTGGTGCATATTGTTTTTTCTTTTTCTTTTATCTTTAGAGAAAACTGTCATCTCCAGACTTGACACATTGTCAATTGCAGTTATGCAGGGCTAGTGTGACATAGTCTGCAAAATTGGACACCATGTTATTGCAGCCAGAACGATAATAGCTGCCACCACAATAATTGCCAATAAAAAAAAAAAGGTGGTTGACACCTGAATCAATTACCTACAAAAGACATTGCATACCAGAACTTTCTCACTAGGAACCTATTGTAGCATCCTGCACTATCAGAGTAAATAAAGAATGATGGCCCTTTAACCAGGGATATTAAGAGAAACAAAGTATGCTTCTGAATGTCAATCAATAAAATGACTTTTAACAGATTGAAAATGTAAAAAAAAAAAAAGTCAAGTGTGTTTGAAATTAACAATGAAGGATGAAGATATAAAATATCTCTCATATATTTAGAAGTTGTGAACCTGCAGAGAATCAGCCTAGTATAAAGCACAGAATATTTTGAAAAAGGAAAAGAAAAATCAGCATAACTCATTTTCTCTCCCTCTCCCTTTCCCCTCCCCCTCCCCCTCTCCTCTCTCTGTCTCTCCCTCCCCTTCTCCTCTCTCTCCTCTCAGCCTCTCCCTCTCCCCTATCCCTCCCTCCCTCTCATTAAAAAAAAATCAGGAGCACAAATATCTCAAGTAACTAACCTGAAAATCTACAATGGATGAAGAATAAAGGAGATCATGGTGAGATATTTAATAACGAAAAACACAAAGGTAGACAAAGAAAGGATTTATGCATTTCAGGACAGTGTGTGCTATTTAAAGAAGTCTTTCTGAGGAAGCAAAGTGGGACAGTACAAAATATATAGCATCTTTAGAAAACAGAATTATATATAAAGTTGAAGGCAAATGTGTACAAAAAAATGGATATTCACCCTGAAATATCAAGCAAGGATGACACACATTCTTATGATTATTTGGAAGCTGGTAATAATTTCATTGTTTTGGAAGTCCTTCTATAATTAATACATGTGAAGCCATTAGCACTATTCTTAATGTTTTATCTTGAGTTTATTTTTCTACATTATTATCATTCTATAAATTGTTTTAATATAACAGCTGGGAAAACCCTCCTAGAAATGTCACCACCTCTTCAGAATGCAAAAAAGGGACCTGTGGAAATAAGCTTCCAAATTACTTTTGGTGGATATTCCATATTCAACTTTATGTTATTGTTAACTTATTGATTAGTATTAATCCATTGTTCAAAATAGATTTATTTATTTATTTATTTGATTTATTAAGGTGTCTACCTCACTTTTACATCACTGTAGATGATTTAGAATAACAAAAATATATAACCAGATTTTTAATTAATATGTGGAATTCCCCTACTATTGGAAATTCAATGAGGAAACTGAAAGAATTCTAAAGATGCTTTTGAGGTTTTCCTCTTTCTAGCAGTCCCTGTATGGACCATGCAACTTAAACGGACCTTCCAGGAAGTAATACTGAATGGAATTTTTTTTTATACATTTAAAAAATATTTTTATACATTTAAAATATTTTTATACAATTTTTATACATTTTTAAAATATTAAACTAGACTTATTGTAGATCCCAGTTTGACAAGATTGTTGCAGTTTTGCATTCCAAATAAAACATCCTAAGCAGCAAGTAAGTCCTGGAAAGTACAATGGTATCATTCAGACTGCCTAATGTGCAGGGGTGGGTTTCTCCCAGTTCTCACCTATTTGCTAGAACCTGTTGTTAACTTTCTAAGCAGTTCGGAGAACAGATTGTTAGAAAAAATCTTTTGTTTTTTCTACTTTACAGGGCTAATCCTGTAAGCAAGACAGGAAGGAAACATTCTGGTGTTGTTTCTAGCCTAATCTTTATTGCCCTGCTTACAGAAACTGCCTCTCTGTTAACCCTCATTACATTCTTGGCAGTACGTCTAGACTTCCTGTCACCTAAACTCCAGAATTTTTTTTTCTTTGCTGGTATTTTGCTGGGGCTTGACCTTCTTAAAAGGGAAGGGTTGTTTTAAGTTTTTTACACTGCTGTTGGGAGGAAATACTCCCCTGGAAATACTTCCAGCTGGGATGCAATGATCAGCACTTTGAAGAAATCATTGAATAATGAAGCAGATCTGCTGGAAAAAAAACTTTTAATGACAAGGAACCAGGATGAGTGACATTCAGCAAAGCTTCTTGGCTAGCTAGAAAGATTGATATTCAAACGTGAGTTTACATTCCCTTTCTGAGTCTAAAACTGGTTTTTGATGAAGTTTAATTCTGTGCTTGGTGACGTTTAATCCCGTGTTTATTGATGGGATAATTTTCCCTATTCAGCTTTGGAAGAAAAAAAGTTAACCTCTGTTCCTGAGAAGAAACTGGGTTGAGAAATCTGCTAGTTCCTGTGTCTATTTGTTCTGGTAAATGGCTTAACAAGCAACAGCTACTGTTGTGATTTAATTATTTGTATTGCATTTGAATTTTTTCCTGCCTCATGGTTTCTTTTTCTATCTGGGGAGGGGGTCCTTCACTGCTTTAGTGGTATCTGGCAGTGTCATTTTGGGGTGTATGTCCAAGAGGCAGGATGCAAGCTTGGCACTAATTTTTTTCTGCCTTTCTGGGGGGCAAATTGTGATCTCAGAAGGCGTCTGCTCCACGCAATTCAAAGGCTGCATTTCCCCCCACCACCAAATGGAGCCAGAGAAGGAGGAAGACATAGAGATCTACCACCTAGCCAGCATTGCCCCACCTGCTGTTCCCAGAGAAGAAGAAGCATATAGAGAAAGAGACTCAAATCATCTATATCTAGACAACACTCTCTCTATGGCCTACAATCAATTCAGCAGAGACTAAAATCCAAGAAAAGCTTCCTTACGTTGACAGAAGACCGGGGTGAGATGCTAAGAATTCATCCGGGTCCGGGAAAACCCATAGCTAATGTTATGGCTGGTTTGGAGAACCACCAAATCTCACCCCTGCACCCTCCCACCCCTCCCCTCCTCTCCCCACATCTCTCCATTCCCCTCCCACCCCTCCCCTCCCAGGAGTCTCCACATGGCCCATTTTGGATGCAAGGTAAGTGCAGGGCCCGCAAGGGGGCTTGGGGAGGATGAAAATGGGTCTCCAGGGGGCCTCTGGAGCCCGGGGGAGGCTGTTTTTTCCCTCCCAGAGGGTCAAGGAAAGCATCCAAAGCCTGCGGAAGGAAAAAATGCTCTCCCCGCATGGTGCAGAAGGCCAACTAGGCCACATCCACCATGGACATGCCCACCCAGCAACTGGACAGAGAACCAGTTGCTGAAATTTTTGAAGCCCAGCCCTGCAGAAGACTGAAGAATTTGAAAGCAGAGTGGACCTATGGAAAGCTAAAAAGAACCAACACTGGATATACAAGTGGAGGAACTTGTACCTGAGTCTGACAAAAGCTGGGAAGTATGGAAATCATTGAATAGATTGCACACAGGTACAACAAGATCCACATACTCTCTGAACAAATGTGGCCAGTTGCTTCTGCTCTTTGTGATTGTGGTGACATGTAGACAATAACACACATATATATCTGCCCATTGTATCCTGACCAAGGTACACTTGAAAAGCTCATGGCAGCTCAATAGAATGCAATTAATTTCTGGGCAAAATCTGTTTAATTCAGGGGTTCACAACACCTGGGTTGTGGCCTACTACTCAGCCGTCGCCTATTCAGAACAAGACTGTGGAAGTGGTAACTGGCACATACACACAGTTCAACTAGTGAAAGTGGAGGGCTGGTGATCATATATGTGCAACTCAACACATGAGCGGTGAGCCAATGCGCATGTGCATGCACACGCAGCTCAACCTGCAGTGGAAGTGTGTGTCACATTTGCAGCCTGTTTCCCCTCTTCACCTTCCAGCCGGGCCCCAAGCCACAAAAGTTGGGGACTGCTGGTTTAATTTGAACATATTTTAATCGTGTATTTTATATTTTAAATTTTATGTCATATGAGATGCTTTATTTAAATTGGGATGCTTTTGACACAAATAAACCAACACAGAGAACAAGGGCCAGACAGCTTTTATCCACTTTTCTGGGCCTTCTGCTTGAGACAGACCAAATGTAAAAGTCTGATTGGAAAGCAAAACCATCCAGGAGAATGAAGAAGATGACAAAAAGAAAGCTGCTGCTCCCTTTTTTTACACAAATCTACGCATTGGGTCCAGCGAGGAAGGGAATGCTGATAACAGACGGGGGTGGTGCTGGTGGTAAATATTGCTTGAGGGGTCTGAAACCTTTTGGGAGCCAGAAAGAAGAAATTGGTTCTCATCTGTTTTCTGGGGAATGAAGAAAACTCATTTCTTTCAGTGGCTCCAGGAAACAGTTTGTTCCAAGCTTGATACTGATCGAGGAGACACTTGAGAAAACAACCACTTTGTACATATATATATATATATATATATATATATATATATATATATATATATATATATATATATATATATATATATATATATATATATATATATATATATATATATGTATGTATGTATGTATGTATGTATGTATGTGTATGTCTGTATGTATGTATGAAACTAAGGTGGGAGATGTGGAATTTAAAACATAACACATACACAATTAAATATAAATTGCATACTAAAGAAATACCATTATGTCAAATGGAGGCCGATTCATATTGATGAACTATTATTAGGTCATGAATATAAATTTTATGGCTAGGCTTAACATAACAGGCTCATCCAGAGTTAATTTAATCATGGTTTATTCAGTCAGTCCAATGTTCTGCCTTCACGTAACACACTGAACCATCAACTAATTACACAGGGTATACATGTACCATGCACACTGATCTGTAACAGGGTTGGGTAGTTTGTGGTTGTGTGTTTGCTGAATGATTGAAGTATTAAATTCAGACATTTTTAGCTTCCATTTTCCTTGAGAGTTTGTTTTCTCTGAAAGCTTAATCATTGTACTCAATAAATAGCTTTGGGAATAATTGGAAACTTGCAACACTGTTGTAAAACTTTAAAAGAGACCTGAGGATTTTTTTTTTAACTCTCATAAAGCAGTGTTTGCTTTTACAATTTACAAACCATTGTAAAATTATAACGATCTTCAGCAAATAGTAACAGTATTCAGTAACACAGTAATAAATAGGTTACAGGCAGGGGTGGGATTCTACCAGTTCGCACCTATTCGCTAGAGCCGGTTGTTAACATTTTAAGTAGTTCGGAGAACCGGTTGTTAAAAGAAATTATTGGTCTAATCCTGTAAGGAAGACAGGAAGAAAACATTCTGGTGTTGCTTACAGAAACTGCCTCTCTGTTAACCCTTATTACATTCTTGGCAGGACTAGACTTCCTGTCTCAGGAACTTCTCTGGAGTTTTTTCTCTCTCCTCCTTTGCTGGTACATTGCTTGTGTGGAGTGACCATTCAAAGTTACAATGGCACTGAAAAAAATGACTGATGACCATTTTTCACACTTACAACTGTTGCAGCATCCCCACAGTCATGAGAGGCCAGGCGAGGAGATGCGTGCCTCGATGTGAGTGATATTGAGTTGGCCATGCCCAGCGAATAACATGACCACCAAGCCACACCCACCAACTAAGCCACAACCACAAAACTGGTTGTTAAAAATTTGAATCCCACCCCTGATTACAGGTACTCCTCAACTTACAGCCATTTGTTTAGTGACCTTTTGAAGTTGCAATAGCACTGAAAAAAGGTAATTTATGACCATTTTTCATGCTTATGACCATTGCAGCATCACATGATCAATATTTGGACACTGGTTGGTATGTATTTATGATGATTACAGTGTCCTGGAGTCATCTTTTGTGACCTTCTGACCAGCAAAATCAATGGGGAAGCCAGATTCACTTGGTAACTGTATTACCTGTGCTTTCCCAAAAATAAGACCGGCTCTTATTTTCTTTTGAGCCCCAAAATAAGTACTAGGGCTTATTTTTCGGTAGTGTCTTTATTTTTTGTATAGGAGGCTGACTTCTTCTGCTTGCCCACACTGGCTTACCTCAGAGTTGCCACAGCCAGGCCACCCATGACGTGACACCTGCCTTGCCTCACAATGGTGGCTCCAGCATCCCCATCCAGCAGAATCATGGGTAGCCACCAGCCTACTTCTGCTTGCTTGAGGCCACACCAGAGCAGGAGGCTGAGTGGTGTATTGGTGCCATGGCAGCAAAGCAAAACAGGAGGTGGAGCTGCCCCATGCGCCTTTCACCAGCTTATCTCAGGGCCCCTGCAGCCATGCCATCCATCTATGCTCCAACACCTGCCTCACCTCACAGCGACAGCACCAGCACACCACTTGGCCTCCTGCTGTGGTGTGGCTGAGACCAAATGGAAGAAGTGGGCCAATGGCCACATGATCTTGTTGATGACTCAAGCTCTGTAAAGGACCTTGGAATACTCACCTCTAATGATCTAAGTGCTAGAGCCCACTGCAACTACATAGCCAAAAAGGCATTAAGAGTTGTTAACCTAATTCTACGTAGCTTTTTCTCTGGTAATATTACACTACTAACCAGAGCATACAAAACATTTGCTAGACCAATACTCGAATACAGTTCATCAGTCTGGGACCCACATTACGTATCTGATATTAGCACAATTGAGAAAGTCCAGAAATATTTCACAAGAAGAGTTCTCCACTCCTCTACTCATTGTAGAATACCTTATGCCACCAGACTTGAAATTCTAGAACTAGAAAACCTTGAAGTACGCCGTCTTCGGTCTGATTTAAGCATGGTATATAAAATCATACATTGCAATGTCCTACCTGTCAATGAATACTTCAGCTTCAACCATAACAACACAAGAGCACACAATAGATACAAACTCAATGTTAACCGCACCAAACTTGATTGCAGGAAATATGACTTCAGCAATAGAGTGGTCAATGTCTGGAATACTCTACCCGACTCTGTAGTTTCTTCCCCAAACCCCAAAAACTTTAACCTTAGACTGTCTACTATTGACCTCACCCCTTTCCTAAGAGGTCTGTAGGGGGCGTGCATAAGCGCACCAACGTGCCTACCGTCCCTGTCCTATTGTTTCTCTTATTCTTGTTTTATTTTTCTTATATGTACCCATTTCATGTATTCACAACTATGTATACACGTATACTTATCTTGTAAACAATTGGCAAATCAAATAAATAAATAAATAAATAAATAAATAAATAAATAAATAAATAAATGGAGGCAGGTGTCAGGGTGTGGACGGCCTGGAGGTAGGGGCCCTGAGGTAAGCCAGTGCAGTGCACATGGGCAGCTCCACCACCACCCCATCTCACTTTGCGGCCGTGGCACTGACTGCAACCAGATAAAATAGGCGGGTAGCCAACCGAGCAGGCTCTTAAGTAGGGCTTATTTTGGAGGTAGGGCTTATATTAGGCGCATGCATAAAACATGCTAGGGCTTATTTTCAAGAAAGTACTTATTTTCAGGGAAATAGGATACTACCTTAACAACTTTAATGATTCGCTTAACAACTGTGGCAAGAAATTTCGTAAAATAGAGCAAAACTCACTTAACAATTGTCTTGCTTAGCAATGGAAATTTTGGGCTCAGTTGTGGTCATAGATCTTCAGGTGAAAATGCATAACTTTATTTACAATTATCTCTCTATAATGTCATGAGATGTTGGCTTACTTATACTCTAGTTGAGTGGGATTTTCTCGATTTCATGCTCTAGTCCAGGGGATCCTGGTGTTAGTAAAATGTTCCTGAAAGGACTACTGAAGAAGTCAGTAGTCCTGACTTCTTCAATAGTCCTTTCTTATTTAGCACAGGTAGTCCTCAATTTACAAATGTAACTGAGCCTGACAATTACTGGTATAAGTTGTGATGGTTGTAAATGACCCATCATGTGACTGGAGCCAATTTTACAATCTTTTTTTTGTGGAAGTTGTTAAATGAAAGCATCAGTTGTATAGCAAATACCAGTATTGTTAAGCAAACCCATTGTTTGCTGTGGGTGGTTTTTTTTTCCAGAAATTGGAATTAAAGACCAATTTCCAGGGGGAAAAAACATTATAAATTGCAGTCATGAGATCATGGGATGCTGCAAATGGGAGGTAAATGTGGAGTGGTTGCCAAGCACCCAAAATGCAGTCACATGACTGTTGGGGCAGGAATGGCTATTGGAATTTATATCTCTATTGGGTGATCCCTCGTAACTTTGAACAACTCCTAAGCAGCCAGTTGTAAGTTGAGAACTACCTGTAAAATACCAGGTTCTGAAAATGCTTTTCTGAAAGTGCTGATTCATATTGCGTTCCCAGAATGTGTGTGTGTGTGTGTGTGTGTGTGTGTGTGTGAGAGAGAGAGAGAGAGAGAGAGAGAGAGAGAGAGAGAGAGAGAATTGTATAGATACTTGTAAGATACCCAACTGAATTTCTTTCCTGTTGACTTAATTGGAAGAAATATAGCCTGATGCACTTATGTAATTCAAATCCTATGGTTCTTGAATTCATACATGCGTGCAAGGAAACGTGGGAGGCGGAATCAAGATGCTGGTTGTAACTGCATGATCAAAAACCTACACTTTTCATACATATGTCATCATATGCATATCCAAGCAGATGGGGTTTAAACCATGCAGGCATGATGATCAGCTTGGCTATTCTAACTCATAAAAAGGCTGCTTTGTATGTATGTGTGGGTGTGTGCACGAGTTTTTTTGTTTTTTGTTTTGGTTTTAGGAAAGAATTAGGAATTACTGTATATTTGTTGTACCAGGGTTTCTGCTGGTGCTCAAACTTTGCTCTTTGTTTTCAGTAAGTTAGTAAGGTAAAAAACAGAAATCACAAAAGGACAAGTTGAACTTTGCTTAGCTCAGTCTGCACTGTATACTGTGAAAAATCATAGTTTATTTAACCATGATTTGTTGAAATGGATTGCAAAGCAAAATGACCGAAATAGATTCATGTTATAATTTCCTGTATAACCTGAATTATCATAGCTCTGTGAATGAAGAAGAATTCTGAGGATTGATTTCAATTAACAGAGATTGTTTATTTTACTGAGTAGTGAATGTAAATGAATTTAACATTGTTCACCCTGTCCTTTTCTTACTCATTTTCTTTGTTAACTGCTGAAAATTGCAATCCAAAAAGAGATCACTCTGGCGGAAAAACAAATCTGGTCACGTTGCCAATTTCAAAAACCGATACAAAAATTTATGCCACCAGATAAAGACCGAATGCACCAATTATCACATTAAACAAGAGGAAAACCTTCTAAGCACCAATTCCACCCGTGCTTTTTACAATTTTGTAAACAACAAACTAAAAGACTCAAGGTCCATCCCTCCCTTGATAGGACCTGATGGTAAAGACTGCAACGACGACACCATTAAAGCCAACATCTTTAACACATTCTTCGGCTCAGTATTTGTAAACAGCAATGGATCATGCCCAGTATTTCCTAGCCGTACCACAGATAACAACAATGATCTAATACATATCGATTTCACAGAAGACAATGTTGAAAAATCACTACGCAATCTAAAACCATCTCTATCTATTGGACCGGATGGAATATGTGCCTACTTCTTAAGAAAGCTATCCACTGCCATAGCCAAACCTCTAAGCATAATCTTTGAAAAATCTTTCAGGACCAGCTCCTTGCCTAACCTATGGTTACAAGCCACAGTCATCCCTATCTTCAAAAAGGGAGACCCAAGCCTAGTTGAAAATTACAGACCAATCTCCTTATGCTGCGTCACCTGTAAAGTCATGGAATCAATTATTAACCAATCCATCATCCTCCACTTAGAGACAAACAACCTACTCTCCAATAAACAATTTGGTTTCAGAAAAAAACTATCCTGTAATCTGCAACTCTTACACTGCAAAAAACATATGGACGACACAACTCGACCAGGGCAAAGCAATAGACGCAATCTACATAGACTTCTGTAAAGCCTTTGATTCAGTGGTACACGACAAACTACTCCTAAAAATAAAATCCTATGGTATCTCTGGACAACTGAATAACTGGATAGAAGCATTCCTGTCAAACAGACAACAAATGGTCAAAATCGGGAGCGTCCTATCAAATCCAGTACCTGTCAATAGTGGTGTCCCCCAGGGCAGTGTTCTAGGACCAACTCTCTTCATACTTTACATAAACGACCTCTGTGATCATATTAAGAGCAATTGCGTTCTCTTCGCTGATGATGTAAAGCTGTTCAATACCACAGACAATACTGCTACCCTACAAAAAGATCTTGACTATGTATCTGAATGGTCAAACAAATGGTAACTTCAAATCTCAACAAATAAATGCTCTGTCTTACATATTGGCAAAAAAAATCAGAAAATAAAATACAAGCTGAATAGTCAAGATCTTGTCGATGACCCAAGCTCTGTAAAGGACCTTGGAATACTCACCTCTAATGATCTAAGTGCTAGAGCCCACTGCAACTACATAACCAAAAAGGCATTAAGAGTTGTTAACCTAATCCTACGTAGCTTTTTCTCTGGTAATATCACACTACTAACCAGAGCATACAAAACATTTGCTAGACCAATACTCGAATACAGTTCATCAGTCTGGAACCCTCATTACGTATCTGATATTAGCACAATTGAGAAAGTCCAGAAATATTTCACAAGAAGAGTTCTCCACTCTTCTACTCGTTGTAGAATACCTTATGCCACCAGACTTGAAATTCTAGAACTAGAAAACCTTGGATTACGCTGTCTTCGGTCTGACTTAAGCATGGTATATAAAATCATACATTGCAATGTCCTACCTGTCAATGAATACTTCAGCTTCAACCATAACAACACAAGAGCACACAATAGATACAAACTCAAAGTAAACCGCACCAAACTTGATTGCAGGAAATACGACTTCAGCAATAGAGTGGTCAATGTCTGGAATACTCTACCCAACTCTGTAGTCTCTCCCCCAAACCCCAAAAACTTTAACCTTAGACTGTCTACTATTGACCTCACCCCTTTCCTAAGAGGTCTGTAGGGGGCGTGCATAAGCGCACCAACGTGCCTACCGTCCCTGTCCTATTGTTTCTCTTATTCTTTTATTTTTCTTATATGTATCCATTTCATGTATTCACAACTATGTATACACTTATACTTATTATCTTGTAAACAATTGGCAAATCAAATAAATAAATAAATAAATATCTATGTAAACGTTTAAAAGATGCCAGCTGAAATCATTGAGATATAAAACTTCCAAGTCAATAAAATAGATAGAGTTATGTCATTTCTCTGATGGAGACTGAAAACTGGACCAGAAATTTTTCACGGATTTTCTACTGCTTTAAGCAAATAGTGGATAAATAATTATATTAAATATTAAAGCCAAAGCCATTGCTTCTCTATAGTGACTAATGCTTGCTTAGACATTATCCCGTCATTAGATCCTCTTTGTGCTAATAAAGCAAAGACCAGGGCAGGAATTATGTTTAAAAAAAATATAGAAATAAAAATGTACAATTAGAGAGACAAACATATCATCCATGCAACACACATAGAGACACACATAGACACACACTTACAGAAAAAGTACATATGTGGTACAGATCAGGAGTCTCCAACCTTGGCAACTTTAAGCCTGGCGGACTTCAACTCCCAGAATTCTTTGCTGGCTGGGGAATTCTGGGAGTTGAAATCCAGCAGGCTTACAGTTGCCAAGGTTGGAGACCCTTGGTATAGATTACTATGCATATATGCTTTTTCTGTAAGTTTGTGGGTCTGTCTTTGTGTGTTTGTTACATGGATCGGTGTGTGGGTTTGTGGGTCTGTGTCTGTGTGTGTGATACATGGATTGGTGTGTGGGTTTCCAGATTTGGAGAAGGCTGGTTTACATCAGAGACTACAATCTCTCTTCTACAGAGCTTTTTGGTTCACTACAGCAAATAGGGAGAGAAAAACCTGCCACCCTCCCTCTCTTACTGATGAGGCCTGTTGTTAGTAAAATGGAATCTCCATGTTTATTTATTTATTTATTTTATTTGGTTTGTCGATTGCTTACAAGATAATAGGTATAAGTAAAAACATAGTTATGAATACATGGATACACATAAGAAAAATAAAAATAAAAAATAAAAGAAACAATAGGACAGGGATGGTAGGTACGTTGGTGCGCGTATGCATGCCCCCTACAGACCTCTTAGGAGAGGGGTGAGGTCAATGATAGACGGTCTAAGGTTAAAGTTTTTGGGGTTTGGGGAAGAAACCACAGAGTCAGGTAGATTATTTCAGACATTGACCACTCTGTTGCTGAAGTCGTATTTCCTGCAATCAAGTTTGGTGCGATTAACCTTGAGTTTGTATCTATTGTGTGCTCTTGTATTGTTATGGTTGAAGCTGAAGTATTCATTGACAGGTAGGACATTGCAATGTATGATTTTATATACTATACTTAGATCGGACCGAAGGCGGTGTAGTTCTAGGTTTTCTAGGTCTAGAATTTCAAGTCTAGTGGCATAAGGTATTCTGCAATGAGTAGAGGAGTGGAAAACTCTTCTTGTGAAATATGTCTGGACTTTCTCAACTGTGTTAATATCAGATACGTAATGTGGGTTCCAGACTGATGAGCTGTATTCGAGTATTGGTCTAGCAAATGTTTTGTATGCTCTAGTTAGTAGTGTAATATTTAATATTTGTTTAAGAAACAAAGGGAAATTGTTCTCTCTGGATTTTCCTTCGTCAGTTTCTCTTGCAGATGTACTGTAGTTTAGGTAGAAGTGGGGCTTTTCTAAAGGTAAAAGTAAAGGTAGCTCCTGTCCAATCTTGTCTGACTCTAGGAGATGGTGCTCATCTCTGTTTCTTAGCTAAAGAGTCAGTGTTGTCTGAAGACATTCCCATGATAATGTGGCCAAGGTACATGGAACATTGTTACCGTCCCACCAAAGTGGTAGCAATAGCAATAGCGCTTAGACTTATATACCGCTTTACAATGCTTTACAGCCCTCTCTGAGCAGTTTTACAGAGTCAACAACAACCTGGGTCCTCATTTTACCCACTTCGGAAGGATGGAAGGCTGAGTCAACCTTGAGCCTGGTAAGACTTGAACTGCCAAATCTGCAGGCAGCCGGCAGTCAGCAGAAGTAGTCTGTGGTACCACTGCGCCACCGTGGTACCTATTTATCTACTTCCATGCTTTTGAAATTCTAGTTTGGCAAGGAGCTGGGGCAGGGAATGGGAGCTCACATGGCGCTTGGGTCTTGAACCTGAGCTATCAGCTTTCCAGCTGACAAGCTCAGTCTCTTTAACTGTTGAGCCATCATAACCCCTCCTTCAAGTCTTTTCTATTCTCATGTGTTTCTTAACAAGGGGTATTTACATTTTTAAATTGCATAGAGATGATTGTATGGTTGGTTGTGTTTAGTTTAATTTTTTTCTTTTTAGTGGTGTTTGTCCAGTTTTTACTTTGTGGAAGAGCACCTCATTTCGTTGCACCCGCTTGCGAGTGTAATGACAAATAAATTCTTATGTCTTAATAAACAGCCAGGATTTGGGGGTTCTCCAAACTGTTCAGAATCTTAGCTAGGAGTTCTCCCGAACTCCTGCAAACCCCCACAGCCCACCCCTGTGTACAGGTGAGAGAGAAATTGGAACTCCATCACAATAACCCATGTTTCATGCAATACAATGTGAGGATTATTGTCAGGCCCAATAACTCATAGCCTTGACTTTGTTTCCTTTCTCATAATAGCTGTCTGGCTCATCTTCATCTTTTCCCATAGTGGCAAAATTATATGTTTGTGCTTTAGCTGAAGAATACTCATCAATGTGCTTTTGACATAACAAAAACTGCAAAATAATAATAAAAAAATAGGGTTTTTTTCCCCCCCCTCTCCATCAAGGGCCTGACAATTAGCAGAACGTATGGCTAATGATAATGCTTAGATAAATACAGTTTTGACAATCCTTTCCACTAACAGTTTTGATTCGAATGGATTTTCCCCCCTTTCAGAAAACTGGGAACTGTAGTCATTATGTACATTTCTTTCTTCACCTTTCGCTACAATGAGCCTTGGGGAAAGGAAGAGCAATAAATCACTGGAACATAGATTCCTAGGAAATATAGGCTCTGCCAGCTGTCACTACTATAGGGAACTTTTGCTGAGCTGACCTATTTCCTGCTTCATGTAATATTTTCTCTCCCATCTTGACTAATTATAGCTTTAGCGACAATACATATAAAGGAGAAACAATCTCATGCCTGCCCCAGTTACAAAATCTTTTATTTTTCCTGCTTTTAAAAAATCCAATATTTATCCTGCCTTGGTTAGTAGAATGCTATTAATTGGTAATCATTTTATTGGTATCTCTTAAAAAGTTTTGATCTTAACATAAGCAATTTAAAATCCATAGACCTTTATGTCACAGAAAGAGCTAGTGCTGATTTCCTAAAATAGCATCACGTTGTAATATTCTAGCTTCCCTGGTCCTAGTTCAGTGTATCTGCAACTTTATATGGAATAAATTAGTTACCAACACTATATATCATTTACCTGTTCATAAAACAAGGAGGACTGTTATATCATCAGTTATATCATATATTATATTATCCCTTCATAAGTGGATTACTGTGTTCCTGTCAAACAGGCAACAAATAGTAAAAATAGGGAGTACTATATCAAACCCTGCTCCAGTTAACCGTGGTGTCCCCCAAAGAGCATCTAGGATCCACACTCTTTATACTCTATATAAATGACCTTTGCAATCACCTTATAAGCAACTGCATCCTCTTCATGGATGACGTAAAACTATTCAACACCACCAACAATGCTACTGTCCTTCAAAGTGACCTTGACTATGTGTCTGAATGGTCAAACAATTGGCAACTCCAAATCTTGATCAACAAATGCTCTGTCCTATACATTAGTAAAAGAAATCAGTACACTAAATATAAGCTAGGCAGATATGACCTCATTGATGACTCTCAGTCAAGGACCTTGGAGTACTCATATCAAATGACCTAAACACCAGAGCTCACTGTAACAGCATGGCCAAAAAAGGCATTAAGAGTTGTAAATCTAATCTTATGAAGCTTCTCCTCCAGAAATATTGAATTGCTAACTAGGGCATACAAATTTTTTACTAGACCAATACTCAAATACACCTAATCAGTCTGGAACCCGCACTGTATATCAGACATTAATACAATTGAGTGAGTCCAGAAGTATTTCACGAGAACAATACTACACTCCTCTGCTCGCAACAGAATACCCTATATCACCAGGCTTGAAATCTGGGGCTTGGACAACCTTGAACTATGCTGACTATGGTTGGACTTAAGCGTAATGCACAAAATTATCTGCTATAATATCCTACCAGTCAATGACTACTTCAGCTTTAACCACAACAATACAAGAGCACACAACAGATACAAACTCAATGTAAACCGCTCCAAACTTGATTGTAGAATATACGACTTCATCAACAGGGTGGTCAATGCCTGGAATGCACTACCTGACTCTGTTGTTATATCCTCTAATCCCCATTCCTTTAACCTCAAACTATCCACTATTGACTTCACCCCATTCCTAAGAAGTCTATAAGGAGTATGCATAAGTGCACAATCGTGCCTACCATCCCTGCCCAATTGTCCCCATTCATTCATACCTATTTCCTGCAGGGGTGGGATTCAAATTTTTTAACAACCGGTTCTGTGGGTGTGGCTTAGGTGGTGGGTGTGGCTTGGTGGTCATGTGACTGGGTGGACATGGCTTGGTGGTCATGTTACTGGCTGGGCATGGCCAACTCAACATCACTCACATCAAGGCACACATCTCCTCTCCTGGCCTCTCATTACTGTGGGGATGCTGTAACAATCATAAGTGTGAAAAACGGTCGTAAGTCAATTTTTTCAAAGGTCACTCCACACAAGCAAAGTACCAACAAACAAGGGGGAAAAAACTCCAGAGAAGTTCCAGAGACAGGAAGTCTAGTCCTGCCAAGAATGTAATAAGGGTTAACAGAGAGGCAGTTTCTGTAAGCAACACCAGAATGTTTCCTTCCTGCCTTCCTTACAGGATTAGGCCAGTAATTTCTTCTAACAACTGGTTCTCTGAACTGCTTAGAATGTTAACAACCGGTTCTAGCGAATAGGTGCAAACTGGTAGAATCTCACCCCTGATTTCCTGTATTCTTACTCATGTTATACCTATTATCTTGTAAGTGATTGAAAAATCAAATAAACAAATAAGTATATTCAGTTCCCTTTCAAATGACTCTTCAAGGATCTGAAGGCCAGACTGTGTACAAGGATGATCTGGTTCTTATTATAGAAAGGCTGTGCTTTATATGAAAGCATTCATTTCATTTTAAACATTTATGTAGCCACCCATTTTCTAATCAACTCTGAGAAGCTCCAATCAAAGATTAAAGCAATATATAAAACAATATGAAAACTATAAAACTAAAGCATCTCCCATTGGAAGGACCATCCCCTTAAAATACAAAGATAATGCAAAGCAGTAACCATCAACAGTTAAAACCTGGACAGCAGGGTGAAGAGCAAATCTGTTATTTTGTCATGACCTTGATATTATATTTGCATTGTACTTTTAGTCATATTAGAATAATTATTTCTACTTTTTGCATGTGCAATATACATATAAATAGATAAGCAACAAAATGATAGAAGTTGTGCTTTTCTGGTGAATCATTTCATGGCTTGGCAATCTTATAGATACATGAACAGAATTAAATTGATCAGGATTTCCAGAACTGAATGAGATAAATATGGTGTCATTAATACCAGTACTCTGTGCCTGCATTAAAATAATACTCTCCCTGAAACCAAATTGAGGGTCAGTGTAATGTGCGAAGGAACCCTGTAAATCTGAAAATGTATATGGTGCTTCTAATTATTTAAATCTCCCCCAGTGAAATCAATAACTATTCAATTCCTTGCCTTTGTTTTATTGGCTGTGGCAAGGAACAAAGCTGTTCGTTGGTGTTTTGCTAAGTTCTCATTTGCATTCATGAAACTATTGCTAATATTAAAAAAAGATTTCCAACCAATATCAAAGAAGGTCAATCATGTACTTGCTATTGTTCATTTGGCTTTCAAGTAGCACAATAATCTACTTTTTCCACCATGGGTTGTAATTAATACACAATATTTACCTAAAAGAAAAGCAAGGGTTCCTAAAATGCACCAGATACAACGGGTAGAAACTAATCAAGGAAAGAAGCAACCTGGAATTAAGGAGAAACTTCCTAACAATTAACCAATGAAGCTACTTGCCTTCAGAAGTTGTGGGTGCTTCATCATTGAAGGTTTTTAAGAAGAGACATGACAATCACTTGCCTGAAATATAGGATCTCTTGCTTGCATAGAGGGCTGGAATAGAAGACCTCCAATGTCTATTTTCAGCTATATTCTGATTCTGATTAAAAAAAAAACCTGCTGGTCCTCTGTATTTTTTTGTTTAACATAAATTGATAAAAGAAAGCAATAGCACTGAAAGCCAGTGAATTGGGAGGGATGTAAAAATGGAAGTAAGAGGCAAGAGAAAGAGATTACTTTACTCTAGGACAAATGTCGTTTTCTTTCAGTCTCTTGTACTGGCATATATGAGGGGCTTTATAGCAGAAAGATTGCTCCTGCAAAAGACATGAAGATCATGGCTGGAAAACTTACTGAATATAACAAGAAGTCCTGAATATATCAGGAATATATATCAGCCATTGAACTGAATTTACTACAGAGTAAGCATATCTAACTTTCCTTGTGCTTGTACTCCAGCTTATAGCCCAGCACAAAAGGCCTCTATTTTACTTCTGAAAAAAAGAAAGGCAAAAAACCCCACTATTCCAAATATCTTTGTCCTGCTTTCCACTAAACTTTTCAAGGGTAGATTCAATCTCAGCAAAAAAGATATGCTGTCCATACTTAGGCAGAAATCAGAGTCATTGAATGCAATTAGACATCCCACTCTCATTTTCTGTGTGTCTGTGTATCTGAGTACTTTTATGCCTGTGAGAATGGTGTTCATATGTATATAGAAATGGAGACACTGCTTAATTTATCAAGTGAAATTCCTTGTCATATTTATTTACTAAATATGTCTAAAATTTAGTCACCTCGCACTAGCCCTTAAATTGGCATTATTTAATTTATTAACAATATGTTATTATTGGCTATAACCTGCACCTTGGCCTAACGTCCATTAAAAATATTCTGTAATATATTCCAGCTCTAAATTCCAACTAATGGTACCTGTCAATGAATACTTCAGCTTCAACCATAACAACACAAGAGCACACAATAGATACAAACTCAAAGTTAACCGCACCAAACTTGATTGCAGGAAATACGACTTCAGCAATAGAGTGGTCAATGTCTGGAATACTCTACCCGACTCTGTAGTTTCTTCCCCAAACCCCAAAAACTTTAACCTTAGACTGTCTACTATTGACCTCACCCCTTTCCTAAGAGGTCTGTAAGGGGCGTGCATAAGCGCACCAACGTGCCTACCGTCCCTGTCCTATTGTTTCTCTTATTCTTCTTTTATTTTTCTTATATGTACCCATTTCATGTATTCACAACTATGTATACACTTATACTTATTATCTTGTAAACAATTGGCAAATCAAATAAATAAAATAAATAAATAAATATAATGGGAACCTGAGTGTAGTACTATCCATAAAAGTCACCCATATTCTAATTCTCATATGAATGTTTAGCATATACTTCAAGGAATCATGTTCAAATGCTACGTTTGCTCTTGTAGCATAAAATTATTTTTGAGCACTGATGACCCAGCGCTAAATTATTTATAAGATTTTTACTATCCAATAGGTCTATTCCTCAGTGAAACTAGAGAATCAGCTCTGTATACATATACCTGTCGATCAAACTCTCATTTTTCTTGTGGTTCACAATAATTTATTCCTGATGAATCCTTCTTTTGTTACATTCCACTCCATCCTCTATTCTTTCAGTCTCCTGGCCTCAGCATTGGAAACCACTTTCCCCCGGTTCAGATAAGGACTATTATAAGGACTACACATCAGAAAGTCTACTCTTTGCTTCACTTGAAGATCAGTTAGTACATTTCTCTTTTCCTCCCACAGTTCCAATAGTATCCTCTAGTCTTCATTTCATTCATTTCCTCAGCCTTTCCACTCTTCTGGTCTAAACTGACAATTTCTGACATACTCTTCATCATTCTTCCAGAGCCAGCCCTCAGTTGTAGTTTGTTCTTCCTCATGGAGGCATTTTGGAAATGACCATCTGCTGTCGTTTTCTCTAAAAGTGGCCTATGAACAGAGCAGGGGTCCCCAAACTTGGCAACTTTAAGACTTGTGAATTTCAACTCCCAGAATTCTCCAGCCAGCATAACTTGACTGGAGAATTCTGGGAACTGAAGTCCACAAGTCTTAAAGTTGCCAAGTTTGGAGACCTTTGGAACAGAGGGTAGTAGCTCCAATGGGTTTGCCTGATCAGGGCACTGAAAGGGCATAATTCAGCAGCAAAGCCAAATGTTTGACTTTGTTTCTACTTTCTATTGTAACCTTCTAAGGTATGGCAGACCAATCAGGTAGGCCTATGTTTTTTTTGTTCTCTCCAAGTGTCGATAATCCAGCTGTATTCCATACAACAATTCTAGGCTCCACCAATGAGTCCAGCTGCCTATTTCTCAGGCAAGAATATATAGACCCCATAAAATGATAAAGGAAATTTATATGGCCCTCTCCCATATTTTAAATAAATGATATCATAAGGGCTCAGGTTGGGCAAGAAGGGGACATGCCAATTACTTTTAATAATTCAATTTTATGTACACATCAAATAATACAGTGATGGAACCTACCATCTTATAAAATGAAAATATTTCAGACCCTTTGCTGCAAATGCCCTACATCAGGGGTTGCCAACCTTTTGGACCTCAGGGACCACCAAACTCATAACTTTAAATCCCAGGGACTACTAATACGAATTTTGACTGATGGTGGCTTGCTGACATTGGTGGGAGAGAGAGAGAGAGAGAGAGAGAGAGAGAGAGAGAGATCTGATCAAACCTCTCTATTCCCCCCCCCCCACAAACACATAGAGGCAGGGGTGGGATTCAAATTTCTCAACCACTGGTTTTGTGGGCACTGCCTAGTTTGTGGGTGTGGCTTAGTGGTCATGTGACTGGTTGGGCATGGCTTGTATATTATAAATATTTATGTAAATATGGAATTTTTTATAAAAAAGAGCAACTTTTACCCAAAATCAGGCAAAACAGGCAAGGAAATTGAGTTGCTCACAGAATCACAGAATCATTCAGAGATCTATCTTTCTGCCATCAGCTACCTGAGTCTGCACTGAATAATAGAAGCTTCAGTCCTAAGGAAGGTTCGGTTCTGCTTAAAAGATTAGCTAGAAAGCAAAAAATCCAATGGTTTCCTGCTTTCTAACTAATCTAAATCTCCTGGTACAGCAGAACAATTGATGATCAGGAAAAAAAAGATAAAATAGCAACTTAGTAGGCAAGTTTGCCAGGTAAGGAGTGAGTGGGAGGGGAGTGTTCCCATGGGCCATGTGGGTTGAGCAGTCTTGTGTTCCCGTGCAGCCTGGATTAATTGCTTTGGGTGTGACATTTCTCTGTGGCCCACCAAAATTTTCTTGCAGACCACCAATGGGCCGTGGCCATCACTGGTTTGGTGATGTACTGCCCTACATCACCAAAACAACATTGCTGTTAACCATTTTTTTTAAATGGGACATATAAGTTTGCTGACTTTTCTGATGAGCCTTGATAGTGTGGTGGTTAGAATGCAGTATTTCAGTCTATCTCTGCTCACTGCCAGGAGTTCGATTCTGACCAGCTCAAGGTTGACTCAGCTAGGGGCAATATGCTGACTCTGTACAGCATTATTAAGTGGTATCTAAGTCTAAGCAGTAGACTTATAATAATAAGAGCATTATTAAGCAGTATATAAGTCTAATATTGCTATTTCTAGAACTGTGAAGTCTGGGGTTCATTTTGAGGATAATCACTCTCATTTATCAAATTCAGGAAAAGAAAAGGAAAGCAAAAAGAAAAGAGAAGGGTATTCCTTTGCTTTAAAATCAACTTCTTCTCACCAACAACTCTTAAAATGCAACATCTTACAAAATAGTGGCTGGCTTTCAATTCCCTTGGGGCACTTTCTCTCCCAGTTCAGCCACCCAGGCAATTTCACTCCTCTTCCCTCCATAGTAATTCCTACAATGGAATGAGATCAGGTCAGGTGTTTGAAGCTTTGTGTAAAATGTTTACACCACCTGTAGAAAGCAAATGCAGTCTGTTTACAAACAATTTTTTTTGTAATTTTTTTTTATTTTAAGACAAACATACACAGACAATACATAAAAAAAACCCATAAAACTATCTTCCATTTTGTACATACAGTGTGTCAGTTGGTTTAGAATCTTTTGTGCGATCCTTTCATAATCATTGTTCACAATTTATATCAATCTCACATTGTCAAACTAACATATGCTTATCTATTTATCAATTATTAATTATCCTGCTATTTATTCCATCAATATTATATTATGCTGTCATCCAATATGTCATCCAATATTATATATGTCTACATTATATTTTGTATCAGTCTATTAAATTTCTATAACAAAATTATCTATTCTGTTACCTTACCATGTCTTTTTATCCAACCATTGATAAAACAAATCCCATATCATATAAAATTGCTTGTCTTCTTGTTCTCTAATTTCAAATGTTATTTTACTCATTTCAGCACAGTCCATAATTTTTTTTAATAACTTGCTCCTGCATAGGTATTTTGTCATTTTTCCAGTTCTTTGCAAATACAATTCTAGCTGCTGTTAAAACATTTACAATCCTCAATCTACAGCCACCAACTAAAAGAAAAAAAAAGTAAAATCTCCCCGCCCCTTTTTTTTAAAGGGAGAAAAATAAATCTTAAATCAAGCAGAAGAGTCTTAATCAAAAAAGAATTTTCAAAAGGATTGTTAAAAAAAGGAGAAAGAAATACAAACAGAAATAAAAAGATTAAAAAGTACCAGTCCAGCTTAAAGTTAAACATCTTTGCCAAGTTCAAAATTCCAATGAAAAGGGAAAAAACAGGAAAAAAAAACTTTCACTTTGATAATTAATCATGCCGTTTAAATTCTTTCCTCTTCACTTTTAGTCCACTTTAATTTTTTCAGGGTGTTCTCTCCAAGAAATAATAAGTAAAAGTTCATCTCACCAAACTGACACACTTTCTTCCAATCTCTTCCATTCTGGAGCTGTCCCAGCTTCAGCAGCTTGGAAGGCTGCCTCTCCACCGCCGGCAAAAAGGGCTTTCCCTGGATCAACCAGGGACTTTGCAATGTCCCTGGGATCAACAGGATGTGCCCTTGTCAATCACTGTCTCTACGGGATGGTTTAGGTCCGTGGGGACCGACCAGCAGCTGAGATATCAACGGTGATCTTGGAGGATCAAGATCGCCCGTCCAACCACCGCGACACCAGCTCCGCCCTTCCGGGTGAAATGTTCCCTGTTTGCAAATTAAAAGGCATACGAAAGTACACTCTTGCATTGGTTTGCATTCAGTGTAGTTTTGTTTCAGACTGGAAAGAAAGGACACACACACAGAAACACAGCCAACCAGGGTTATGACCCACATTTTGAAAAATGCTGCCTTAGAAAAAAGAATGCTAAATTTCCATTGATGAGGAAAATCAGCTGAAACCTCTGAAGCCAATTCAGCTAGAAAATATCCTCTTTGAGTGCCATTGATTTCATTGAGATACTTTAAATCCACACCAAATAGCTCTCTCTTGAAAATCAATAAAGACTTGAAAGGATTTAACTTTTCCTGGATTGTGCCCAATATAATTCTTTCAAACAAGAGCTACAACTTCTTCTTGTTCATCCAAGCCTAAGGAAGCAATAAGCTGTTATTTTTTTTTTTTTTTTTGCAACTTACTGCTCAGTTGAGTTAGCTTATGTTAAAGTATTGATTTTGCATTAAGGCAGCTAAATGTTAACACATTGACAGCTGAATGCAGCTCTTATTAAGACTGGCAGTTTATAGACAAAATGATCCTGCACAGTGGACAATCTGTAGTATCATTTTAGTATGTTAATTAACTGCCATTACACAAGAATGCTTAGTCAGGTCAAAGTCAGCAGTACCTGATGTTTCATGCTCCGTTTCAAACATTGCATACTTAGATGAAAAAGGAGCAGAAGAACAAGGCCCCTGGCTATAAATCATTCCAAATCATGCTTCCTTTGTTGAACCGAAAGTCTATCAGGAGGGGAAAAAAATGGTAAGCATTTGGTCCTAAAAACAAAATTTCATTCTCTGTCTCAAATAACAGTGTGATCGTGAAATGTTTCTTTTGGCTCTATGTTTAACCTATTTTCATCAGTTGAAAAATGTTGAGGGCTACCAGGTTTGGACTGCAAACATTGGGGCAATGTCCGGATAACATTGGGCTGCTTAGACTATTTATATCTAATAGTCTTTTGGCTAGAGCAGGGGTGGGCAAACTACGGCCTGCGGGCCACATCCGGCCCGTTGGTCTGTCCAATGCGGCCCGCCCCTGAAAAAAAATCGCTGCCATTGGTCTGTCCAATCCGGCCCGCCCCTGAAAAAAATCGCTGGGCGTGGCGTAATTGCCCTGTGCCGCGTGGCCCCCAAAGCTGCAAAACAGTGCGGAGCGATCTAGGGGTACGAAAGAAAAGAAATTTGCAAAGGCCTCGGCTGGGAGTTCAAAATCACCTTCGAGTGCGACCTCTCCGAAGGTGAGTCCCCGCCGATCCCTTTTTTTTCTGGGGCTTCCAGGCTTAAACTTTGCAAAGGCAAAGCTTGCAGACTGGAGCGTCTTCCCGCCGAGGAGCAGGAAGGGTTCCACCCGGCGGGGGGCGGGCTGCTTGGAGCCACCTAAAGCTAGGCCGCTGCTGGTGGAGCTTTGCCCTGCCTTGGTGCCCCGTTTCCTGGCTCGGCGGTCCTGCTCGGGCGGCACTTTAAAAGCCTGCTCCCAGCACCCGAGCAACTTCCCAGCAACTTTCGGCTTCGTTTTAACTCACGGGCGCTCGCGCCTGGCCCCGAGCCGCGCGGCGGAAGGGAAGCCCGGCGGGCGGGCGGGCAGGCTGCTTGGAGGAGGCTCCGGGCTTTCCCTCCGCCAGGCGCGAGCGCCCGCGAGTTAAAACGAAGCCGAAAGTTGCTGGGAAGTTGCTCCGTTTTCCAGGGCTTTGCAAAGGCAAAGTTTGCAGGCTGGAGCGTCTTCCCGCCGAGGAGCGGGAAGGGTTCCGCCCGGCGGACGGGGCGGGCTGCTTAAACTTTGCTCGGGTGGCACTTTAAAAGCCTGCTCCTAGCACCCGAGCAACTTCCCAGCAACTTTCAGCTTCCTTTTAACTCGCGGGCGCTTGCGCCTGGCCCCGAGCCGTGCGGCAGAGGGGAAGCCCGGTGGGCAGGCAGGCTGCTTGGAGGAGGCGACCCGGCAGTGCTCCGGCAGCAGCAAGAGGCAGTTGCGCCCGGGCTCCGCTCAGGTGTCCGGCTGGGGCTGTCAGGAGTTGCTACCGCCGGCGCAGCTCCGTGCGGCTCCAGTCCCGCGTTGCCTTGGGAAGGAAAAGGCAAAACCAGGAGCCGCTGAGCCTGAGCCTCCGGTGCTGCTGCTCCCGTTGCAAAGCACCGCCGCAGCTCTTCCTTTTTGCCTTTCCCTTCCCGAGGCAACGCGGGACTGGAGCCGCGCGGAGCTGCGCCGGCGGTAGCAACTCCTGACTCAGAGGGCCTCCGAGGGAGGGAGCCTCCGAGGGGAGGGGAAGGAGAAGAAGAGGGGGGAAGGGGGCGATTCCCAAAAAATCTTGTGCTGATCCGGCCCGTCTGTCAAATTTTAAAAGTCAATGCGGCCCCCGAGCCAAAAAGTTTGCCCACCCCTGGGCTAGAGCCATGGTGGTGCAGTGGTTAGAATGCAGTATTGCAGGCTAATTTTGCTGACTGCCAGGAGTTTGATCCAGACCGGCTCAAGGTTGACTCAGCCTTTCATCCTTCCAAAGTTAATAAAATGAGAACCCAGATTGTTGGAGGCAATATGCTGACTGTGTAAACTGCTCGAGAGGGCTGTAAAGCACTGTGAAATGGTATATAAGTCTAGGTGCTATTGCTATTGCTTTTGGATTTCATGCCGAGCTGTACTAATGCCCTTTTCTATAATGTTCTCTCAGAGAACTCCAAGGCAATTGAGGGATTGGTTAATGGAAACAATTTTTACATATGACTAAAGAACAATATAGAGGTGGGGTATCTTGTACAGTGTGTGCACAGTTGACCCAATCCAGTTTGGAGCCTCAGAAATGGTTTGGTCCCAGGCCAGTCATGAAGTCTCTTCAGTCTGACTAAGTGACTCAGATCTAAATTGGGATTTGAATTGCATCGTTTCAAAGTCTAGTGAAGGAAAATCCTCAAATGGTTACAAGATTGGGTATGGTTTTATTTTCCACCTGAGCACTGATATCACTCCAAATCCATATACAGTCTCCAAGGCGAGACATTTGTTTGGACATGTCCCTTCTGTCTAAGCGGAGATCCCACACTTCCCCAAAGTTCTTTGGACTGTTCCTTCACATCTCACCCAAGCAGAAAAGAAACATAAATATTTTATCAATCTGGTATGGAATGTTATGGAGTTATGGGATGTAAAGTAACCAGCAGAAAGAAAGAAATAGGTCAGCCAACTGAGCTCCCATTAGCGTTTCCATACTTGACAGAAATAGGACAGAGAAAAGCACAGAATTCTCACTCTACTCATCTTCACCCTCCTGCCTGATGCATATGGAGTTGTGCTGATGTCATCTGAATTATATTCTGTACTACTTAAGCACTATTGCCTGAAGGAGCCCTGCAGTCTTGAAGTAAATACAGTAACTTAAAAGTTTATGAAGTGCAGGTTCCTGTCACTCCGTCATCAAGAAAATGGGTTCCTCTTTTCACACTAGGAATGGGGGGAAATCTGCACAACTACCTTGTTGCTTACAATGCTACCTATGTTCTACAACATATTAAAATGAAAAACTAAGATATTTGAAGGTATGGATTGTCAGAGGAGTTAAGTTTTTTTACCCACATATTGGAATGATATAATGTTACTTATAACATTTGTACACAACTACAGGGCAAGATTGTATTGCCCAAGGTTGACAGTATCCTAAGGGGCAAAAATATGAACATTCCTGGTTCTTCAAACGATAGTAAAGATTTTCTGGAATCAGAATCATTCCAAGTTTTCAGTATGTTATACTTACTTTGAGGGCAGAAATTCTTGTTCTTCTTGATAATGTTAATTTTCTGTGCAAATGTATTTATATTCACAGGCTGTAGAACAATTGCTATCAATAATAAGTGAAAATTAAGCTTCACCTTTCTCTTATTTATTTGCTTTGCACCCCACAATTCTAATCTTGCACCTCTCTAATATGTTGTGAACAAATTGTCAAAAATATTACATTAAAAAAAAATATAATAAATAAAATTGCCAGAAAATTAGACGCTAAAATCATATAAGAATTCAAAACCAATTTGACAAATATCAAGAAGGTGGTGAGAGTGACTGATTTGGAACAATGCACCAAATAAGCTAGGAGGAAACGATCTCGTAGACAACTCACTCTGTCAAGGACCTAGGAGTGCTTATCTCAAATGATCTAACCCCCAGAGCTCACTGTGACAGCACTGCCAAAAAGGCTTTAAGAGTTGTTAACCTTATTTTGTGAAGCTTCTTCTTTGGCAATGTTGAATTGGTAACTAGGGTATACAAAACCTTTGCCAGACCAATTCTCGAATGCAGCTCGTCCACCTGGAATCTGCACTGTATATCGGACATTAACACAATTGATTCAACAACCAGACTATTCGTCATGTCCCTGGTGGAGACTGGGAGAGGAGGAACAGCCGACAGGGAGTGGAAGTGTGGTTCTGGAGGTTATAGAGGAGGCTGGGGAAGGGCAGAGGCTGGCTGGGCAGTCAGAGGAGAACCCAGGTCCACCCCCTTTCCATCCTAGGGCACGCAGGGAGGAGAGGATAAGGGAGAGACGTGGTCTACTGGGGAGGAGAAGGTCTTGATCCTCTTCATGGGCTGCAGCTGTGACAACTGGATAAGAGGACGGACATGCGTACAGGAGAGTGTTGGAAACAAAGCGTGGAAATATCTCTAGTTTATTGTTCCTCTCTGAGTTTGGCGTCCTTCCCAGTGTGTCTTCTGATATCTGTGGATGTCTTCAATCCCTTATCTTGCCTGGTTTGTGTTGTTTTTTTACTCTTTATAATTTATAAGCATTTTTTAGTTTAAACAGCATTTCCCCCTTCTTGTAACTGCTCATGTAGGAGTTTTTTGTCTCCAGTCAAGGATATTTGGAACTTGGAAGCAAAGTGAAGGAATAAAAGGGACTTTACTTGTTTTTTGTGACTGTGTTTATTTTGTATCCCACCCTGGGTCATCAGACCATTCGAATGACCAATTAATAAGAGAACCAATCAGGTCTCAAAATTTAAATGTAGCTCCAAACAAACAACCAATCACATGGCCAACTGACCACACTGGCACACAAGACATATATAAGCTAAAGAGGAATAGGACAAAGAAATCCTGCTGATGATGTTACCTGGTCTGGTAGCAAAATGTTCAGAAACTAAATTGAAACAAGCTTGGAAAGCAAACCACTGCCAAAATTTAAACCCAAGCTATAAGAATTTTCAATTATTTCAATTTCAAGTTGTTTCTAGGAAGCAGACAGGCAACAATATGGTACAGAACACTTTTCCTCTTTCATATGATCACTTAGAACTAATCTCTGTGAGGTATGTCCTCTCATCAGATTTTCCATTTGCTTATCATTCCAAACCACTTTGAAATTGCCCTAATTTTTTTTCACCATATTTTGGAAGCTTTCATCATAGTATTGCCTATATAGTCACAAGCATGGAGCAGGGAGAGCACTTTCAACTAATCATTTGCTCAAAGTAGTTGAGTGCTGAGAACACGAGCCAATCAGGCATCCTTCTTTTCCAAATCACTGAATGTATTACTTCAAGGATTTCCATTGCACTGTGAATTAATCAAGAACTCTTCCTCTTTCTTCAGAAAAGAAAAGAAAAAAATACATTCCTAGTATTTTCTTAGATGCAAATGCACATCTGATCAATCTGCAAATATCTCTGTACATTTGTCCTAATTAATTTCTGTGTGAATCCAAGGAAAGGCCAGTTCTTGAAAGTAGCAATAGCATTTAGACTTATATATCACTTCATAGTGCTTTACAGCCCTCTCTAAGCGGTTTTCAGAGTCAGCATATTGCCCCCAACAATCTGGGTCCTCATTTTACCCACCTCAGAAGGATGGAAGGATAAGTCAACCTTGAGCCTAGTGGGATTTGAACTTCCAAATTGCAGGCAGCTGGCAGGCAGCAGAAGTAGCCTGCAGTACTATACTCTGACCACTGCGCCATCACGGCTCAAATGTCTATATTACTATAATTACTACAACTCTTGTTGCTGTGGCCTTTAATTGGGCAAAATGTGTATCACCGAGCAACATTCGAAATGCCTCAAATGGGTTAACTTACAGAATGAGTCAAAATCTGGGACCCAGGACTCCCAAGGAAATGGCATTTGGAAAAGTTGTAGCTGCTTCAGTGCTGTTGGCTGCTGCTGGGATGTTGCTAGGGCAGGGAAAGGCAGGGATGGGAAGGGAAAAGAAGGGAAAATGCCAGATTGCCACAAGGACACTCAACGGAGAAGCTGGCAGGAAGCTGTATGTTGGTCCCACATCTCTGAATTGATGATCCAATAGGATACACGTTATCTAATGTTCCACAAAGTCTCAAAGGTATTCTTTTCCTCTGAACAATATTATATGGTCATCCAAAGGCATCACTCTTAGTGGCATTTCAGCAAATTCTGAATGCCAAGAAAACGGCATTAGAGGATTGAATGAAATGCCAGCTAAAAGGTGGGAGGTAGGAGGTGTGTCTAACAATGTCCCAGTGTCCCAGGATACACATTCAAGATAGATGAACTCGTTACAACTCAAGTGTCATCCATCTCTGTAGTGAAGGAGACAGAACGCAAATGGGTTTTTTCCAAGCCCGGGAACGGGTTGGCCGTTTGGAAAAACTGTATCACAGAAGATGTGAGGAAAATGGCTCATTTTGAAGTGTTTTTGATTGAACAAGGTTTGACTTATTCAGAAACATAGTGGATCATCCTTTAAAAATGCTGTGTAACTATGTGCCGGGGGGAGATTTTGGGTGGGTATGTAGATGATGGATATAGATATAGATAGGTATAATGTAGATATATAGATATAAATTAAAAATACTACTGAGTAGATGTGTAGAATTATGCTGCTAATCTTTTAGTAAAACATTCTGGTATTCTGTGGCCTATATTCAGAATATGTCATATTCTGTAAGCTAAATTAAAGCTAGGGAAAGCACATATGGAACAGTTTTTCTTCTAAAGATATTAATAACCCAAGCTACAGGGAATGACAAAGATACAGAAACTAAGTTTATATTTTACCAGCTGTACCAAGAGAGTCTCTTAAAAATGAAACCCAAAAACTTATTTTATAAAAACTATTTTTATGTGACATTTGAAAGAAACTCCTAGCTACAGAGGTCTTAATACTGGGACACATAAAAGTTACTCCAGAGTAATGGAGAACACATGGCCCCTCATATAAAATAAAGAAATAAACATATTAAGTAAAGAGTAATATGCATCTGATTTCAGGGAAAAAAATGCTTCCTTTTCCTGTTGAATTTAACTTACTGTGATGTGAAAAGACAAGAATGGATGGGTTTTTATTTTCTCATAAAATAGCAGGGGGGGGGGGAGAGCCTATATACTCATAACTCAGGCATTTAGAAGCTGATATTTAGGGGATGAGATGTATAGGTTTTATTCTATGTGTTACAAGTAAGCAAAGAATTGAAAGGATTATAACCATTGCTATCAGAGTAAAAGATAATAGTAAATTATCACCAATTTCAAGTGACTGTAAATGGGGCTGATTTTTAAATGATCCTTGGGTATTATCTAGCCTGTGTGAATGTGTTTAAAGAAAGTTAATTTAATATATTTCGGATCAACAGCCAGCCCAAGTGGGATAAATGAGCTGGAAAAGAGAGGCCTGAGGTTGCACCAGTTCCAAAAAAGGGACAACAACAATGGTGGATTTCAAATTTTTTTTACTACCGGTTCTGTGGGCATGGCTTGGTGGGCGTGGCAGGGGAAGGATACTGTAAAATCTCCAGTCAGAGGTGGTATTTGCCGATTCTATGAACTACTCAAAATTTCTGCTACCAGTTCTCCAGAACCGGTTAGAACCTGCTGAATACCACTGTTGGACGTAACATTTCCAGTTCCCAATTGATTACAACATCTTGGTGAAAACCAAGTTCTGATGCCCCACTAAAGTTATGAGGAGAACCTGATTTCTCATCTCATTTAGGAATGATATGCTAACCCCAGTTACTTATTATCATATGTGGTGGACTTGTACAAAAACAAGCAAATATTGCATGGAAATATATACAAAAGATGATCAAGCAACATATAGATCTGAAACCAGAAATATTTTTGTTGGGTATAATGCCAAAGGACTATGATAAAGGCACTATATGTATCTAGTTTTGCATGTATTGACAGTAAGTATTGCATTTGCACAATACTGGAGAAAGGAGAACACTCCATCAGATGAGGATGTAATTCGGAAAATATTAGACTGTACAGAGATGGATAGATTAACATTAAAAATAAAGGACAAAGAAGACACAGAATATTACTTAACATGGAATAGATTTTATGAGTGGTTAGAGATAAGAGGTAGAAATTGATGAACAAAATATAAAGATGATGAACTAAATATAAAGATAGTTTATAATTATAAATATGCTAATATAACCAACAAAACTACAAATAAGCTAATATAAGAGAAATCTAGTTAAAACTATTCCGTTACATTATTACTATTGTTATTAGTATATGGGTTAATATTCCTTTTTGTTCTTCATTTGCTTTTCTGTAAATGATGTGCCCAGACAATACACTGTATTCAAAATGTTTATGATATTGATGTATGTATGTATGTATGTATGTATATATGTATGTATGTATGTATGTATGTATGTATGTATGTATGTATGTATGGTATTCAGCTTTGTTCGGGTATTTTCCCACGTCGTTATAGTTGTGCTTTTAAAGTTGTAGCAACGTTTTGGCAGAATCTCATCTGCCATCATCAGGCTTCGGTATAGTGTTCGTCTGTGAGTCAGACTTTCACAGCCGTTTCTGTTTTAAATTTGGTGCTAGCCTACTGCTGTGCCAGAATGTTTTTTTCTTCATCCTGATTGGTTGGGAGTCTTGGTCTGTGTTTATTGGTCTTGGAGTTTGCTGTGTTTTGCTTGATTGGTGTTTCTAATATCTTCTGTCTGTTTTGTAGCTTTTTTTTTGTCTTGATTGGCTGGCAACATTGTGTTTCCTGTATTGGAAGCTTTTAGTGTGGCTTGGCTCTGAGTGTGTTCGAGCTGGAGTTATTGGGGTGGGGTGTCTGTTTGTGCCCAGGTGTTTGCCTGGCTTGTGGTGTGGAGATTTTTTTGTTTGTGAGTGCAGGCTTCCAGAAAATTGACAGTCTGGTGGAGTCATCTCTTCTATTCATGCTTTCAGGTCTTTTTTCAATCTCTATGGCTTCTCTGATAATTCTGCAGCTGGGGTTTTCTCTAGTGGCTAGGGTTTTGGTGCCATTGAAGTTGATGCTATGACCTGTGGTTTTCATGTGTTGGACTAGTGAGGAAGTTTGTTCCAGCTTTTTTACTGCATTTTTGTGTTCATCCAGGCAGGTACTTATTCTTCTATTGGTCTGTCCAATGTATGTGGCAGGGCATGATGCATAGGGGACTTCATATATGCCTTGGTTTTCCAGGTCAATTTTATCTTTGGTTTTTTTTAGGATGGCTGCTATTTTTCTGTCTGTTTTGAAGGCAGTCTTGATGTGATACCTGTGTAGTATCTTACTGATTTTGTCTGTAGTACCTCTTATGTAGGGCAGGACAGCTGTTCCATAGGTCTGTTCATCTTCTAGGTTTCCATTATGTCTCAGTGTGTTTTTATGGATACCTGTATGCCACTAGATGTATGTCTCCCTTGTATAAGTCATTATAATTTGAAATACAATATTGAAAAGCATTGCTATATATATGAAGTTCTACCGAAAAAATGTGGTGAAAAACTCCACCTGAAATATGCACATATTTTAGCGATGCCTTTCCACATCTAATTTAATTGAGCATGTAACACATACACATGGTATGGAGGGGGGAAAAAAATCTAACAATATTAAACCACACATTCTGATTTAATTTGGAGGAGAAAATGTGTTTTTTTGAGATGTGGCGCTTTATCAGTAAATTGTGACACAGTGTTTAAAGAAATAAAATGCCACTTATCAATGGCTGCCAGTCCTATCACAACTTGATGCTCCATCTGAACAATTTAGCCTACATTATTGAGCATTTCCTTTTCTCCAGAGGACTTCAAAGTTTTTTTTTTATTACAACATAATACTAATTCCAGCTGGCTGGCTCTTCTTTAAATGTTCCATTAGTTCCCCTAATCTTAACTGTAACTACTGAAGCGAATGGAGCTTGGACTCCTGATGCTGTAATCCCACTGTGGCAACCTGCTTAATTCAGGACTGTTTCCAGGACAGCTTTCATCTTCTAAGAAAGCAGAGGGAATAATTCATATCTATTTGCTTAGTTTTCTGGCCCTCAAATTTAGGACTTTGAAAGAGGCTGAGTTGTGTCTGTGATGGACAGCATCCACATTTCAACACAATTTGAACTAGGCAGGAATTTTTCACAGTAAAACAACAACCTAAACATTAGCATAAAGGAACCTTTAAGCATATTCCCTTCCAGGTTTCAATCAGCATCTCTTCTCCATTACACAACCTTTTATTATTTCATATTTTCTATAGTAAAAAGAAAAAAAAGTCAAAATGTGCAACATAGATAACCCATTTCCCCAAAAATACGACCTACCCTGAAAGTAAGTCCTAGCTTGATTTTTACATGTGTGCCCAATATAAGCCCTACCCCCCAAATAACCCCTAATTAAGATCCCACCCACTCCAGAGTGCATGGGTAAAAATTAAGCTAGGGTGGAAGTGGGGGGTGGAGCTGCCCTACTACTTATCTTTGAACAGTTGTAGCCAGGCCTGGCACACCCCGACACCTGCCTTGCCATCCCATTTCTTCTGCAGCCAACTAGATCAATCTGGAGCTCTGTTATCAGCTGTAAAGGCCTTCAGAAAAGCCTTGCTGGCCATAGAAGAAGAAGTTCCTCAAGGCCTTTGACAGCAAAAAGGAGGCTGTGGGGGGCAACACATGCAAGTGAGGTTAGTCAGTGGATGACATCCCCGAAAATAAGACCTGGTGCCTTTTTTTTTGGCAAAAAAATAAATAAGACAGGGTCTTATTTTCGGGGAAACATAGGAGAACTCGACTTACTACCATTCGTTTCTGACCATTTGAAGTTACAACAGCACTGAAAAGTGTGACTTATGACTGATTTTCACATTACAACCGTTGCAAAATCCTCATAGTCATGTAGTCACTCTCTGTAACCTTCCCAGCTAGCCTCCGACAAACAAAGTCAATGGAAGAAGCCAGATTTGTTTAATGACCGAATGATTCACTTAACAATTGTGGCAAAAAATTGTAAAATCAGGCAAAACTCACTTAACAACTGCTTAACAACAAAAAATGTGAGGCTCAGTTGCAGTCATAAGGCGAAGACTACCTGCATTTAAAAACAAATATCTGCAGATATTCAATTCAAAATACAAGCAGAGCCATCAGTGGTTAGGATTCCACTCTATTTTGGAAACAGATGAAATTGATTTTTGAATTTTCTTATCTACATTGATGATAAAATGCCACTGAAGAAAGACACCCCACACACTTCAGGAAGAGTTATATATTTACTTGTTACATGCATGTATAATTGCTGTGAGTGATTCTGACAAGCTGATTCTGACAAGATTCTGACAAGCTTCTCTATTATGGAGTTTTATGTCAATTAAACTATGTTCTTGAGTGAATTATTTTTCAAGAAGAGAGCTGTTGGTACTTCTAAACAAGATAGTTTCTCAACTTCTCCATAGTAACAAAATATAAAGTGTTAACTAATGCTAATACAGAGAAAAAATTATTTTTACTTTTTAAACTCAGAAGTATTGTTCACTTATAGATGTATACTTCACTTACATACACACACATAGGCACACATACATAGGTTTATACAGGCATGACTTAAAACAATTCACTCAGTAACTGATGTTACAACAGAAAATAGTGACTTATGACCATTTTCCAACTTATGACCCTTGCAGCATCCCCATAGTCACATTACATTCAGATGCTTGACAACTGACTCACTTATATGACGGTTGCAGTCTCCCCGGGTCATATGATCCCCTTTTGCAACCTTCTGACAGGCAAAGTCAATGGGGAAACCAGTTTCACTTAACAATTAGTGTCATTAATTCGACAGCTGCGGTGATTCACTTAACCATGGTGACAAGAAAGGTTGTAAAATGGGGCAGAACTCATCAAATTTCTCAATGAACAACATCAATTTTGGGCTCAATTGTGGTCGTAAGTTGAGGACAAGCTATACAAACATATAAAGTTATATATTTGTTAGGTGTGACATATATAAATATAATTTTATACACATTTAGATGAATGTATAGATAGATAGATAGATAGATAGATAGATAGATAGATAGATAGATAGATAGATAGATGATAGATAGATAGATGTATACTTGTGTGTGTGCATAAAAACAACTCCTGAGTGCCAGAATGCTCCCCTTATAAAAATCCTTTTGAGATGATGTTGTGATGACCCGTAGTCTCTCAAAATAACCCAAAACCCAAAACATACATTAAAGTCCGGTAATGCCTTCAACTTAACTTCACTGTTTTATTAGGCACAGTTTAAAGTCACAAAAGTAAATAATGAGGCAAAAGGAAACCAAAACAAACCGCATTGACGAGAGTTCCAAGCAAGCCAAGATAATTAATCACACATTCCAGAAAGATAACGGGGAGAGTCCATGGGAAGAATGCCAACAAAGATAAACCTCCTTCAAAGGAAACACTAAACTTTGACTCCAGCAATTCTGACTACGCAGTTACAAACTTATATACGTAGCTCCCAGCTGCAAGCCACGAGGAGGATCATGGTAATCTCCTCCTGAGTAGACCTCGCTTTTCCCTGATCCTCTCCTCTCTGCGTGCCCTAGGATAGATAGGGGATGGGCCTGGATCCTCTTCTGATTGCTCAGCCGGCCATTTTATGGCTGCCTTGGTCCACCTGCCATCAGTTCTTCTTGCTAGGTGACCAGCCCAACATAGGATGCAGTATTGCAGGCTAACTCTGCCAACTGCCAGCAGTTTGATCCTGACAGGGTCAAGGTTGACTCAGATTTCCGTTCTTCCGAGGTCTGTAAAAAGATTGTTGGGGGCAAGATGCTGACTCCGAAAACCACTTAGAGACGGCTGTAAAGCACTGTGAAGCAGTATATAAGTCTAAGTGCTATTGCAATTGCGATTGCTATTAGAATTGTCGTCAAAATAAATTGCACCATACGCTCCTTGGTGGGATTTGATGATAAAGATCCAAAGAATTTCCAACCAGGACATTTAGCACCTGATTTTTTTTTGCCTACCTCAGTGTTGTGAAAATTATTGTAAACTCAAACCGTGTAAATTGTGATAAATAGTAAGGAGAAACAAGTTTCTTGATAGGAAGGGGAGGATACTTTAAAATGTCTTTATTCATTTTCTTAAAGGACTATTATTTAGACATTGCCCTGCCTCAAAAAACAGAGTATGTAGAAGAAAATAAAAATACAGAACTTTCAAAAAAAGTATACAGTTTCTAATAAAATAAACGGTTCCTACAAAATAAAAATGATATCAATCTATATCAATGTGTTTGCATAAGAACAAAATGCAGACCACTTTTCCTCATCTCTTTGCATTACATATTTGCTTTCCTACGATACAAATACAAGGGAGAGAAATTTGTAATCAGGTCACATATGATGTATCCTGAAGCAGATCCTCATCTGAGATGTAAAATGATTCTCTCTTTATGGCTCGTGTCAGTGTAATCAATAAATAATAACCCCGGTGACATGTAAACAGACAGCATTAGAACAATGAAGAGAATCCCCATCAGCAGAGAAATGGAAAGGCCACAACCTCCTGGGAATGTTTCTTGTGCAAACTCTGTCCCAGAGCAATCACTGAATGTGGATTTGAAATTTTATATAATAAGAGTGCTCTATTCACTTCCTTTATTTCATTAAGCTTCAATGGGAAAGTCGCAATGAAGACAGGAGGCATGTGGATTGCTTTGGGCTTCTATGGTTGTAATGCAAGAATGTGAAGGTAATTTGTGTCATGAAGGTTTTCTTTCTTCTTTTCAAAGGACCATCACATATCCTGATGGAGAAGATAGTGCCTTCCCCAGACAACATCTAGTGAGTGCCATGTTAAAAAAAGATCTTCTCCATGACTTTATGACTGAAATGTATGGTGCTTGCTTGTTTTCCTCTGTTTATATCCATTTGAAAGGGAGGCAGACTATCCACAAGCGTATTCATTATACAGGTAGTCAGGGGTGGGATTCTACTGGTTTGGACCAGTTTGGGGGACCCGGGTGTTAAAGTTACATCTGGTTCAACAAACGGTATTTCAACTGACTGGCTGGCCACACCCATCCCACCCCGCCATCCCAGGAGTCCCCACGTGATGCAGGTAAGTGCAGGCTCTGGGGAGGGGAGAAAATGGGACTTCCAGAAGTCTGGAAACGGGTCTGTTTCCAGCTTCCAGTGAGCCTCCAGAGCCCAGGGGAGGCTGTTTTTGCCCTCCCAAAAGCCCAGGGGAGGCCTTGAGACCCTTGGGAGGGTGAAAGCAGCCTACCCTGGGCTCTGGAGGCCCACTGGAAGCTGGAAACAGGAGGTTCCAGTAGGCCACACCCACCCAGCAACTGGGCAGCAAACCAGTTGCTGGAATTTTTGAATCCCACCCCTGCAGGTAGTCATCCACTTATGACTACAATTGAGTCCAAAACTTATGTTGCAAAGTGAGAAATTTGTTCAGTGAATTTTGCCCCATTTTTACTGCTTTTCTTGCCACATTTGTTAAGTGAATCACTACAGTTGTTAAATTAGTAATACTAATTGTTAAGTGAATCTGTCCCAAAGTTGCTTTTTCAAGAGGCAACTGGACTTTCTGGATTTTTTTTTTTTTTTTTTGAAGATGATTCACTTCTCATACAAGAAGCTTCTTCAGCTTCAGAACTCAAAAAGGTTCTGGGATGAAAAGCGAAATGTCTTCAAAGAAAAACCAGAAAATCCAGGTGCCGCTTGAAAAAGCATCTTTACATTACACATATTAACAGCGGCTAGGTTATCTTACGCACAATGTTGGAAACTTAAGAACATCCCCCCTGACAAATTGATAATTCAAAAAATCTTGGAATGTGCCAAAATGGACAAATTGACCCTAGAACATTATAAAATTTGGGATATGTGGTATGATTGGCTGGAAATTAGGCAAATAGTAAATAATGAAAGTTAAAATAAGTAAATGACAGATAAATGTATATATTCGCGTAACAACGTATATAAATGTATAACGCACAAGAGATAGAGATGTATAATACGAATGTTACAGTACTGTTAATGTTATGGTTATTTTTTTCTTTTAAAAATGTAAAAGAATCAATAAAGTGTAAAAGAATCAATAAAGTAAAGTAAATCAAAAAAGAAAAAAGAAAAAGCACATTTGGGACAACCATGTCCTGGACGTCTGAGAATCTCCATAGACATTAAGTAAATCTGGCTTTCCCATTGACTTTGCTTGTCAAAAGGTCGCAAAAAGTGATCATGTGACCACAGGATGTTGCAACCCTCCTAAATATGTGAGTCAGTTGTCAAGCATCTGAATGTAAATCCCGTGACCATGGGGATGGTGCAACGGCCATAAGTGTGAAAAATGGACATAAGTCACTTTTCAGGGCCGTTGTAACATTGAATAGTCAGTAAGTGAATTGTTGTAAGTCAAGGATTATCTGTACAAAACCACAAAAAAACACAGCCACAGACACCAACAAACACAGCATTGTATCAGCTAAGAAAAGCGTTGATCAACACGTGTGCTTGTTAATTGACTATTAAGAATGGCAATGTTGTTGAATGCAAACCTGATCCGACTTCTGATTACTGAGCTATCAGTAAAGGCATACCTCTAAATGAGCCCTGGGACTGTATGATATAATATAGATGTATCTTGATTGAGTAGAAGAACATAATTCAACTGAAGAGTTCTGCTGACATAAGAGCAGAGTACCAGTGATTTATTAAAGAGCAAACAAAACCTTGGCTTGATATTATACTCAGGAACAAGTACGCGATATGCATGATTAATCCTAAAGGGGCAAAAAATCGATGGAGGAGAAAAATGGCTCCAGAAAACAACACCAATAGAGAAATGTTGGTTTTTTTAAAAAATATCTTGATCTATCGTCAGTTAACCTCATGGACCTAAATTTCTTGCAATGAGAACTTGTAATGATGCCCCAGTAGTAGTAAGAAGAGGAAGAGGAGGAGGAGGAGGAGGAGGTAGAGAAGGGAAAGCAGGAAAAAGGGAAGAAGCAGCAGCAGCAAAAACAAGCTGAAAAGCAGAAAATACATCTTTTTCATATTCCTTTACAACTTCAGCTTTGACAATATATACTCTGTGTGTGTGTGTGTGTGTGTGTGTGTGTGTGTGTGTGTGTGTGTGTATATATATATATATATATTTTCTTAAGTTTTCGCGGTACTTACATGTATGGTATTCGGCTTGGTTCGGTATTTTCCTCATTGTAGTTGTTCTTTTAAAGTTGTAGCAACGTTTCAGCAGAATCTCATCTGCCATCATCATATATATATATATATATATATATATATATATATATATATATATATATATATTTTTATTTATTTATTTGATTTGTCAATTGTTTACAAGATAATAAGTACAAGTGTATACATAGTTGTGAATACATGAAATGGGTACATATAAGAAAAATAATAGAATAAGAGAAACAATAGGACAGGGACGGTAGGCACGTTGGTGCGCTTATGCACGCCCCTACAGACCTCTTAGGAAAGGGGTGAGGTCAATAGTAGACAGTCTAAGGTTAAAGTTTTGGGGTTTCAGCAGAATCTCATCTGCCATCATCATATATATATATATTGCTTATTTGCAAGGCCACAGTGATGAGAAGAAATTAATTCAAATGCCTGTGGTTGCAGATGTTTCTGGACAGGAGGAGGGGATGCCTTTATTAATCATAAAAAATAAAAATAAAAAAATCAGCGCCAAGTGATGCTTTAGATGCAAAAACATAAAGCAGTTCAGGGTGTAGAGGTAAGTGAGCATATGACCTGTCTCCAATTCCTCAAAGCAATCAGCAGGGGAAGGGAAAGACAGAATAGCTCCCTCCAATTTCAATTTTTTTTTTTCTGGGGACACAACATGACACAACTGATGTAAATTACATCCTTTGGTTCATGATATGGCCTCCTCCTGAAAACAAGCCTGCAGCTTACCCCAGGGGTGGGATTCAACCGGTGTTACTACCGGTTCAGTGACTATGTTTTTGTTATGACCCAGGGCATGGCACAGAGGTAGCACAGGCAGCTGGCAGTTCAAACCACTCCTTTATTCCTTCAAATTTCCCCCAATGCCCCCACATTTCTAGCAAGTCCCAGAGCAAAGTGATCACACACACACACACACACACACACACACACACACACACACCTCAAGCAGCTAATAGTGGCTGCTAATAGTCCAGCCCAAATGCTGTGAGCACCATGGCTGCAAAGCAAGAAATCCAGCAGAGCAAGTTGAGGAGTCCAGGAAGCAGAGGAGCAAAGCAACTGTCCAGAAATCCAGAAAGAATGCAAGGAATCCAGGAAAGTCCAAATGTCGGCACTCAACACTCCAGGAATTCAGTATTTGTTCCTGACAAATGTCCCTCCCCACAGCATCTCCTTCAGTCTCAGTCCCCAGGTGTGCCTTGTAAAGAGGGGTGGGGTGCTCACCTCCCAAGCAGTTGGGCCAGTCTGCGTTGTTCTCGCCTTCTTTCTACTCTTCATGCTTGAGGATCAGGAGTGGGTGGTCCTTGCTCATCACCTGAGCTCTGTCTCATGTTCACTGCTTAGCCTCTCTTGGCCATCTTGTCCCTCTTCCTCCCTGTCTACAAACCATCCCAATCCTGGCCTGACTGAGACTGCTCCTCCCCATTTTCCTCCCAAGCCAATGAAGCTGCCCCCTCGATCTCCATCTGCTCCAGTTCCTGCTCATCTTCCTCTGTAGATTCAGGCTCCAACAAGGGCATGACACTTTTCCTCTGCCTTGTGATCCCTGGAAAAAAGGATCTGAGTTTAAGGCATTAGAGTCAAGTGCTAGATACCTGCCTCTATTGTCAGCAACCAGAACCACTCGGGAAGAGTCTCGACAGTGAACAGTATAGCAGAGTTGGAAGGGACCTTGGAAGTCTTATAGTCCAGTGTTCCCCAACTTTTCTGGCTTTGCATATCGGTGGAAGAAGGAGGAAAGGGGATATTTTCGCATGAGCGGTGGGTGAGCACACACGCACACAGCTCTATTTGTGCAAACGGCGGGTCCATGTGCCCGCTGATCACATAAATGGAGCTCGGTTCATGCACTTGCCCGCCACTTCTGTGGCCCAGTTCTGAAGTGGCCACAGCCTGGTACTGGGTAGTGGCCCAGGGATTGGCGATCCCTGTTCTAGTTCACCCCCCTGCTCAAGCAGGAGACCCTATATCATTCCAGACAAGTAGCTCTCCAGCCTCTTATATGTTTCCTGTGTTAAAGAGCCCGCAACTTCTGGACGCAAGTCGTTCCATTAATCCATTGCTCTCACTGTCAGAAAATTTCTTCCTAGTTCTAGGTTGGTTCTCTCCTTAATTAGCTTCCATCCATTGCTTCTTGTCCTGCTCTCAGGTGCTTTGGAGAATAGGTGGACTCCCCTTGGAATTTGCCAGTGCTACATTTGAGAACCATTCATGCAAGGAAACAGCCCCTTGCCATATAGAAGTAAACCATAGTGTGTGGTTTAAAGGCAGTTAGAGACCTAGAGGAAGGCTTGGGTCATACTAACTCCTTTCACCAGAGCCCCTCAATTCTATCACCAATTGTTAGATAGTTGCAATCCCTCTATTCAGTGGTGGGTTTCCAATTTTTTTCTGATCAGTTCTGAGAGCCTTGCGCGTGTGGGCAGGGCTCAAAGACCACTCTCTGTATCAATGCTGGTGAGCTGCACTGCTTTTTAGCTCAGCTGAGGTGCAGCAATCCATTCTGCCACAGGAATCAGCTGTGCTAAAAAAACAAGGGAATATAGGAGAGGTAACAGTGGGGGTAGATGGGCAGTTCTCTGAACTACTTTGCCGGTTCTCTGAACTACTCAATATTTCTGCTACTGATACGAACTGACTGAATACCACTTCTGCCTCTTTTGCAAGATACTTATACAATTTAACACTAAGCAAAGATTGATGGGTCTTTATTGCTAGTCAACTATGTGGCAAGAATCTCACCAGACTGATTGCATTCCTTTGGTAACTGCAAGATAAGTTTCAAGGATTGTGGGGGAGATCTGGCCTGCGTTATTTAACTGCAGTGCAAGGACTCTAACCTTGAGCCCCTCTTGATTCCGCCTTCCATTCGAGCGAAAGATTCCACCATACCTAGGTACCTCAAAGTACCTTTTGTGTTCAAGTTCAAAGAGCTGCATAGCTTTAGATCCTTAGTTCATGTTGGTCATTGCCCCCGTGACAGTGATGGGAAGACCTCCTCAAGAGCTACTGCCACACTAAGATTATTCTAGGGCACCAAGGCCACAAACCTAACTCAGCAAATGGCAGCACTTGATCAATTTGGCTGTCAGAAGAAATCAGCATTCTCTTTACATCTGACAAAGTCCTTCAGGGAGCAAAAGAGGACTAAGAATACCTAATTTTCCCATGTCATTCTGGGAAATGAAGGTGTTTGGGAAAGGATCAATGTAGCTGGTGTTTGCAGAGTAAAATAACCTGACATTATGAAATTTAAAGACACCATTGATTTTTTTTAACAGCTTGAATCAAACTGATCAGTTTGGATATATCAAGCTAGAAGATTTATTATGTGATTTGTAAGAAGATCAAGAACTCAGCAAAAGTCAAGGTTTCTAGTTTAAGCCAACAGTGGATATAATTAGACATACATGCTTTTCAACTTACCCAGGCTATACCTGAGTAAATATCTAATCTTATATTTCTGGCGCCTTTAAACTCAATATTGTAAAATAAAATGGATGAAGCCAGTAATTACATTTTCAAAAATGTACCTAGGAGCTATACACCATATGGATTTCTATATTTCTCCACTCTTAGTAATAAAATGGAATTCATGGTTCAAAATCCCTATGGAACTGTATCAGAATGAAAGAAAGAAATATGTTTGGATAGCTTCATATTAGTTTCCCAATTTACCCGTCTTAATTACAATAAAAGAGAAAGCAGGGAGGTTTTTACAAGTATATGTTCCTAAAACTACAAACAATATCAAAAGCATTTACAGGAAAAGCAGCTAGTGATTTTACTCTCTCTCTCTCTCTCTCTCTCTCTCTCTCTCTCTCTCTCTCTCTCTCTCTCTCTCTCTCTCTCCACTCCTGACAGTTGATCTATATCCAGAAGGATTTTGTAAACTAAGGAATCAATACCCTAGATACTTGGTGGGTCTTATTTAGCTCACATGATTTATAATACCTAAGCTAAGATGATATCAGAAATTATTTCCAAAATATACATTAAATCAACATGAATCTTGCTTGTTTTCTTATGTTATTAGCTCAAAAGTGTTCATTTCTTTTTGAGATTTAAAAAAAATTAAAAAATCATTTATTATCATCATCATCTCTATCACAAAGAGCTTCTGTATGAAACTTCCTCTAACATATGCAATTGCATTGTTCAGCATTCTATTTTTAACAGTATAACTTTCCCTAACATTCCCTACCACAATATAATTTTGCTTCCTTCTCCTCGTCCTCCTCCTTTTTGAACATGGCTTTCATACAGAGAGATGGGCAGTTTTAAAAGTTGACAAATAAATAAATAAACGTTCTCTTTTAGACATATCTCTCACAAATGAATGGTTCCTTTGTGTGTATGATTGATGAATGAAAGATGGGGACTGGTGGATTCCACGCAGAAATGCTATTGCCATTCTAACAGAATCAGCACCTCTTGGCAATCTGCTCCCATCAAAACCTGTCACAGATTTTTTTAAAATACATTTCTATCTTCTAATTCTGCAGGCTTTGTTTTTTGTTTTTGTTTTTGCAATACTTGTTTTCTCCTAAAAAGTCAGAAAATTGGTATAAAATCCATTTTTTAATGATGTGCCTATAAAAGCATGTCATATATATTTTTGAAAGAGTATTTATAGTATCTCTTAGGTCTCTTGTTATTCTTTCCCCCCTTCTCCTTCCTTTGTTTTGTTTTGTGATTTGGACTATATATTGTTTTAATTTTATTCTTAATGTTATTATGCTATTGAGAGTTGTAGGATTGTGGCAAGCCAAAATCAATCAAACAAACAAACAAGAGAGTCTACATATCTAGATAGTCACACATTTATTTATTTATTTATTTATTTATTTATTTATTTATTTATTTATTTATTTGATTTGTCAATCACTTACAAGATAATAGGTGGGTGGCTTGCAGCTGGGGTCTCCCTTTTTGAAGATGGGGATGACCGTGGCTTGTGACCATAGGTTAGGCAAGGAGCTGGTCCTGAAAGGTTTTTCAAAGATTATGCTTAGAGGTTCAGCTATGGCAGTGGATAGCTTTTTAAAGAAGTAGGCACATATTCCGTCCGGTCCAATAGATAGAGATGGTTTTAGATTGCATGGTGCTTTTTCAACATTGTATTAGATATGTATTAGATCACTGTAGTTGTCTGTGGTTCAACTAGGAAATACTGGGCATGATCCATTGCTGTTTACAAATACTGAGCCAAAGAATGTGTTCAAGAGGTTGGCTTTAATAGTGCCGTGGTTGCAGTCTTTACCATTAGGTCCTTTCAGGGATGGGATGGACCTTGAGTCTTTTAGTTTGTTGTTTACAAAATTGTAGAGAGCGCGGGTGGAATTGGTGCGTAGAAGGTTTTCCTCTTGTTTAATGTGATAATTGGTGCATTCAGTGTTTATCAGGTGGCATAAATTTTTGTATCGTCTTTTGAAGTTGGCAACGTGACCAGATTTGTTTTTCCGCCAAAGTGAATATGTGCCCCGGTAGAACAAAAGAATGAATCTAGAGGCCCATAAATCTGGATTTTACATCTCAGGCAATACAAATCAGTGAAACAGTCCTTCAGACAGTCTAGCTCCAAACCATTTACAACTTTAAAGGTTAATACCAACATCTTAAATTGACTTAGAAATAAATAGGCGGCTTTAGTAATTGTTACAGAATAGGGTACTCTGATCAGAATACTTTCTAGCATTGCTTAGGACACCACAATCTCACAGTTAGTTCTATGGTGCCATTCAGATCATTTGATTTCCCCATTTACAATAAAGTTTCAGTTCCTCCTCTGCCTCCTCTGCCTTCCTCTGTTACAAAACCATCTCTAGATATCTATTTAGAATCTCCGACCATTTTCTTGGGATTACCGGTAGAATATAATCTTCATATTTAGTGACAGATCAGCCAACATGTTGGTTTTAGAATGACTCCCAATTCATAATTTCACCTAAAGGCCTCAAGTTGATGTTAAAAACTAGGTGATAACTTGACAAAGCAACATAGAAAGTAAATAAATTAAAATTGTTGTCATGTTTAAAACTGAACTTTTATTAGAAAACAGATATAGGAGGTCTATAAAGGCAGCCAGATCTAATTATTCAGCCATTTTGGAGGGCAGGTTGAAGACTGTCCAAGATACAATCCAAATTGTACAGCTTCCACATCCCAGTGGAAATATGTAAAGTCCATTTTTCACATCTGAATGATGGAGAGGATTTTTGTCTCCCACCCACCCATCACCATTTAATTACATATTTCCTACATATCTCTAGATGGCCTCCAGTTACAGTTTATTGAGTATAGTACTTAAATTGGTGACCCATCAGAGCCAGGGAAAAGCTCCAAAATGTGATCCTATTTCACATGATTGCAAACAATTTTTCAACTATTTTGTATACATTGATCAATTTGCTCTTATTTTAAAAAGATAAATGGGTTATCTTTCCCATTTTTAATAGAAATGGTCTGGCCAACTTTTACTTCATCAGCCATTCAAATCAGTTTCAGGTCAAATTAAATAATTCATTACAGGTCAGCTATTCAGATTAAGTCATCTTTATTAAATTAAACCTATAAACAACAACCTACAAAATAAAATGTACAAAAATAAGAAATATAAGGTGAAAATGTACAATTATGTTTGTATTATTTTGCTATCAACAATATGCAAATTCACAATTGTAGAAACTGTGAAAGCAAATTGCGATGGTGAGAGTTATATTGGGTTACTTATCCTCCAGTAAACATTTGAAATAATATTTACATAAAATACTTTAGTCTAACCAAGAAACGAGGTTAGAAGTTAGAAATTAGAAGTTATTAGCAGTTTACATGCATCTAGAGGTGGTATTCAGCAGGTTCTGACCAGTTCTGGAGAACCGATAGCAGAAATTTTGAGTAGTTTGGAGAACCAGCAAATACCACCTCTGACTGGCCCCCATCTATTCTCTGCCTCCCAAGTCCCAGCTGATCGGCTGGGTCTTCTTTTGTTGCCCTGTGCAGGAGAATGGAGCTAGGAAGCAGGTTAGTGCGGTGGGGAGGGAATAGGATTTTGTAGTAATCTTCCCCCCCGGAGTGGGGAGGGAATGGAGATTTTACAGTATCCTTCCCCTGCTATGCCCACCAAGCCACACCCACCAAGCCATGCCCACAGAACTGGTAGTAAAAAAAATTGAATCCCACCACTGCATACATCTCAGTAGAAGCTACAATATCATGGAGTTGGAGTTCATGTTTAAATGAACTAATACTGTCTTTACAAGAGCAGAGCCTTTTCTCATATGGGATTTTATGAACTTCAATAAGTCTGAAATCAAGGTAACTGCTTTTGAAAGAGAAGGGCTAGTTATAACTGGAACCTAATTAGTTCCTAGTTACCTGGAACATATGAATCAGTTTAGTTTATGCTTAGAAGCAGGTCCTTGGGTTTCACATTTCAAGAGAGTCCTTTAAAGGCTACAACATGTGCCAATGCCATAAAGCAGCTAGCAAACCATAGGTACCCAGGTTTCTTAATTCCAATCTGTTAAGTCACGGGAAAGATCGACTCGAGACCAGTGTGACTTTCAGCTCTTTTATTAGTCTCTTGAAAAACTCAACAACCGCGGAGCCGCGGCAGCCTTTTTTATAGCGGCTGCTCGCAGCTCGTGGCCAATGACGGCTCCTTGAATTTCCCGCTGTCAAATGGACCAATCAAAAGGCAGTATTGACAGACCAATCAGAAGGCAGTATTGACGGACCAATCAGAAGGCAGTATTGACGGACCAATCAAAAGGCAGTATTTCAAGTATGCAAATATATAACACAATCACCAAGGTACAGGTAGTCCTCAATTTACAACCACAACTGGGACCAGAATTTCCATTCACAACAAATTTTACATTTTTTTGTTTGCCAAGAATGTTAAATGAATCACTAGATTGTCAAGTGAATCACACAGTTGTGAAGTTAATCCAGCTTCCCCCACTGACTTTGCTTGTCAGAAGTTGGCCAGGAAGGTTGCAGAAGGTTGCAAATAGGTGGTTTTAACCATTGTAAATATGTGCCATTGTTTCCAGCACCCTCATCTTCCTGATAGTCCTCCTCTAAACTGACCTCAAATTCAATTCCCCAATATCCTTTTCAGACCATGGTCTAAAGTTCAAATGAAACTCTGACTTGAAGTTCCTTTTAGTCTTAAAGAGGTGAGCTGACCTACTCCGCCTCGTGTTAGGACATCTATCTCTTAAGAGCCTAACTCAAGCTACAATGGAAGTGAAAGCAGGTATTTTTCTGCTTTTTCTGATCTCCTTGGAAATTCTACAATCCCACATCTACTATGGGGAATAAGTCTACATATTTCACAGTACCATTACATTGTCCAATCCAGACAGCTGAAGACACTAAACAGGGCACAAATATTGAGTGCCAGATACTCAGAAAAAAAAAATCCCTGGGTGTCCAATTCTTTAATAGAAATAGAATTAATTTCAAAACAATGTCTGTCTAAGAGAAGGCACAAATAAAGACAAAATCCCAAAAGCAGGTAGACCTCGCCAGCCTAAAGACTCTGTATGTAGACCTTCTTACTAGGAAATAAAGGTATCACGACATACATTTGATTCAACATGTACATTTTTTAAAAAAATATAGAAGTAACCCATTTCCATGGAGCTGACCTTTTAGGTGTGTTGTTAGAATATAATACATAACTTTCAGCCAATACCACTTCTAATATTTATCAAGGGCACTGTTGTCTAATACTTTCTCCCTTATTGCTTATTTATCTTGAGAAAGAAGTATAATAATTTTTACTCTTAATATGTTGTTTTACTACTTTGACCTTTTTGTATTTCATAGTTTGACTGAGAAACATATAAACTCCATTTCTCATTGACTCATTGAGCAGTAAACAGAGACAGGGATAAAAGAGACAACATACCAGAAAAGAAATTGTCAAAAGGTCAAAGTAGAAGGATGTCTCAGCATTGCTGTTCAAATATATGATCAGGGCAAAATCTGGCAATCTGTTCCAATAAAAACCACTGTTAACTTTAGCAAAGGAAAATATTAACCTGTTGTGAAACAATTTAAACCAGCAAAAGGATTGCTTATTTTGATTAGAACAACACAGCCTGTGACCCAAGAATATAAACGTAGCTTGGCAGCCTTCTGGCTCACAAAGGTCATAGGAAAGGACAATAAACACACTCAGACAATTTTGAAGAATTTCTACATAACACATTCATATATATGAGACTGGGAGAGCCTAAGAGATGGTTGTATTGTTGTTTCTTTAGAACTGTGCTCCATGTTAGGGTGATACAAATCCAATGCTAGTTAAGAGAGGTTGGGGTAAATAAACTGGGGGGGTAAAAGAGATAGAAGGAACCTTTGCTAATTTTAAGATGTCCATGGGAATCTATTTGTAACAAGCTGCTTCACCACACTGCAGAAGGCAAAGTTGTAAAACCAGTGGACAAAAATATTAAGAACTCACAGGGCTTGTTTGGGTACAATAATCTGATGGGGTGAGATGATTGGATTCCTTGATTGCAAGTATCATTCTGATTATACACAGACTCCCAATGGTGACCTCAAGTACAGCTTAAGATTGATTGCAGTGTAGAGAGTCAATTACTGTCGTTGTTTTTAAAAATGTTGCAGAAGTGAACATGGCAAGTAGTTGGTGTTGTTTGGAGGCCATAGTGATCCAGATTCCTAAAGCAAGAATGAAGGAGAAAGGACTACCAATGTTGGCCTCTCTCGAATGATGTATTATGAAGGTCCTCACAAATGCCCCAAAATATATACCCCTTCTTCCTTTCTATTATAAGGATGAGATGATGTATGAAAGGAGGGAAAACTTGTGACTCCAGGTATTGCTGAATTGTAGCTCTCGCCAATCTTTTGTAATTTTTGTAATTTTTAATTCAGCAAGATCTGAAAGGCCACAGATATCTTACTGGATGTCAGAGAGAGATTGGTAGAGCACAGGGGAGGAGTCAAACAGGGAATTTGTGTCTACATAGTCACAAGAGGACAAAGCCCAACCCCCTTTGAATGCCTTTGAACCTTTTCTGGTTTTACTTAATGCAAACCATTAGCCGGGGAAAATTCCTGTTTATAGGCTTGAGTAATAAAGCAGTAAATTGAATCCTTCACGTGTGGACCTGGTTGTTTGTGCCTAATACTGCCGCACTATATGGTTTTAAGAAAATCCACTATTTTGAGGGCATGTTTGCTTTCACAACAAAGAATGGCCACTCATTCTAAAATTCCATTCTTCAAAACATGCCCTTAGTGGGACAGATAAAGGAACAATTAGAGAAAGGGATACATGGAGGAGGGGATATATTTATACATTTATCTATTTTACAGTGTTAATAAATTGGACCAATCTTCAGTTACTGGGCAGTATGCAAAGTCACAAGAAATGAAGTTATTGTTTCTGACCCAAAGGGAAAGGCCAGACCCAGGAGGTTAATAACTCGGATGGAGTTTCAGGATAGACACCAGCAGGAGCTTCCGGACTGTACAGGAATTCTCTGTGTATTTGTGTGTGTGTTTGTGTGTTTTACATGCACCTTTTACATTAAGTGGATGTGGTAGCTTCAGAAAGCTCACCCTTGATGACCAGAATTAACCAGGCAATTATTTTACTCTGGCCCTCTAGTAAACTAAATATGATGGATCTGTGCTTAGAAAGATAACAAAACTAAAGCCAATGATGCCTCAAGAGAGTTTCAAAACTGACCCTGAAATGCAGTAAGAAAATGTCAGATGTTCAAAGACTCTTCTGCCAACTGTTTACCTTAAAGCAGAGCTGATAAAAAATAACAATAAAGAACTATAAAAGAAATTTTACGTCTGCTAGTCAAAGAAGGAAAAGAATTGTCCATGGAGATTCTCAGTCATCCAAGTCATGTTGTCCCAAAGATGCTTTTTCAAGAGGCAATGGGCCTTTCTTTGAAGAAGTTTTGCTTCTCAGCCAAGAAGCTCCTTCAGCTCTGACTAGATGGTGGGGAATGGAAGGATTTATATTCCTTGGAGACCACTGAGGTGTTTTCTGGAGGTCCACTCGTGTCTCTCACTATATGGGGAGTGCTCATCCCAGGGTGCATAGCTAGATGTCTGTGGAGATTCTCAGTCATCCAAATCAGTTGGATGTTGCCTCCTGAAAAGCACCTTTTGGAGAACCATGACCTGGATGACTGAGAACAGACATTTGGCTGTGCACTTTGGGATGGGCACCCTTCAAGTAGTGATGGAGTGTGAAAGGATTTCTAGGGGACACTACAGTCTGCAGGGGCCATTTGCACTTCAGTTTGCACTTCAGTTTGGGGGGCAGACTGCACCTGTCTTTGATGGTGGAGGGATGCAGGGCAGGGGACATCCTGCAGCCAAGAAGGCTCCACACCCATTTGCATTACTCAGGGCACAGATAAATCTCCAAATGGCCTCAGCAACTCCCTAAAATGATGCAAAGGACCTGCAATCTGCAAGGAATATAAATCCTTCCATTCCCCACCATCCAGTCAGAGATGAAGAAGCTTCTTGGATGAGAAGCGAAACATCTTCAAAGAAAAAACAAGAAAGTCCCGTTGCCTCCTGAAAAAGGGAAAGAATTCTACTGAGTCTGCAAGGGAAGGGCAGTCCGTGTGATTTGACCTTGGGGCTGCTTAAGAAATTCCTTTTCCTTTAAGAATTCTTCCTGCTATTGCCAGCACTATACAAACTGGTCCATCAACTAATGCATTTCCTGAAAACACAACCTGTTTTTTTTTTTATTTTCCTCCCTGGAAGATTTAGGGCTTTAAAAAGCAGTTGTTGTTGTTAAGGTGAAGATGTATGCATGCTTTATTGCTTTTTGTTTTTTGTTTTTCATCCTGCTGAGTGTAAACACAGGTTGAGTCTGGGGGCAGAGTTGTTTGACTGTAATATTGCATGCCTGGCTGCAGAGAGAAAGAAAGAGAAGAGGGGAGAGAAATTGACTGCCAGAATGTATTGCTTAAACTTGTTAAGTAGGCTGAGCAGTGGTCCATGCTAGCTTCAAGCTGCCATCCAAACAGAGGGAAAATTAGGGAAGGCGGTGATTTTTATTGCTATTTGTTGAATGTGATTTGTTGTTCCTGCATTGATATTTAGGCCTCGGCCATTAAAATATGATGATGTCATCACTCAGCGGTCATCCTTAAGAGTGTATATTGTCACATGCATTTCATAGTTCTTCCCTCCTCCTTCGTCCCTCCACCTGGATATTCCTACCATGGACCAGGTATACTAATAGAAAGAACATTAGTAGACTACTGTGCTTCATTTTGTGTTAATGCATTACAGAATTTAAAAAAATTATTTTAAAAACCGAAATCCCCACCGAAATGGACTCTGGGTTGTATACATTTAAAAAAAAAAAAACAGATGAAATTTCATGCATACATAGACAGAAAAAAGGAGGGAAGAAGGAGATTTAACTCCCCACCCCCCTTTTTTTTAGGAAAAAAAACCCAAGATTACTTTTTAGGCAATGTTCTGAAACTTTTGAGCATGGACTGCTGACAGCTGGTCATTTGCATCCTTTTAGAGGATCACTGAAGCACTTGGAGGTTCATCTGTGTCCTCAAGGTCTTACTGGTTCCTGTAGTCTGCAACTTTTCTTCTAGAAATCCATTCCTACTCCCACACCATTCAAAGGGTGTTCATCCCAAATTTTATAGCCTATAATTCTACAGACTTTTAACAATTTGATCCTGAGGACACTGACCCTCTGAAGGATGCAAATGACCAGCTGTCTGCAAGGAATATAAATCATTTCATTCCCAACTATCCTGTCAGAGCTGAAGAAGCTTCTTAGATGAGAAGTGAAATGTCTTCAAAAGAAAAAAAACAAGAAGTCCAGTTGCCTCCTGAAAAAGCACCTTTGGGACAACCATGACCTGGATGATTGAGAATTTATACAGACTCTAATGTTCAATACAATTTTGAATTGCCCACACCAACCTCATGGAATACAAAAAAGTATGGAAAAAGTTTGGAACTGAAATTTGAGCTGGAACTGGGACATGGCCTGGTTGGGATGTTCCAGCAGAACAAGGATATTTGGTCCCAAGCTCAAAATCAGAGGTGGTATTCAGGTTCTGACCAGTTCTGGAGAACTGGTAGCGAATATTTTGAGTAATTCAGAGAACTGGCAAATATCACTTCTGACTGGCCCCGCCCCATCTATTCTCTGCCTCCCGAGTCCCAGCTGATTGGCTGGGCCTTTTTTTATTGCCCTGCCCAGGAGAACAGAGCTGGAAAGCAGATTAGTGGGGTGGGGAGGAAATGGGATTTTGCAGTAACCTTCTGCCACACCCACCAAGCCACGCCCACAGAACCAGTAGTAAAAAAATTTCAATCCCACCACTGCTCAAAATGAACCACCTTTTCCACTCCATACATAAGTCATCTTATGATCCATTTAGATTCTGATCTTTTGAATTACCTGGCTTGGAATTCTACCTCAAGATTGGGCAACTGGCCATAACTATGCTGCTTCTGTGTGGTATGAACTTCATAGAAAGCCTTCATGAGACCTGTAAGCTAACTGAATAGATCCACTGTCCAGCTTGCTCGCTGATCTTTTAAAATATGGCCTTCTTCCCAAGACTCATTTATATTTTGCTTTAAGAAGCTATCCACTTATCAATCTTTCGCTCAAGTCATAAAATCTGAGTAGCGTTAATGAAATTAAGATGCAAATCTTACATATGGGCAAATGAAATTAAGATGCAAATCTTACATAGTGGTTTTTTTTAAATTAGTCCATGTAGTTTAATGCTGCCCTTAGGCAAGTTTTGTTTTATGTGGCCAGCAATAACATTTATGAAAAGACAAGCAAAATGTCCAGTCTGGACAATAGAAGGAAAATAAGCAATTCTGGAAGCACCATCTATTCCCAGTTGTTTACCAACCAGGTTTACTACAAGCAATAAAAGTAGTTTTTCTCCTCCTCATTTTATTTTTACTTCAGAGTATAGCTGTGGGCTTCATGCAGTGAAGGTCCAGAGTTACCCCTTCCTAATTTTAATTTAACTTGTGGTAAGGAATAATTAAAATGGTAAGGCTTCCATACCCTTTTCCTTACTTCTTAATCTCTTAGTTAAGAGTAAATGTAAATCTGTCTAAGCTATTTATTGTTATCCTGGAGTATTTTTTTATTGTTGGTCATATTCTGAGAACATTATGTAATTCTGATTTCTTTTAAAAAGTAATTGGACTGTTTAGCAATATCATTTTTTATAACACCTGCCCTTCACAATAATTGACAAACACATGCATATATTGGGATTTACTGCAATCTCTGGGCCCTCTTTCAAAGGACATCCACCTAGCAGGATTTAAGAAGAAAGGCCTTCTCCATGGTGGCTCCCTCCCTGTGGAACATCATTCCCATGGAGATATGATAACCCTCCCACTTTGGTACTCTTTCACAAGGCCCTGAAGATCCCAGGGTGGAGCCTATCAAGTAGCTCAACTGACTGTTGTCACCAGGGGAGTGAGGGAATTATTGCTTTTTTATTGTTTTTATGTTGAGTTTTTATTTTTGTAAGCCATCCTGAGTTACTGACAGTGAGTTGGGCAGCCATATTAATTTTTCTTAAATGAATAAACATAAGATTGCACTGAGTTTTAGCAAATGTGATGGCCTGTCTTCTAAAATGAACCAAAGCTAGGGCGTGCACTTGAAAGAAAACTGGCATGCCTGTAATTATGGAGTCTGTCTGGCAAGAACAAAGAATGTTCCTTCACAGAGAATATGCACATGCAACACTGGTATCAATTCTAAATTGTTAGAGGACTGATAACAATAATCAAGAGTTAGACATTCTGCATACGTCAGAATGTAGAATGTAGAAATAGGGATGGCCTGGAATAAATAGAATGTGTATTGGATAACTCCTAGAGCATTCATTAGCCAAGGCTTGGGAATAGGGATGGCTAGAGACCAATAGGACAATTGTTAGATCATCACTAAAATGTTTCTTAGATTATTTGTTTTATATATCCCACCTTATCCCACCTTCCACTTTAGTGAAAGTGTATAAAGCTTTCTTAATTCTGTTGTTCGGGGTTCCTTGGCATTTCCTAGCCAGGATCCCTTTTCTTGGAGTGCTTCAATAACAGGAAACAAAACCTGCGTCTCGTGTCTGGTGTTCTTCATCGGCTTTGGAACCAGGCTCAGACCCGAATTGGGTGTGCTAAGCAACAGATTCAGCACTCACTTAGATTCAACTACAACTCTTCCAATTGGGTTTGGTCTCCCTTCCTGCTCTCAGTCGTAAGAAGAAATCTAGGAGAAGAGATCTAGGAGAAGAGCCTTTTCTGCCGTGGCCTGCCCCCACCCCCACCCCAGAATATATTACTGCATAAGGCAAGATTTCCTACCATCTTTTTTTACCTTCTGGAAGGGCCTTAAAACCTGGCCCTGTCAGGTAGCTTGGGACCCCAATGCAGTCCTGCTATGCTGGAGGTGGTTGGTGGAATGATAGATCCAACTTCTGTGCTGTTTGTACTCTTGGTTTTTAGTCTTTATTTGTTGATTTTAATAGTTTTATATTTATGATTTTATCATATTGTAAGCCACAGGGTCACTTTGGATAGTGAGATGGGTGTCACATAAATTTAATTAACAAACAAATTAACACACAGCCAAGCAGTTAAACCTAGGTTGACAACTGGCAAGACCAAGAGCCAAACCTATATTGTAATCTGAGAGGGTTGCTGTTATTCAGGCCTGAGGAGAGGGGTGTGTGTGTTCAGCTGGTACATTGTTTCAGGGCCCACAGAGCTCAAAGGGGGCCCATGAAGAGGAATTTTTATTTTTTTATTTTTTTACAAAACCAAATGTTTAAAAAGAAAAACAGTGGGATGGTGTGTCAACTTGGATGTGCCCAGGCAGGGTGGGGGACTGTGGCGGTGGCTCACAGGCTGTGAGCAAAGCACTACAAAGCTGTGTCAAATCAACTCATCAAATGGCAAGGAAGAAAGGTGTGTCCTTCCCGCACAGCAGTGGCAGCAACGATCACCCCCACCTCCACCTCCTCCTTCTCCTCTCTCTTTCTCCCCTTCTCCTCAGTTCTTGAAGAATGAACTTCCACTTCTCACCCTGTCAAAATCCTTCATGCCAGAAGGAGGCACCACTTTTAGCTTAGTCCCGTGGTGGCTAACCTTTTTCGGCTCCCATGCCGAGAATTGCACGCACGCTTGCTTGTGAACGCTCGTGTGCCAGCACCCAGAAGGCAATGAGTGCTAGCTCCCCATGCCCCCTGTGCATGGGCACACAACCCCCTCGCGTGCTGCATGCCTGCATCAGCATGCATGATTCCCCCCTTGCGTGCCATGCATCTGCGCATGTGTGCATGTTTCCCCCTCACATGCAGCATTTCTGCACATGTGCGTGCAATCCCCTTGTGCGCAACATGTCCCTGCGCATGTGTTTGCATCTCCCATGCACCCTCCGCCCCATGCATGTGCGCCAGATACCCAACAATCAGCTGCACGTGTGCAGTTGGGCTCTTCCGGGTGACCTCTTGCATACTGGGGAAAATGGCTCTGCATGCCACTTCCAGCACGCATAGCATAGGTTCGCCAACACAGGCTTAGTTAAAAGATGTGTGTAACTGGTGAGAGGTGGCTTTAAAACACAGGAGGATAAATGGGAGGAAGAGGAGGGGGCAGGTGAGGGAAGTGTCACTTTTATTTCATTTGTATAGACTAGAGTAGTGGTTCCCAAAGTGGGCGGTACTTGCCCCATGGGAGGCAGTGGGATGCCTTAGGGGGTGCTAAGAAGCAAGGGGGCCAGCAGGGGGCGCTAAGGCAGCCGGGGGGCATTCGAGGTGCCAGCCCTGCAGGTTCACTCATTGACTGTAGCACCGCTCCGGAGCCGGCACCTCCAATGTGGAAGCGGTGGCACGTTATGTGCCGCCGTGACCGTGTTCGACATGCTGCCCCCCTGCCACCTCTTAGTGTACCCAAGGGAGCTGGCAGAGGGGCACTAAGAGGCAGCAGGGGGCGTTCGAGGCACTGGCCGGCCCTTCAGTTTCACCCATTGAGGCGCCAGCTCCGGAGCGGTGCTACAGTCAATGGGTGAACCTGAAGGGCCGGCGCATCGAACGCCCTCCTGCTGCCTCTTAGCATTCCCAAGGGGGGCAGCAGAAGGGCACTAAGAGGCAGCAGGGAGGCGGCGCATCGAACGCGGCCGCGGCAGCATGTAACATGCCACCACTTCTGCATTGGAGGCGCTTGCTCCGGAGCGGTGCTAGTCAATGGGTGAACCTGCAGGGCCGGCACCTCAAACACCCCGCTGCCGTCTCTTGGCACCTCTGCCAGCCCCCTTGGGGACACTAAGAGGCGGCAGGGGGGCATTTGAGGTGCCGGCCAGCCCTGCATTTTCACCCATTGACTAGCACTGCTCCGGACCTGGTGCCTCCAAAGCGGCAGCATGTTGGGAAAAGCTGTCGCCACCATTTTCCCAAAGTGCTGCCACTGTCGCATTCTGTTTGTCCATCCATCCAAAAGGTCTGTCTGTTTGCCCGCCTGCCTGCCTGCCTGTCTGTCTGTCTCTCTATCCATCCATCCATCCATCCATGTTCGAAGCGCCAGCCCTGCAGGCACATCGGGAAAGTAGAGCAAAGCCAGTCTGAGTGGGAGGGAAGGAGGGAGGGAGGGAGGGAGAGAGAAAGAAAGAGAGAGACCTGATGCATCAGATTGAATGAGGCCTAGTTTAGACTGAGGCCCTTTTCCACATTGAAACATCTTTGCCAGCACACTGAAACCTCTTTGGCTTCTGTTAAAGGTTTTGCGGATGAAACGTGATCAAGACTATCAGGAAACTCTCACATTTTGTTGAGGCTTTAAATGGAATCCATTGGACCAGATCTCCACCCTAAAAATTACTTTTCCCCAATGTATTACAGTGCCAATTCTGAAGAAGGCAAAACCAAAATGTACTGGTAAATTACAAGGAGAACACACACACACACACACACACACTCCCTTCTAACCCTGCTGGAGCAGGTGATTGGACTAGAATAGATATCTCATTATCTTTCTCCTCCCTCCCTCCTTCTTTATTTCCTTTTCTTTTTGTCCCTTCCTTCCATCCCCCTTCTTTATCTGTCCCTTTTTCTTTCTTTCCTTTTTCTCTTTCTTTTCTTCCTCTCTTTCTCTCTCTCTTTTTCTCTCTCTCTTTCTCAGGCTCACCCTTTAGATCGGGGTCGCCAAACCTTTGGACCTCAGGGACCACCAAACTCATAATTTTAAATCCCGGAGACCACTAATATGAATTTTGACTGACGGTGGCTTTCTGGAGTTGGTGGGAGAGAGAAAGATCTGATCCAACCTCTCTCTCTCCCTCTCTCTCTCACACACAGGCAGGGGTGGGATTTAGACCCCTGATCTATAGCTGTCCAAACTCCAAAAACAGGTCAAGTAGCTCTGGGGAGGCCAGTTATAAATTAGAACACTTGCTAAACAACCGGCCATTAAGTGAGGACCACTTGTATTTGGTTTGCCAGTCACCTGGCCACACCCACCCAGTCACATGACCAGCAAGCCATACCCACCCAGTCACATGACCAGTAAGCCACACTCTCAAATTAGGCCACACCCACAGAAATTTGAATCCCACCCCTGGGTGCGGGTCACTGAGGATGAGTTTGTAGCACCAAGGGGGCGGTGGACCGAAAAAGTGTGGGAACCACTAGACTAGAGTGAATCATTCTTCTCCCAGTTGGGAAAAAAAATCTACTTGTGGGCTGGGCAGACTCCAACGCCGCTTCTCCATACTTCATCCTCACCCCGACCCCGCCCAGCTTCCCAATCTGCTTCACTGCCCTGGCATCTTCCCCCCCTTTTTAATGAGCCTCTCACAGCGTGGCAGGGAGGGGGAGGAGAGACCCTTGTGGTCATGTTAACTTAATGTGTAGGTGGGGGGGGCATATTAGTCTTGTTCTAGGACTTAATAAACCTCTCGGTGGCCCTGCTCTTATCAGAGAGAGAGAAAAATCAGAAGAGAGTGCGCTCTGTATCTCTCAAGCATCTAGCAGAAAAGACAAACTAGCAGAAACCTGTCAAATAAAATCAATAATCTTGATTTCTTACTCTTGATGTAGTAGACCATGGCAGTTCAAATGTCTTTCACTTTCTTAAATAAGTTTTGGCATAGTATAGCAAATACGATACTAGATTCCATATGAATATTTTATACCATAAGATATTTCTTCATGTTGGAACTGAGAAGGAAGAAACCACCAGCCCAAACTGGAAAACTCTTTGATGATGTAATGTTACCTACCTCCCCTCCTCCTTCTCCATTATACCATTCATACTGGTATAATGCAAAAGGAATGTTTGAGCTGAGTTTGGGAATTGTGTAAGAGGGTTATTAAGGGAGGAATTAAGGAGTGAATAATTAGAAGGGAGCTTGGGGAAGAGATTTATTTTATTTTTACTTTAGTTTGTCAAGCACGTATGAGAAAACAATTATAAGTATGAACATAACATATAAGTATAAACAGGTATAAGTACATACATAATAAATGAGCATGAATAAATGGGAACAGTAGGACAGGGATGGTAGGCACGCTGGTGCGCTTATGCATGCCCCCTTGCAGACCTCTTAGGAATGGAGTGAGGTCCATGGTAGACAGTTTAAGGTTAAAGTTTTGGGGGTTTGAGGATGTAACAACAGAGTCAGGTAGTGAGTTCCAGGCATTGGCCATTCTGTTGCTGAAGTCGTATTTTCTGCAATTGAGTTTGAAGCGGTTTACTTTGAGTTTGTATCTATTGTTTGCCCGTGTGTTATTGTGGTTGAAGCTGAAGTAATCATTGACGGGTAGGACGTTGTAGAAGACAATTTCTGGATGTCTGGAGTATATGCATATTCATACTTACAAACGAACAAACACATAGAGTCATTGGGTTGGTAGGGACCTTAGAGGTCCTCTAGTCCAACCCGCTGTCCAAGGCAGGAGACTTTATTATTCCAATCCTGAGATGATATAAGACAACCAAAAGATTGGCTGTCCAATCTTTTCCTGAAGATCTCCCACTTCAAACAGCTGCATTTTTTTTTTCCACCTTGACTTGCCAGCATCATAAATCTTGTGGCAATGAATAATAGTTTTTAAGCAATGGAAGATTTGGGGAGAGGGCCGGTGACCTTTATTTGCACCTAGAACTGGAAAAAAAAAACCTGGTAGAAATAGCATGCAGCTCATTAATTAAAACGCACAAAGCCAGATTAGGACTTAAGGTCCTGGGTGAACCTGGTAGCAAAATCGTTGCACTCCATTCTGCAACCATTTGGAAAAGGCTGCCCCCAGGTCAATGTTTCTCAATCTTGGTTGCTTGAAGACAAAGGCTCCAAGCAACTTATAGTTAGCATTGGAAGGGGAGGCTGACATTTCCACCCCCAAATGGCCTGAAAATCATGTTACATCACCATGCAGTATCACTCCCATACACCATTTTGTAGCAATTGGAGGAGACTTGGACAGGGATGGGATTCAAAAATCCCAACAACCTGCCCAGTTGCTGGGTGGATGTGGCCATGATGGGCATGGCCTACCAGAACTTTCAGGAGGACCATTCTTTGCCTTCTCCAGAGTCCGGAGGCTTCCCTCGGGCCTCTGGGATGGCAAAAATGGCCTCCCCCGTGCTCCAAAGGCCCTCTGGAAGCCAGAAACAGGATTGTTTCCAGACTTCCGGAACTTCTGGGAGGACCATTTTTTCCCCCTCCAGAGCCCCTGCACTTACCTGCATCCAAAACAGGCCACATGGAGACCTGGGAGTGGAGGGATGGGGTGGGCGGGGCCAGCTGTTTGGTTCAACTACCGGTTCAGTGAACCAGATGTAAATTTAACATCCAGTTCATCTGAACCGGCTGAATCTCACCCCTGGACTTGGACTATAAGTCTATCATCAATAATCATGATGGCAAAAGTGTGTGTGTGTGTGTGTGTGTGTGTGTGTGTGTGTGTGTGTGTGTGTGTATCCAAAATGGTTCCGTTCTTCACCGAGCATGAATGACTCTACTCTTATTCAAGTATGAAATGGACACCATGGTACAATATACACACAAATATATCTCAAACTTTATTCAGGTAAATAAATATCGGCAGTCCTTGTTCAATGAGAGTCATTCAGCTTTTCAAAGTCACAGCAGTGCTGAATGAAAATATTTATGATCGGTTTTCATTGTTGTAACCATTGCAGAATCCCTGTGGTTCAGTGGTGGGAATTTTTTTTTTTTTTACTACCGGTTCTGTGGCCGTGGCTTGGTGGGCATAGCTTGGTGGGTGTGGCATGGCTTGCTGGGCTTGGCTTGCTGGGTGTGGCAGGGGAAGGATACTGTAAAATCTCCATTCCCTCCGTACTCCTGGGGGAAGATTACTGCATAATCCCCATTTTCTCCCAACCCCGCTAACCTGCTTTCCAGGTCCGTTCTCCTGTGCAGGGCAACAAAAGAAGACCCAGTCGATCAGCTGGGACTTGGGAGGCAGAGAATAGATGGGGACCAGTCAGAATTTAAGTTAAATGGGCCAGTCAGAGATGGTATTTGCCGGTTCTTTGAACTATTCAAAATTTCCGCTACAGGTTCTCCAGAATTAGCCAGAACCTGCTGATAACCACCTCTGCTCTGGACACAGGATTGCAATTTTGGATGCATGGAAGTCATTTTACAGTTACGACAATCATGCTTATATGATAGTCATTTGTAAACTTTACTGCTGGCTTTGGATAAACAAAGTCAATGAAGCTGGTAGAAAGTTGAAAATGGTGATCACATGATGTCATGCTTAACAGCCACAAGGGCTTTGACTAATGATGCAACCTTGGGAAATGCCATAGTAAGTCAGCACAGCTAAGTGACTTCAGGTTTTACAACCATGTCACTTAGTGACAGACTTCCTACTCTCAATTTATTTTATTAATAGGGGATAACCTGTAAAACTAATTCCTAAAAACACAATAGGCTATAGAAACACAATACAGACTTACAGCTCCTGCACAAAATACTCTCAGATCTAAACTATGTTCTGTCTAATGGACCCACATTAGATACATTCTATTCTATTCTGTTCTGTTCTATTCATTTCATATATATAGTGGAGAGAGATGAATCTAGAGTACATTATAATCCTGACTATATGCAGTAACATATTTAAAATTGATTATTACAAACACGAGAATTAATCTCAAGTCTCGAGACAAGCATGCCAAACCCAGTCTGGTCTAGTATCTCACTTCTTATCTGTAGTTGATTATCTCAGCTTCTGCCTTTAATCGTATTTCTGCCTTTAGACAGTATTTCATCTCTACTTCAACTTTTTATCTGGGTTATCATCTCTGATGCCGCATTTGATTTATATTTTATTACAATCCCTCAATGAGAAGACAATTACAAACTTAACAATATACATACTGATTTCTTATTTCTAACATGTTTTGTAATACAGTATATCAAACCCCAGAAAGCACAGTTTACCATTTGTCAAGTTTTTACTCATCTATTGCTGACATATAGTAACTTAGCAATTGTTCGAAGTTACAATAGACCTCCCAGGGCTTCTTGCAACCCAGTTCTGACCATTTGTTTAGGACCATTTGCAACATCCCATAATATGATACTTGTCAAGAGCTGGGGAAATCAGGAGATTCAGGCAGTTCAAATGAGATTTATCACAAGCTTAAGCTCTTGAGCTACTAACAGTCAAGGGAAATTTGCAGCAGTTAAGACTAGAAAGGAATTCAAGGTGGGCTGAATTTAGATCTCTCATAGGTGCTCACAGACTCATGACTGATAATGCGTTTGACTCCTCCCTCTGGCTCCTACTTTTGCTGAAATTGATGTTTCCCCCCCCCCCTGGTTTCTCATTTTTTCCCTCCTACCGAGCAGTGACTTCACTTTATGACTGTGCCATTCATTTTATGACCGTCATGTTTACTTAACAACCATGGCAAAAAAAAAAAAAAGTTAATATGATTGAGTCAATCGGGTGTGGGACCTTCTTTACGATCATCATGACTTACGAGACTGTAATAAGCAGGCTCCATTATGGCTGTAAGTCAAGGACTACCTGGAAGAGGAAGAAGAGGTCCATGACCCCATAAACATCTTTTTTTTTAACCATCTCCAAAGTGGAGTGATTTGCCTGAATCTGGAGTGACTGGACCGAAAAGTTGAATGGCTTGTAGTTTTAATTAAAATCTCCCCAACAATTCACACATTATTAAATAGACTGTTGGTCAGCTTAACCATTTGCTATTATTTTGTTGCTTGCACACCATACTTCTTGCCTAGATCTACGGGAAGGAAAGGAAGCAGAACGTGGTGCAAAGACATTCTGAGCTGAGTTTTGTACATCAGTTCTTAATTCTTCATCTGGGACTGGCCCCTGAGAGTTAAAATCTTCGTGAATTATTTCCATATCCACAGCCAAGGGGAGGCAAAATCAAGCTAGCAATCCTGACAGCAGCTAGAATATCACCATAAATGCTACGGCTTAGCAGGGATGGAAACAATTAATCTTAGTAAGCCTTGGTAAAGAAACTTATAATTAAACAAGATATTACAATAGATTGCAATTGATACTCCCAATAAGAAACAGCCATTTGTATCTGCTTGGCAAACAACCACAGGTTGGTTTTTTTTTTCCCCTGTGCAAGATATTTTCAAGTGAATGTCTTAATTAAGGCTGCAATGAAGGTTCAGCTAAGATCCAGATGGAGTGTGCAGAATTTAAGTTAAATGTGATTTACTCCAAAAACAAAGACAATTGCTCCAGCAAGAACAGATGTAAAATCATTCTGCTATTGACTCTTGCCAGGAGTGGGTTTGGGGATAGACACCAAGGACGTAATCTGGCTAGCATTCATTCTTCTCAGGGAGAAAAACAAAACAAAACCAAATCCAACCACAGATTTCAGATGGTCAATCCAGAAAGTGCAACAAATTTCCTCTGAGGAAATTCCCCCTTTCTTTTGAGTGTTTTGGTTGAAAAAAAATACTGAAAGAATATTATATATTTTCAAGAATAGGTAAAATTCCACTCTTATCTCTCAGCTATGTTGAAATATATCTCTGGATGTTTCATTATAAGTCTGACTAGTGTGAAACCTGCTTCTTGGGTGCAGGTAGTCCTCGACTTCTGACCACAATTGAAGCCAAATTTTCTCTTGCTAAATGAGATAGATGTTAAGTGAATTTTGCCCCCTTTTATGGCATTTCTTGTTCCAGCTGTTGAGCGAATCACTGCAGTTGTTAAATTGGTAACAAGGTGGTTGAGTTGAGTGAATCTGGCTTTCCCATTGATTCTTGTTTGTTGGAAGGTCACAAAAGGAGATCGTATGATCCAGTGGTGGGTTCAATTATTTTACTACCGGTTCTGTGGGCGTAGCGTGGTGGGTGTGGCATGGTGGGTATGGCAGGGGAAGGATATTGTAAAATCCACATTCCCACCTGACTCCAGGAGAAGGCTACTGCAAAATCCCCATTCCCTCCCCACCCCACTAACCTGCTTTCCAGCTCCGTTCTCCTGTGCAGGGCAGCCAAAGAAGACCCAGCCGATCAGCTGGCACTCGGGAGGCAGAGAATAGATGGGTGTAGGGCCAGTCAGAAGTGGTATTTGCCGGTTCTCCGAACTACTCAAAATTTCCGCTACCGCTTCTCCAGAACTGGTCAAAACCTGCTGAATATCACCTCTGGTATAATCCCAAGACACTGAAACTATCATAAATATGAGTCAATCACCAAGCATTGCTTGGTTCATATTTATGACGGTTGCAGTGTCCCAGGTTCATGTGATCAGCTTTTGTGAACTTCTGACAAGCAAAGTCCATGGGGAAGCCAGATTCACTTAATAACCATGTTACTTACTTAACAACTGCAGTGATTTACTTAACAACTGTGGCAAGAAAGGTTGTAAAATGGGGCAAAACTCACTTAACGAATGTTTCACTTAGCAACAGAAATTTTCAGCTCAATTGTGGGCATAAGTCAAGGACTATCTATATTAAGTGAGTTCTGGTAGTGTTTTCCAGAGTCTCCCTTAGGTCAAAACCCCCAAATAAGCCCAAGTTATGAGAAAGGGCTAACTGCCTACCAGTTTACTAGCAATCTCATTCAGTGTATATGGTTAATTATGTTTCTACAATGTTTACCACCATCTATGATATCTATCACTGGATTATGTGGATTAGGCTCCAGGTATACATACATACATACATACATACATACATACATACATACATACACAAACACTTAGGAATAGTCTGACTTGCATTCATTTTAACCTTCACCATACCTAAATGCCCCTTGACCTCATGAGTCCCCCTGTGAAACATTGAGAAATTAAAGAAGCAAATTAAAAAGGATATGTCTTTCTATTTCCAGAAAAAAATTCATAAATTCCCTGTCATCTGCAGAATGCATGAAACTGAATATAATTATACACCATTATTGCTTAGATTTATGTTTGAACTTAGTGGTTTTAGAAATGCAGTACTGTTTTTCATCATATAACACACACAAACACACACACACACACACACACACACACACACACACATGATTATATATAGATTGCAATCTGGGCAGTTGGCAACTGGTTCAAATTTATGATTAGTTGCAGAGTGCCACGATCATCTGATTGCCATTTGTGACCTTCCCTACTGGCTTCCCCAGAAAGCCAATGCGCAAGCTTGGAGTGAAATTCTTCATCAGCCAGGTGTCTTTCTTCAATCTCTCTGCATTTGCACTGAGCCGATCACTTGCACACCCCCATGCACCCACCCTGATTATCACCATGTCTCCCTCACACTCTTGCACACTCCTGTGCACCCTCTCCCAATCCGCATCACACCACCTCGCACCTTTACGTACCCACGTGAGCCCTTCCCAAAGCTTATTGGATTATCAAACCTTAATTGGGAAAGTAAAAATGGGACAGACTGGGACTATTGGCAGATATGAGTCACACTATTCGCTGAAGACAAGACTATCAATGGCTATCAGTTCAGTATCCTCTACAATCTTGTCAACTTTAAAATGTGTAGACTTTGACTCCTGCTGACTGGGGGAGGAATTCTGGGAATCGAAGTCTACACATCTTAAAGTTGCGACGGGTTGAGAAACACTGCTCTGCAGTATTTTTCCTTCCATTATCAAAAAGCAGGAACTCGAGAAGATATATGAGAAAGGGCTATCATACTCACGTGTCTCAGTATAAATATCTGGCTGCAGAGTGGTGCAGTGGCCTAGAGGTGGAGTGCTCGCCTTATGATCAGAAGGCTGTGAGTTTGATCCTAGGTAGCGGGAGATATTTCTCTCTCTGGGCACAATGAGTAATTATCTGCTGCAAACTCTGCATTGGTGACAGGGAAGGGCATCCGGCCAGTAAACACTCAGCTCCATTCAGTTGCCCCCAACTCTACTCCGATGTAAATAAATAAACATCTGGCTGCATTGAGGACACTATTCTGAGCCAGATAGGGTTATCACAGCTCTCAGAATCCTAATTAATGGGGTTAAAAATTGAGCAGGTATTGAAACTGTCTGCTCAGGAGTGAACTTAATGGGATATAGCAGCACTGATTATTGATCAGGGGTCAGAAGGGAGCAGTTACGGGGAACATTTCTTTTATCAGTGCACTTGTTTTAATTTGGTCTGATCTGAACAAGAAGGCATTTTAACCTTCTCAATGCAATTTCCAAATAACGAGCAAGCATTTGGATATATGCAAATAGAGTACCGTCCTGGAAGAGGAAGAAAATGCCAGAGATTCGTTATAGAATGGCAACACAGTCAATAAATATGCAGTGGAACTGTTTATCATCTAAATGCCATACCCCTCTTGGGACAAGGCTGCTGGTGTGTCGGCTTGATCATTTTGCAGCTTCAGAGTCATGCGAGACAATTAAGCCACAATGGAGAACAGTACCTATCCATCTAGCTCAACAGGATATGAGTTGCACCATGGCCAGCTATTGATCCAAAAAAGGAGAGAAATCTATCTGAGTGCAAAAAAAAACCAAACCATTAATCAGCGTAAAAATCTCCCGGTCAACTGGGAAATATATACACACAAAGAGAGGAAATACAAATGATATAAAAGCAAAGGAACTTGAAACTCTTTCTGATGAATCCTTGACAGCGGAAAATCAGAAGGGGATATATGACAGTGAAGAGAGGGAGGAAAAGTAAATACATCAGAGTATTTATGAGTATCACCAAACTGCAAGTTCAAGAGAGTTATTTCCCCAATTTTGGGGTTTCATACTTTAATATTATACATTGTTCGGGAACTGCAATTTCTGCAACTGTTTGCATCTGCCCTAAATTTATTAAATACAATTTCACTTAGAAGAATTTAGAACGATTCCTCAAATGTGTTGATGAATTATAGAAAAAAAGTCTGAAATATGTAGAGAGACACTTCAGAAAACATTGACACGTTTCGTTCACAGCTAGTTTAAACTTTGAAAACCAACATAGATACATTTTTGACCTGCAAGCGTCACCTGGCTACATAGCAATGGAAAGGAAATGAAGTCAGGCAGTTTAATCACCTGTGTTGAGATACCAGCTGTTTTAGACTGTTCCCAATTGTCTCTTAGCATGAGTTTCATTACCTGATTGTTATAAGAAATTCTATCTAAGCTGGAACCAGAACTTCACCATGAAACAAAAAAGATGTTGGAAAGTGTGCAGAGAAGAGAGAACACACAAGATAAAGGGCATGGAGGCTAAATCATATGCCAGGTGGTTGAGGAAGTGAGGTATGTCTAACCCAACAAAGAGGATTTGGGGGAAACATGATAATTGTCTTCCAGTACTCGATGGGCTGTCACAAAGAAGAAAGGGCTGTCTTGTTCTCTAAGGCAGAAGTCTCCAACCTTGGTAACTTTAAGCCTGGAGGACTTCAACTCCCAGAATTCCCCAGCCAGTTGGGGCACCAGAGGGCAGGACAAAAAGTAATGAGTGGAAGCCTGTTAAAGGGAGATCCAGCTTAGGAGTAATTTTCTGATGAAATTTCTATTCATTGGAATACCTTGCCTATTGAATTGTGGATGTTCCATCACTGGACAACAATTGACTGGAATGGTATAAGGCTCCTGCCTTGAGCATGGGGTGGATTAGAAGACCCTCAATGTCCCATTCAATTCTATGATTGTCCTCCTCCTCCTTCCTCTTCTTTCCTCCTCCTCCTCCTCCTCCTCCTCCTCCTCCTCCTCCTCCTCCTCCTCCTCCTCCTCCTCCTCCTCCTCCTCCTCCTCCTCCTCCTCCTCCTCCTCCTCCTCCTCTTCTTCTTCTTCTTCTTCTTCTTCTTCTTCTTCTTCTTCTTCTTCTTCTTCTTCTTCTTCCTCTTCCTCCTCCTCCTCCTCCTCCCTCCTCCTCCTCTTCCTCCTCCTGCTGCTGCTCCTCCTGTTAGACCATAAACATGGCCAATATCCATAATGTTTTTTTTCTTTTTTTGGTGGTGGGGTTAAACAGTATTTTGTTATTGCTTGAATTAATATTTATTACATCACATTCCACTTCACCCCTCAAATTCTGCTGTGTTAGCTCATTGTAGCAGGAGGTGCTCCAATGAGGGATTAGCAAAGAACAAGGGGAGTATATTCCAAGGGCATATATTTCTAAAAGGGTCACCCAAGGCATGAATGCAATAGCAAGCAGGCACCTTTTTGGGGTATCAGCAAAACTCCAAGGTGCTGGAAGCAGATGATTTCCAGTGACCAAGATAACCATAAGGATAGAAAATATAGAGAGATTAGCTATTTTTGGTCAAAATCTATCTGGTCACTAAGAGTTGACACCAAACTGATGACACATAATCGATTAAAACATCTTGATTTATTACAATTCCCAGTATATTTGTGTTGTCAGTACAAATGTCTGCATTTATTCAAATAATCCAAGCCAACATCCTGTGGAACTACAAGATACAGTGAACTATGCTGGGCTCTTTCTGATTTCATTACTACTAGCTTCTTTGATCACCATATAGCTGCTCCTTTTTAATTATTTGTATTGCGGTGTTTCCCTCCTACCCCACCAAAAAAATCTGGCAGGTTTCTGTCCCATATTTTATTTTGTGTTATGGGACGGCTTTCCTTTCCTTTCTTTTTTCTTTTCTTCATTTCATTTCACTTTTTTTAATAGAGGGTCAGAAAATCACTGCATAGGACTCATAGGCAGGAGTGGTTTTGAAGTACACTAAAAAGACAAATGAGGTGGCGGAAAGACTCTTTCTTATATTTTAATTAAAAAATCCGGGGATGCTAAAATGGCTTTTTCTCACTCCAGAGTGCCCTGGGGCTTTCTCATGACCCAGATCTGCTGCATGACAATTCTAGGGAATGCCAAGAAAGAAAGAAACCCTCTAAAGTACCGTTTCTCTTCCAGATTTCCCCCACAACATACACTGGATTCTGGAAAGTCTAAAAGGGGAGATATTAATATTGAAAAATCTCATGTGACCCAATACGTTTAATGGCTTATAGAAAATGGTGGGGGGTTCCCCCCCAAAAAATAAAAAATAAAAACATGATAAAGAAAAGAAACCCAAATGAAAGTTTCACTAGGGATACTTGTTAAAAGCCTACTGAATGCCAGGATTAGATTGTACGATCTGGCTTACTTCAAGACCAACCGTTAACAGAACCCTGTTCACATTAATTTCAGTACATTTCATCCAAGGCCCACCAATTTATCTTCCCTGATATGTTTCATTACGAGTCCTGCGCTTCATTAATGGCTTTGTTCTGTGCTCTCCCCATCCTCGTCATTTTTAATAGCCGTTTTAGCCCTTTAAAACAGAAGGGCAATGCAAGGAGCTTTGGGTGCACTGATCACATTATCAGAGGGGGAAATAAGTTTTCTCTTTCAATCGGCTCATTGAAGTAGTTCTTTAATTTCCAAAGAATCCTCAAGAGAATGGAACCACTGCTGAGAAATGGGGCTCCACTGGGAACTGTCAACACAACATGTTTTCCAAAATGCTACTCGCTTGCTTGAGTTTTTTTTTTTAGCTCACTCTGGGTTATGATTAAGCAGGAAGTACAGTTGCTGGTGTAGAAAGTTAGCACCCACCCCTCTCCTAGAAAAATGAAATATTTGGAGGAATATTTTTTAAAAAGGCAGAATATTGTATTTCCTTAAATGAGAAGTGGAGAAATATGTTTTTCTTAAAAGACAGAAAGCAGACTCAATCTGCCTCCCCCCAGAAGTTTTTTGTGCCCATTGAGAAAGATTGGGCCAGCCTAACTGCAAAACAAAAGACCTTCAGCTCCAGGGTGAAGGGATGAAGACATGACCCTCTGGGACATAATAGGATTAACCCACTAACAGCAGAGCTCACTACATTGCACAGTCTCCTAAGGACACTGCATCAGAGTCTAAACTTCAACCAAACCTGGGAGCTCAGACAAAGTCCTAGAATTTGTACATGGCACCATGGGGGCCAATAGAATACATGTTCTTGCAGAGGAACAGGAAGCTCAAGTGAAAAGCCCAAGAGAAGGTATAAAAGCCCTCACTCTCAACTCCATGTGGTCAACTACCCAGAATCTCATGTGCTTGGTGCTTTTGCTTCACCATTAAATCATCTTTCCAATCCGCCTCCATGTTTCCAGTATCTTTCTCCTGGCTTAGAACTGAACCAGATGGATATTTTGTCCAACATTGGGAATAGGGACACAGAACAAAAAGCTCATTTTAAATATTTGGTTTAACTGAACAAACAATCCCTGTCTTGATTTCCCTACCCCACAGTTCTTCAGCCCTGTGTGGTGTGACTAAAGCTGGCTAAGGGAATAATGACTTACCACTACATTCTCTTCTCTGTGTTGTAATCTTATAACAGATGACTGCACGTTTAGGGTTACAGGTTTCTCAAAGCGCAGGGGCATGGCTAACAGGTTCTTTTCCAGAAAAGCAATACAATTTAACTGACTTGTCAAATACTACAAGGTGATCATTTTCAGACTGGGAGCTAAGACAAAGCTCATTTATTTACAGGTTATAAAAACAAAGAGAAGGACATGTCAGTTATGTATTGCTTAAAAACTTATTATCCACCGACAATTCCTCTCAGCAAGTTTTATTCCACACATGGCCTAAATGTGGGGGATTCAAGAAAGGAGAACCCCATTTCAATGCAGGTCATCCTTGACTTACAGCCACAATTCCTGTTGCTAAGCGAAACATCGGTAAAGTGAGTTTTGTCCCATTTTACGACCTTTCATGCCACCGTTGTTAAGCGAATCACTGCAGTTGTTAAATTGACAAAGGGGTTGTTAAGTGAATCTGGCTCCCCCATTGACTTTGCTTGTCAGAAGGTCACAAAAGGGGATCACGCAACCCTGCAACCGTCATAAATATGAGTCAATTGCCAAGCGTCCAAATTTTGATCGCGTGACCATGAAGATGCTGCAACGATTGTAAGTGTGAAAAAATGGTCATAAGTCACTTTTTTTAAGTGTGGTTATAACTTTGAACTGTCACTAAATGATTGAAGTGCTGAGAGTATGCTGAGGACTATCTGTACAGACAATGCATGTTGTTATATTATGCTAAGAAACAAATATTATTTCTCTTAACTAAATATCTGGCACCAGTCTTCTCCACTGTATCATGGTACAGGATATCTATAAACAAAACATGCTATTGCATAAATTGTCTGAGAACTATCAATGTAAGATGAATTAGAAGGCATTTTTAATAAATACATCAGTGTATGTTAATAAACAAGTGAATATTAATATGCTTTCTATGCAGGGGTGTGATTCTACCAGTTTGGACTGGTTTGGGTGAATTGGATGTTAACGTTACAGCTGGTTCGCTGACCCGGTATTTCACTCGACCGGCTGGCCCCTCCCCACCCTGTCCCTCCCAGGAGTCTCCACATGGTATGCATGGAGGCTCTGCGAGAGGGGAAAATGGGCCTTCTAGAAGTCAGGAAACAAGCCTGTTTCCGGCTTCTGGATAGCCTCCAGAGGCCCGGGAGAGGCCTCTGGATCCTTGGGAGGGCGAAAATGGCCTCCTCCAGGCTCTGGAGACCCACAGAAGCCGGAAACAGGAAGTTCTGGTAGGCCCCACCCACCTTGGCCACGACCACCCAGCAACCAGGCAGCAAACCGGTTGCTGGGATTTTTGAATCCCACCCATTTCTATGTGGTATTATGGCTTCTGATTTAGGGCTGAGAAATATGTAGAACCTTAATGCAGACTCCAACCTCATGATTTTTTTAAAAAAAATTTGTAGTACAACTGAAAAAAATTGTTAGCTTGATTTTTCTGCCTTTTTCTGTTCAGGCACATACCAAGAAGTGTAGAGTGAGCTTTAAGATGATTAAACTCAGTTAGAAATCAAAGACATATCCCACTTTCTCACCAGATAGGAATATCCACAAAGTCCTGTCAAAATAGTCAAGATAGTAGCAACAATTGAAGTGCTGAGAGTTGAAGAAGATTCTTGGATAAGAAGCGAAACGACTTCAAAGAAAAACAAGAAAGTCCAGTTGCCTCTTGAAAAAGCACCTTTGGGCTTTCTTGGAAACTTTATTATTATTTAGAAGCTTCTTAATTAAGCTTCTTAAACTAATTTTAGCCAACCATTTTCCCCCCAAACTGAATTATAAAGGCTTTGACAGAAGTTTTACTCATAATATCTTCCCATTACTGTCAGAGTTTTGATTTAATAATTTTTAAAAGTCGGGGGATAGTAGATGATTAATTTAGGTGTTACCCATATTAGTCATTTAATATTTGCTGGATTCTGATGTAAACTGATATAAAGCTATGGAGGCTTTTAAAAAGAGACAGGAGAACCATTTGTCTGGAATAGTATAGGGTCTCCTGCTTGAGCAGGGGCTGGACTAGAAAACCTCAAAGGTCCCTTCCAATTCTATTATTCTGTTGTTCTGTTAAAAATATATCTTATTATGGCTGGCTTTCACCATTAGGATTTCAGTTCCTTCTTCAGAGGCATCCCTGAACTGCCCTAAATCCCAGCAAGTCAACAGAGAAAGTACACCTATTTTGTAAAAAAATAAAATAAAGACTTGTGGTTAAAAAAAGCCTTCTACTTATCACTCCCGAGTTTTAAGGAATGAATGTGAAATCATCATGCTTAATTCACGGTAAGTAATGTTGCAGCAGTTATGAATGGAATTTGCTGCCCCCTGTTGAAATGTCATTTGAACTTTCCCATGGTCTCTGCTGAAAGCTTTTCCGAAAATGTATATTAAATATTAATGACCTCCATTTCTGTCTTCTGAAAATGTCTGCATGCTTTTTTTATGCAAACAGTAGCATATCAAGATTTCAGGTGTAATTATATTCATCTTTGATATTCTTAATTTATACATGGGTGCCATGCAGCTCTGTTAATAATCTTACAACTGAGCTTTTGCTATTTACAGTTGGAGGTTTTTAAGAAGAGACTGGACAGCCATTTGTCTGAAATGATATAGGGGTTGGGGGTTGGGCTAGAAGACCTCTGAGGTCCTTTCAGTAAACATTTTTATTTATTTATTTTTTAAAGAATTTTTTATTTTTTAAACAAACATACACAGACAAAACATAAAACATAAAACCATCTTCCAGTTACGTACAGTGTGTCGGTTGGTTACAAGTCTTTTGTGCATCATCTCCATCTCCATAGTCCTTACTTATAGTTTATATAACTTCTCATATTATCCATCTAATGCATATATATAACTATGATCCCATAGACAACGATCTCTCATCCCTTGATTGGCAATCTCTATTCACTGGATGCAATACTGTTGAAGACCATTACAACATATTTTTACTTGAAGTCAAAAGAGTCATCAAACTATATTTACCAACAACAACTCCCAAAACAAACAAACAAAAAAAAACAGATTACCCATAACAATAAGGAAACTTCAATCCAAAAAGAGATCACTCTGGCGGAAAAACAAATCTGGTCACGTTGCCAATTTCAAAAGCCAATACAAAAATTTATGCCACCAGATAAAGACTGAATGCACCAATTATCACATTAAACAAGAGGAAAACCTTCTATGCACCAATTCCACCCGCGCTTTTTACAATTTTGTAAACAACAAACTAAAAGACTCAAGGTCCATCCCACCCCTGATAGGACCTAATGGTAAAGACTGCAACGACGACACCATTAAAGCCAACATCTTTAACACATTCTTCGGCTCAGTATTTGTAAACAGCAATGGATCATGCAAAGTATTTCCTAGCCGAACCACAGACAACTACAATGATCTAATACATATGGATTTTACAGAAGACAATGTTGAAAAAGCACTACGCAATCTAAAACCATCTCTATCTATTGGACTGGATGGAATATGTGCCTACTTCTTAAAAAAAACTATCCACTGCCATAGCCGAACCTCTCAGCATAATCTTTGAAAAATCTTTCAGGACCAGCTCCTTGCCTAACCTATGGTCACAAGCCATGGTCATCCCCATCTTCAAAAGGGAGAGCCCAGCCTAGTTGAAAATTACAGACCAATCTCCTTATGCTGCGTCACCTGTAAAGTCAATTATTAACCAATCCATTATCCTCCACTTAGAGACAAACAACCTACTCTCAAATAAACAATTTGGTTTCAGGAAAAAACTATCCTGTAATCTGCAACTCTTACACTGCAAAAACATATGGACTACACAACTCGATCAGGGCAAAGCAATAGACGCAATCTACATAGACTCCTGTAACGACTTTGATTCAGTGGTACACGACAAACTACTCCTAAAACTAAAATCTTGTGGTATCTCTGGACAACTGCATAACTGGATAGAAGCATTCCTGTCAAACAGACAACAAATGGTCAAAATTGGGAGCATCCTATCAAATTCTGTACCTGTCAATAGTGGTGTCCTCCAAGCAGTGTTCTAGGACCAACTCTCTTCATACTCTCCATAAATGACCTCTGTGATCATATTAAGAGCAACTGCGTTCTTTTCTATGATGATGTAAAGCTGTTCAATACCACAGACAATACTGCTACCCTTCAAATAGACCTCGACTATATATCAGAATGGTCAAACAAATGGCAACTTCAAATCTCAACAAATAAATGCTCTGTCTTACATATTGGCAAAAAAAATCAGAAAATAAAATACAAGCTGAGTCAAGATCTTGTTGATGATCCAAGCTCTGTAAAAGGACCTTGGAACACTCATCTCTAATGATCTAAGTGCTGGAGCCCACTGTAACTACATAGCCAAAAAGGCATTAAGAGCTGTTAACCTAATCCTACGTAGCTTTTTCTCTGGTAATATCACTCTACTAACTAGAGCATACAAAACATTTGCTAGACCAATACTCAAATACAGCTCATCAGTCTGGAACCCACATTACGTATCTGATATTAGCACAGTTGAGAAAGTCCAGAAATATTTCACAAGAAGAGTTCTCCACTCCTCTACTCATTGTAGAATATCTTATGCCACCAGACTTGAAATTCTAGACCTAGAAAACCTTGAATTATGCCGTCTTCGGTCTGATCTAAGTATAGTATATAAAATCATACATTGCAATGTCCTGTCAATGAATACTTCAGCTTCAACCATAACAACACAAGAGGACACAATAGATACAAACTAAAGGTTAACTGCACCAAACTTGATTGCAGGAAATACGACTTCAGCAACAGAGTGGTCAATGTCTGGAATACTCTACCTGACTCTGTAGTTTCTTCCCCAAACCCCAAAAACTTTAACCTTAGACTGTCTACTATTGACCTCACCCCTTTCCTAAGAGGTCTGTAGGGGGCATGCATAATCGCACCAACGTGCCTACCATCCCTGTCCTATTGTTTGTTTTATTTTTCTTATATGTACCCATTTCATGTATACATAACTATGTATATACTTATACCTATTATCTTGTAAGCAATTGACAAATCAAATAAATAAATAAATAAAATTTATATATATATATATATATGGTATTCAGCTTTGTTCGGGTATTTTCCCACATCATTATAGTTGTGCTTTTAAAGTTGTAGCAACGTTTCAGCAGAATCTCATCTGCCATCATCAGGCTTCTGTATGGTGTTCGTCTGTGAGTCAGACTTGCACAGCCATTTCTGTTTTAAATTTGGTGCTAGCCTACTGCTATGCCAGAATGGTTTTTTCTTCATCCTGATTGGTTGGGAGTCTTGGTCTGTGTTTATTGGTCTTGGAGTTTGCTGTGTACTGCTTGATTGGTGTTTCTAATATCTTCTGTCTGTTTTGTAGTTTGTTTGTTTTTTGTCTTAATTGGCTGGCAACATTGTGTTTCATGTATTGGAGGCTTTTAGTGTGGCTTGGCTCCAAGGAAATGGACCGCTATCATTTATTAAGAAGCTAGGTTTCATCTGGGTGCCTGGTTGGGGTGTGTTTGAGCTGGAAGTATCGAGGGGGGGGGGTCTGTTTGTGCCCAGGTGTTTGCCTGGCTTGTGGTGTGGAGATTTTTTTTGTTTGTGAGTGCAGGCTTCCAAATAATTGACAATCTGGTGGAGTCATCTCTTCTATTCATGCTTTCAGGTCTTTTTTCAATCTCTATGGCTTCTCTGATAATTCTGTGGCTGGGGTTTTCTATAGTGGCTAGGGTTTTGGTGCCATTGAAGTCGATGCTATGACCTGTTGCTTTCATGTGTTGGACTAGTGAGGAAGTGTATTCCAGCTTTTTTACTGCATTTTTGTGTTCATCCAGGCGGGTACTTATTCTTCTATTGGTCTGTCAAATGTATGTGGCAGGGCATGATGCACAGGGGACTTCATATATGCCTTGGTTTTCCAGGTCAATTTTATCTTTGGGGTTTCTTCGGATGGCTACTATTTTTCTGTTTGTTTTGAAGGCAGTCTTGATGTGATGCCTGTGTTGTATCTTACTGATTTTGTCTGTAGTACCTCTTAAGTAGGGCAGGACAGCTGTTCCATAGGTCTGTTCATCTTCTAGGTTTCCATTATATCTCAGGACCTAGAAGATCTCAGGACCTAGAAGATGAACAGAGAATTATATAATTATATAATTATCATTGTTAATCATTTATTTGACTATAACTATTATTCCATCATTTTAAACGAGATATTCAACATTTTAAGTTAAATTATGTTATTTCATTACATCATCATAAATCCAGAAGACATCTCTATGTTATATTCTCTATATTTCTATTATCCTTATATTGTAAAATTATCAAAAATATTTCATTTCCATATTTTTTGTCTAACCACTGATAAAATAAATCCCATATCTTATAATATTGTTTATTTTCTTGTTCTCTAATTTCAAATGTCAATTTACTCATTTCAGCACATTCCATCATTTTCAAAATAACTTCCTCCTGCATTGGTATTTTTTCATTTTTCCAGTTTTTAGCAAATACAATTCTAGCCGCTGTTAATACATTTACAATCAAATATTTCAATTCTCTACTATATACTTCTGGCAAAATACCCAATAAAAATATCTCTGGTTTAAAATCAATATGTCTTTTTGTCATTTTTTACAACCATGTGTGGATTGTACTCCAGAATCTTTTCGCCTCTATACATGTCAGTAAACATTTTTATTGAGGTATAGATAGGGGTGGGCTGCAGGGGTTCTGGAGAGCTGGTAGGTAAGGTTCTGTGCAGTTCGGAGAACCCCCAAATCCCACTCCTCTCTGGCCCTGCCCAAACTGCCCCTCTGAGGAGTCCCCAGGTGGCCTGTTTTGGATGCAGCATGGAGGCTTGGTGAGGGCAAAAAGTGGGCCTCCCGGAAGTTCAGGAAGGCTGGAAAAGGGCCTGTTTCTTACTTCCAGAGATCCTCCGGAGCCCGGGGAGACCGTTTTTGCCCTCCCAGAAGCTCAAGGAAAGCCTCTGGAGCCCGGGGAGGGCAAAAAAAAACCATGGTGCACGATTAGGCCATGCCCATCATGGCCACGCCCAGCCAGCAACTAGGCAGAGGATCCGCTGCTAAAAATTTTGAAGCCCACCCCTGGTTATAGAGTATTGCAAAATACAAAAAGTAAATAGAAGAGCAGTGAGCGGGGGAGGGGGAAGGGGGAAGGAAAGTGAGGAAAGATAGGTAGATCTTTATAGAAATGGCTTGTTCATACTATTATGGAAAAGCAAAAAGTTGTGAGTTGATGTTAATGCCTTATTTTAATATAACAGAGAGAGTCAGAAGTAAATGCTTCTTTCTCTCCCTACCCACCCCAATTTTTCCTCACTTCTCTGAGGTCCTTTCTAACTCTGTTACTCTATTATTTCTTTTCTTTTATTTATTTATTTATTTATTTATTAGATTTGTATTGCTGCCTATTCGCCATGGCTACTCAAGGCGGCTTACAACATGTAAAATCACAATTTATTTATTTATTAGATTTGTATTGCCATCTATTTGCCATGGCTACTCAAGGTGGCTTACAACATATAAAACCACAATTTAAAACAGTAAAAACTCATAAAATCAAATAAATTAATATATTATTCTGTTATTTCCAAATCTATACAGAATTCATTTGCCTTTGGTGAAAGATATTATATGGTGAAGATATTATTTGGTGAAAGATCTTATTTATGTATGTATTAATGACTTTGGGCTACAGGCCACTACAAACATAGCTAGCTGTAAGTGCATCATAAGCCCAAATTTGGGTATGGCTCTTCTTAGTCACTAGGTCAATAGTCAATAGGCTCTTGCTACTACAGTTCCCACATTAATTTCCCAGCAATTATCTTCTCTCACTCGAATGAATGACTGGAATGATTAGGGGTCTGGAGGCTAAAACATACGACAAATGGTTGCAGGAATTGAGTATGTCTCATTTGATGAAAAGAAGGACTAGGGGTGACATGATAGCTGTTACGTTTGGAGAATAATGGAGACCAGACATCTGACCAGTGACTTCAACTCTTTAATAACAGCAAATAGAACAGAACAGAGCAAGGCTATGGGCAGCAGTAGCCCCTTTTATAGGGTTGGCTGTTACCCTCTTAACCAATACTAAGTGCATCAAGTTCAAACTAATAACCAATAAGAAGTGTCCTAAGCTTGGCCAATCAGAGGCTTGTTATGAACCAATCCTTGTTCATTGTTTAAGGACCAATCAAATGTGCAGGCTTCCAAAACCTGCTTTGCATTTAGGTTTATTACTTTTTATTCATTCACAACACCCCGACCCCTTGGGTTCCGTTTGAGGGGAGCTGTAACAAAATCTTCAAGGTAGACAGGCCGTTTGGTCTGTCTGGATGATTTCCGTGGCTCCACCGGGTTTGTTCTTAAGTCCGGTTCCGGTGGAGCGTTTGGATGATCTTTATTAAGTTCTGTTTCGCTGCACGGTGATTCCGTGCTGCTTCCGTTGTTGTTGTTTCCGCCAATCAATGTTTCTTCAGGGTTTCGCAGTTCGGTTTCCCCCGTGTTCAAGTCCCATGGAAAAGTCAACTCCCCCCCGTTTCAATCCCGGTACTTCGCTGGGCCGTAGGGTTTCCATTGGCCTGCTATCCGTTATATCGAAGTCAATTTCCTCGATATTTCCTCCCCCTCAGTTGGTGAACCCGGGAGCCATTGGCGCTGGGTAGTAATCTCGAACGGAGTTGGTCTATGTGGCGTTTCCACACCCTGCCATCGTCTGTTAGCAGGCGGTAAGATTTAGGCCCAGTGAGGTGGGTAACGGTAGCGGGTATCCATAAAGGGTCGCCGGAGAAGTTTTTGGCAAAGATTAAATCGCCTACCTTAAATTCCCGGCATTTGCTGCTGGAGCCAAAAGGCTTTTCGGTGCGTATGCGGGGTGGAGCCTGTCGAGGTGCGATCGTAGTTTCCGCCCCATAAGAAGTTCGGCGGGCGTTTTGTTGGTAACGCTGTGGGGCGTGATGTGCTGCAACAATAAAATTCTATTGATTTTTTCATCAATGTTGCCGAATTCCATTTTGTGGAGGGTCTTTTTTACGAACTTTACCATGCGCTCTGCACGCCCGTTCGCCGCAGGGTGTGCGGGCGAGGTTAACGCATGGCGGATGCCCCGGTCCGCAAGATATTGTTCGAATGGTAATGCTGTGAACTGTGGGCCGTTATCCGAGACGAGGACGTCCGGAAAACCATGTGTGGCAAATAACCTGTTTAATTTGTTGATAACTGAGTCCGTTGTAGTGGTGCTCATTCGATGGATCTCGAGCCAATTTGAATAGGCATCGACTGTAATAAGGAAAGTGTGCCCTTTCGTAGGCCCCACAAAGTCAATATGGATACGGGACCAAGGTCCTCTAGGGGTTTCCCATTCGGTTGGGCTTGCTTTAGGTGGGGCGTTGCTGACGTCTTGGCAACGTTGACAAGTGGCGACTCAGGCCTCGATTCTTTTGTCGATTCCCGGCCACCAAGCGTAGCTTCGTGCGAGTGCTTTCATCCGCACGATGCCCGGATGTCTGTCGTGCAATACCGCTAAAACAGTTTGTTGCAGTTTGCCCAGGATTACGACTCTATCGCCCCACAAGATGCAACCCTTTTGAGAAAACAGCTCGGTTTGGCGTGCTTTAAAGGGCGCCCATTCAGGTGATAGCTGTTCTGTTGGCCACCCACGCTCAACCCAGCGTAAGATGTGTTGCAGGACCGGATCTCGTTTTGTCTCGAGGGCAATGTCTCTCGCCGTCAATGGCGGTGCGTGTAGAGCCTCAATTTGCAATGTTGTGATGGTTGGGGCTGGATCTTCAACCGATTCTGGGAGTGGTGTTCTGCTCAATGCATCAGCGTGGAGAATTGATTTCCCGGGCGGTGCTGCAAGGTGTAGTTGTACGCCGCCAAGAATTCAGACCAGCGGGTCATTCTGGGGGACAATATATACGGGGTTGGTTTATTACCCGCAATAATCCCCAGTAGTGGTTTATGATCAGTAATTATTGTAAACGCACGCCCATACACATATTCATGAAACCTTTTAACTGCCGCCACAATAGCTAAAGCTTCTTTATCCAGCTGACTATAATTTCTTTCAGCTTTAGCTAAAGTTCGTGAAAAAAATGCGACGGGAGCTTCTGCTCCGTTCGGTAAGACGTGGGCCAAGATTGCTCCAACGCCAAAAGGTGAGGCGTCACAAGTAATAGTTAACGGCAGAGTCTCATTGTACTGCATAAGTACAGAATCAGAAGTTAGCAATTTCTTTACTTGCTGGAAAGCGTTTTGTTCACGTTGTCCCCAAACCCACGTTGCTTTTTTGTCTAAGAGTCTATGTAATGGTTCAGCTACGGTTGCTTTATTGGGTAAAAAGACGTTATAAAAATTGATAAGTCCAAGGAACGCCTGTAGATCTGCCTTGTTCCTTGGAATGGGGGCCTTCTTAATTGCCTTTAGTTTGTCCTCAGTGGGATGGATTCCTTGACTGTCCAGGAGGTATCCCAAAAACTCCACCCTTTCGGTACATAGCTGGCATTTATTTTTTTGACTTTGAGGCCTGCGTTTTGGAACCTTTGTAAAACTAGGCGGAGTCGTTTTTCTAGAATGTCCCTGTTCGGGGCAGCGATGAGCACATCGTCGAAATACGGTACGACCCCTCTTATCCCTTGTAACAGCCTTTCCATTAAGCTCTGAAAGATTCCTGGGGCGACGCTCACCCCGAACTGGAGCCGATTGCATTTAAATGCGCCCCTATGCGTGACGATAGTTTGCGCCTCCGCGGTGGCTGAACCTACAGGCAATTGTTGATATGCCTGCGCTAGGTCTAGTTTAGTGAAAACTTTCCCGCCACCCAGGGAATGGAGCAGGTGTTGCACTACCGGCACTGGATATGCACTTTGCTGGAGTGCGTGGTTTAGGGTGGCCCGGTAGTTTCCGCAAATTCTCAGTGACCCATCAGGCTTGATAGGCGTCACTATTGGGGTTTCCCATCGGGCGTGGTCGGTGGGTTCCAACACGCCCTGTTCTATCAGTTTATCGAGTTGTTCATCGATTTTAGGTTTCAGGGCGAACGGCACCCGCCGCGGCTTAAGGCGGATGGGTGCTACCTCGGGGTTCAAGCTAAATGAGATTGGGGTCCCCTTGTACTTGCCTAGTCCGTTCGCGAAAACGTCTTGGAATTCTTGCACAAGGGCTTCTTCCCAATCATTGCTCTCGGCACGGTGGACTCCCGCTTCAGTGATTCCAAGTGGTCTGAACCATTGAAGGCCTAAAAGACTAGGCCGGTCACGGTCCACGACAGTCAGTGGCAGTGCGACGGTGCGGTCCTTGAAAGAGACCTGGAATCGGCGGGACCCGACAACGGGAATTCGGTTACCCTGGTAATCTTTGAGGATAACCCTTTGAGGGTTTAGGTCTTGGCGGCGAATCGTCGGGATGAGCTGTTGAAGCGTCTTCCAGGACACCATCGAGAGGGATGATCCTGAGTCCACCTCCATGATGCAAGGTTTGTTTTCGATCGCGACCTCTACTCGGATTTTCCCGGCATCAAGGGATGTAGCGTGGCCTATGGTAATTGTTTGGTGGGTCTCTTCCGCCTGGTTTCTTCACGCCTGGTGGAAGTGGTGGACGGTTTGTTTCTGTAGGAGTGGCTTCCCCATTGGTGATTCAGTTTGTTTCGGGGTGCCGAAGAATTCTGAAGACTGGCATTCGGCCTGTCGGGGTTTGGAGTTTTGTTTGCTTCTGCAAACCTTTGCGATGTGACCTCTTTTCCCGCAAATGCGGCAGAGTGCGTCGAGGAATTTGCAGCTGGATCGTGGGTGATTCGCCCCACATCCTGCACACGGTCGGGATGAGGGTTGTGTGAACTGGTCTCGTTCCGTTCGGAGTCGGTTGACCTCTTCCTCATCGCTTTCTGATGGGGATTCTAGGTCTTCGTGGTGAGTTGATACCGGGTGTCTCTCTGAGCGAGGCGAGGTATCTTTGGCGAGTTGACGTAGCGGTGCATTGGTGCGGCGCATTCGGGCTGCCGACTTCTTGGTCGCCTCCGCTGCAGTGGCTTCTTTAAGGGCATTGGTGAGGCTGATGTCCCCCTTAGCCATAATTTTGCTCTGGATCGTGCCGTCTTCTAGGCCCAGAACCAGGCGGTCCCGGAGGGCTTCTTCTAAGTCGGAGAATCCGCAGAGGCCTCCCAGGTTGCGGAGGTCCGCGATGTAATTGGCAAGGCTTTCGCCCTTCCGTTGGTCCCTCTGGTAATATTCGTGTCTTCTGACTAAGGTTGGCACGGTGGGCGCGTATTGAGCCCGTAGTAAAGGCTCGAGGACGTCCCAGTACATCTCTTTTACTTCGGCTGGCTTGGCAAGTGATTTTGCCATTTTAAACACGGTAGGCCCGCAGTGAGTTAGAAAGATAGCTCTTTTTTTGCCGGTTGTTGCATCTTTCAAATTGTTGGTCTCCAGAAACATCTGGTACCTATCCATGTACGATTCCCAGTCTTCGGTTTCTGGGTCGAATGGAGCGGGTGGTACGGCACCGCTGGCCATGTTGCCGTTGATGGTGCGTGTTCGACCACGTGCTCTGTTGGTTGCTCTGTAACTCAGTCAGCTCTTCGGTCTCCGCATCCCATCCTCGTCGCCAGTGTTACGTTTGGAGAATAATGGAGACCAGACATCTGACCAGTGACTTCAACTCTTTAATAACAGCAAATAGAACAGAACAGAGCAAGGCTATGGGCAGCAGTAGCCCCTTTTATAGGGTTGGCTGTTACCCTCTTAACCAATACTAAGTGCATCAAGTTCAAACTAATAACCAATAAGAAGTGTCCTAAGCTTGGCCAATCAGAGGCTTGTTATGAACCAATCCTTGTTCATTGTTTAAGGACCAATCAAATGTGCAGGCTTCCAAAACCTGCTTTGCATTTAGGTTTATTACTTTTTATTCATTCACAACAATAGCAATGTTCCAATATCTAAGGGGCTGCCTCAGAGAAGAGGAAGTCAATCTATTCTCCAAAGCACCTGAAGGCAGGACAAGAAGCAATGGGTGGAAAATAATCAAGGAAAGAAGCAACCTAGAACTAAGGAGAAATTTAGAACAATTAATCAGTAGAACAATTGCCTCCAGAAGTGTGGGTGCTCCATCACTGGAGGTTTTTAAAAAGAGATTGGACATCCATTTGTCTGCCTGAGTAGGGGTTGGACTAGAAAACTTCCAAGATCCCCTCCAACTCTGTTATTCTGTCCCAGATGTCCGCTGGGAAACTTTATGAGTTTAGAGTCCACAAAACATTTTGAAGATTGAACCAAACATTAGCTCTTTCTCGAACTCAGATTTTATCCTGGTCTAAAGAACTGGGCAGGTTCCTCAACCACCTCTATCTATATGCCTGACTTTGGAAAGTCTTAACTGAAAGGGTTTAAATTTTAATTATTTGAAAAGATAACTACTCAACATGCAAGTTGCAGCAAAATTCTTACCACCAAAAAAAAACAAGACTAGTTCCTCAATCAACAGGTAAACTGCATTAAAATTATCTTTGGGAAGTGGGTGGAATGGGAACCTGGAACCTTTGCATGTTGAAAATAAATTTGTGACATTGTTATTTTTTAAATTTCCCAATGTGGAACGTTCTGCCGAATACTTTAACTTTTCTATTTGTTAAGGGCTTTCGGTTTTGCATTCAAATGCTGTTATGCTACGTTGGCATTTCTGTTAATTACATATTCCATTCTTTTATGCTTTGTTATGCTATGGTGATTTTTAAATTATATTGAGCATCAACTATAGAAGTATATTTTGCAGCCATTCATAAATGAATGAATCAATGAACAGTATTGTCTGTCCCATGGGATGCATACATTGTGAAGACAGGCTGGATATTAAAACACTTCTGGGTGACTGCTGATAGGATAGAAGCTGTTCATTTGAAATATTCTGGCTTTATTCTCCCATGTGGAAGAGATGCACAAGGAATAGGCTGCTAGTGTATTAAACATCAACGGCAAAGCTTCTGTTGGCCACTTTAGAATGATATAAGAAAAATTAGGATTATATTTCATGGATTCAACAAGACTAAAGAACCCAGAACTCATGATAAAGAGAATATATATCAAGATGGAGCCGAACATGATCTCTTTCTCTGAGTTATAGATATACATATTACTTGCTAGTTATTTATAGGCATTCTCTTTATTATGAGTTCTAGGTTCTTCAGTCTTGTTGACCCCATGAAACATAATTCCAATTTTTCTTAATATCTTTTTCAATAAAATAATCAGTTCTGTCCACCTCTGTAGAACCGGTAGCTCTGAAGAGCAGCAGACATAGAACCGGTTCTATGTCTGCTGATGTTTTTGCCCACCCACCCACCTGGGCTCTTACCTGACCTTTATTTCCTGATTTTTTCAACTTCAGGGGCCGTGCAAGGCACAGCTGCAGTTAAAAAAGCAGGAAAAAGGGGCTTTTTGAAAGGCTGCTTCTCTGCACGCAGCATGCTGATGACAATTTACAGGCGTGCGCCTGGCAGCGTGCAGGGAAGCACATCATAAATCACCAAACCTTGTAAATGATCGAACTGGTAGTTGACCCTGTTGGATCCCATCCCTGCCAGGCTGCCATATCTGAAAGGTATTGCACAGTTTAAAATATTGCTGGCCATTCCAAAAATTCCCTATCCTGCCATTTATCCTGCCATTTACCACTTTTCTTACAAGGATAACCTTGATCCATGCTTAAGGCAACAGGGACAACTGGTCTGTACCTCTTCAATTCCATGCAGTCCGTTACAGAAAGGTTCACAAAAAAGTGAAAATATCAGTAAGAGCTGTCATAACTGGAAGCAACACAACTTCTTGAACACAACGTAACCAGAAGCCACACAGCATCTATTCCACAGCCCCTTGGGGCCAAGTAAGGTTGGCAAACTTCACCAACATATACAATATCCCAATCAAATCTGACTCTTCACATTTTAATAAATTGCTCAGCATCAAGTGTTAGCAGCTCTGAGTTTCTTACCAGGTTTCTAGTCCAATTAATTAATTTATCAACTGGAAAAGAAATTGGTGCAAGCCGACGATAGCTCACAGGGTCCCTTGCCAGTGATAATAACTAAGGATGTATGATTTGTGACTTGTCTTTGCAAACATAATGTGACCACAAATGAATCATTCTGTCCTCATGCTAATATGTCATCAATATATACCCTAGTACCAGGAATTCCATCAGATATTTGTTGAACCCGCTATTATTTTTATCTGTGAAATCTTTCTGGGGTGGATTTAACACATAAGGCAGTCCTGCAGAAGCAGTAACTCCCAAAATATGTATTAAAGGTAGAAAAACATTGAACCCTGTTTATTATTTCCTAGTCCAGTTTTTGTAGCAATACCTCTGTAAAGATGAGACATAAGCCTCAAAGATATTTATCAGATGCTATTTCAATACAAAGGGGAGTCGAACAAGGCAAAAAAAAAATAAATTAGCTCCACTTCTGTTTTATGCTCATATAAATGCCTTGATGGAATTGCATTTTGCTAAGATGGTTGATAATTACATCTTCATCTTCCTTTAGTTTAGTTTAGTTTAGTTTAGTTTAGTTTAGTTTAGTTTAGTTTAGTTTAGTTTAGTTTAGTTTAGTTTAGCTTAGCTTAGCTTAGTTTAGTTTACTTTATTGTCATTGCACCTTGTGCAACAAAATCAAACACCATCTTCAGTGCACATCATGACCATGACCATGAAAATAAACACAAACACACATTCTTCACCCTTCACTCATTGAATCCGAAACCCCCGACACCACACCAACACTGCACTCTAAAGCAGAATTCAAAAGAGCTACTGCCCTGGGATAGAAGCTGTTTTTCAGCCTATTTATCCTTGTTTTTATTATTCTCTACGTCTGCCAGATGGTAATAGTTCAAAAAAAAGGGGTTAAGTGGATGTTGTGCTGTTTCTGTCAAGATTCCTTATAGACCTTATGTATCCAATACCGCCTTACAAGAAAATCCATTAAAAATCAATTATAGTGAAATCAAGACCACAGTCATTGCAAAGAAATTAAAGATGCACATATGGTCTCAAATACAGTAGGTATGCAATAAAGCAGGTCTCTTGTTTTCAATACTTTTGTTGGCAGAAAGACCTATGGCATTTTATGTAGCTGAAGTGTCCAAAAAAGTCCTACCGTTTTGCAAAAAAAAAAGAATTGCACAAGAGGATATGAGGATATGTTCGCAGCTGTCACATTATTTAAAGCTAAGTCAATAGTGCAGCTCCTGTATGGGGCACAGCTGGATTCTTCTTCTTCCAACGTTGCCCCTCTTGAACTTGTTCAGTATAAATTTCTTGTCGCAGTACTTCAAGCTTCCTGCTGTGCTTCTAATACTGTTGCCTGACTAGAAATGGGCCTAATGCAAATAGAGGGCTGAGCTTGGTAAAGTATATTTAGCTAATAACTTTAGACCCCACTTTTTTTTCCTGGTAAATCTTGGCCTCTTGATATTGACAGATGGTTTTCATTCAGGTAGAAGGTCTCTGTTATAACAGAACTGGCCTCACTTGAGTTTCCACCAACATATCTACTCTCTTAAGGTTATGGCAGCCACCATTTCTTCCTTGGAAATCAAAGTTATACTACAAAAGTGAGTTTTATTCTGCTAATTTCTGTATGACTTGTCCATAAGGGAAGCTGCACTTACAGCAGAGAGTGTAGGCATGTGGGGATAAAGGCAGGAATTGTGGCTGCTGTGATTTCCTAGCCCAAGTAGGGCCATAACTTCTGACACAACTACAATTGCACAAAGACTACCTTGGTCATAACTTCTACCTGCTGTTGAAGCAGTATCCATGAGTCCCAAATGGTCTTCAGATCATGGACTTGCTCCTTTAAAGAAAACACAAATCTGTCTACAGCAGGGGTGTCAAACTCGATATCATTGAGAGCCATATCGGGGTTGTGTTTGACCTTGGGGGCTGGGGTGAGTGTGGTCAGCTTGACATCACTTGAGTCGGGGGCATCTGTGGTGGCCAAATGCTAAGGCAGGACTTTCCTCAGACCCTCCCACTCTCTCATTATAATCTCCTTCCTTCCTTTTCTTCGTTTTCCTTCTTCCTTCCCCTTTCTTCTTCCTTCCCCTCGTTCCTTCTTTTTCCTTCCTTGCTTGCTTCCCATCTTCTTCTTTCCTCTTTCCCTTTCTCGTTTCTTGTCCCTTCTTGGATGCTGAAATGCAAAAGGGGAAACATTTCTCCTTTTGTTTTGTTTTTAGTTTGTTTTGCTAGCCCTCTGCCAGTGAAAATGGAGCTCCAGGGTGTGTGCACAGCCCCTTGGGCCCCTTTTTTTGGATTTGATGGGCTCCTGAAACCCTCTGCCAGTGAAAATGGAGTCCAGGGGCACCTTGTATGCCCTCCAAGCTTTGTCTTCACTGGCAGAGGGTTGCAGGAGGCTGTCATGGCTGAAAACAGAGTCTGGGGGGGCTTCATGCAACCCTCCCAAGCTCCATTTTTGCTGGCGGAAGCACTGTGGACCAGTCCTTCACTGTTTCCAGGGTGGGCCTGCAGGGCCGGATTTAAGAACCCAGTGGGCAGATCTGGCCTGCAGGCCTTGAGTTTGACACCCCTCATCTACAGTTAATGTTGAAGCAATGTTTCTGGAAGACCTAGATGTTTACAGGAAAACAAAAAGCAGTTCTGTCTTACTAAACTTTAATATAAATCTCCTTCTCCCCATCCAGTCTCTCAAAGCACCCAGATTCTTGGTCAAGACATCTATGCTATCTCTCTAGTCAGAGATAGCAGGGGAAGAACAATTAAGTTTCATCAATGCACTGAGGGTATTTCATCTCCATTAGACAAATAGGAAGACCCATCAGTTTTATGTAAATCATAAATAGCCAAAAAAAAAAAAAAGTGCTATCCCACTTTGGAAGAGCCATCAGTTGAGTTTCTCCTTTTCTGTGACTATTGATTGGGATTATGCACTCAGGAAGGAATGAAGCCATTGAAAAATGGTATCTGCCATGCCTAACCTTTGCAGGCAATCCATAGGATATTATGACCAGTAACTGAATGCCACTGAAAATTCTAAAAGAACTAAAAAGTATACACATCTCCCATTCAAGTCCCAGGGAAGATCACCCATTATAGACTTTGAAGGAACAGCAAGCTATTTGTTATAAGAACATCACTCCTAATTTTAGGGGAGCATATATTATATGATGGAGCAACCCTTCTGAGTACAACTTCTTTTACTTCCCATTCAGCAACTTTCTTTTCTAGCCCAGCACAAGGTGGGAAGACTAGATGCAGACAAAGAGATCAAGGAGGGGAACGATTGTCACTGACCATTATTGCAAGTGGGCCAAGTGACAATAGGAGAAGGCATCTATTTTCCTTCAAAATGTGGAATTGCCAAGTTCAATCCTACCTGGCCCAGGGAAAATGCCCATACAGAGTTTGGCAAAGATCAGAACCAGGGCAAGAAAATAGCAGTTAATTTACCCTAAAAGCATTTTCTTCTTCCTTTTACTTTAACAAAAAAGCTTTTGGAAAGTCAGGACCCAACATGGATTAAGCAGGATCTTAGTGCCTGAGCTACCAACTCCAGCCTTTGTTGGGCAGAAGAAGTCTGGAAATGAGACCTGAAACAAAGAAGAATCTGCTTGATGAAACTCATTTTCTCTTCTAGATGGACTTCCTCAGGCCAATTGTTCTTCATATTTAACATCCACCCATCTGGTTCCTCCATGTTGTCTAATGGCAGGAAGCATATGGCTCTAAGCATCAAACTTACATTTTTACCACACCTCTAATTATACCACCATATGCTCTATCATTACATTGTAATTGCAGATATTTTGCATTGTAATGGCAGTTATATTGTGCAGTAGAAATACTACCAAGTAATCACGTATCAGACTGGTTTACAAGCAGAGAGGGAAGAAGAAAAATCTGCCATGTATACCGTACGCTATACCTTCTGCTGATTTGCTTGCTGTAACCTTTGTCACTTGAGGAAGAAGCAAAGCTCTGGATATAATTGGAATTAATCACCTGCTCCTTGGAGTAGAGGTGTCTAATACTAGTATTCATACTAATAGCCATGGAGAGGGCTCTGAAATCTATTCTGTCCAGGCCTGATATATACATATATATATTTGCCTTCCTCATATTTTCAATCTTCCATATCTTCATTTCCAATCTCATGAAAAGAAAAACAATAGAGCTAATCCCAGATGTTTATGATTTTTCACACAAAAGTTACAAGTCACCTTGGACTTTAAATTCTCAAGGAATGCAATATATATTTGGGGAACAGCTTGCAAATTCAACTGCAGCATCTACTGCCAATACCAGAACATCCAGACATTTGCAGACTCGCTGTAATAAGTCAGATAATATTCCCTGTAATAAATGTGCACTGTAGGCATGGGACAGTGTTTTAGAAAAGCTATTTTAAAAATCCCCATTTGTGCAGCGTTGTTGAAAGGTGTCAAAAAGCCTTTCTTTCGAGGATTTGATTTTCCCGCTGGGAGAGCTATGGTGCAAGGACACGGACAACTGCTTGAAAGCTGGATCTTTTTATTTTTCAGGAAGGCGGGGGTCAGCAAGAAGTCTGCGTTCCTGGGCTAGCTAGCTTCTTATGGTAAGACCCTGGTTTTTATACCCTTTTCTCCCTTTGTGAGTTGATTTTGTGTGAATGTTTGTATTTGTGCTTAATGTTTCGAATTCTGTTTGAGTTTGTCTTTATTCCCTCTGGAGGGCAAACTCCGCGGGGTGCGGAAGGCAAACTAGATTGTATTATTGGTTTTTTCTAATCTCTTTTAGCTTTATGATGTTTTTTTCATATTTGTTCTGTGGCAATCTCTTGTCTGTCCCTTTTGTAATTTATATTTTGTGTCTTTTGTCTGTTTGTTTTGCTTATTTGGTATGTCCTGTGTTTGTAAGGGTTTCCTTTTCTTATTTGTCTAGTTTTCTTAATTACTTAGGCTTTTGTCTATAGGGATTCTTTAATACCTTTTTTATTTGATTCCTTTTCCTATGTAAGTTTGTTTTATGCCTGGCCTGATGTTCCCCTTGGGCTTTTCCTGTTTGTGTGACACTACTGTCTTCATGAAGTTCCCTTTCCACAGCATAAAAGACCGCAACGTTTATATTATTTATGGTGACCAAATAAAAGCTTTTTCTTCCTCGCTTAACTCATGGTAAAGCTCCATCCATTGAGAATAGTGGTGGGGAAAGGAGAAAAGGGTTTGCCAAATGACCTACTTAAATGTACAGAATTCAGATCTTTTGGAAATAAAGTCAGCCTCCTTATAATGGAGGACATGGTATTAGTGAAATGACAGGAAGAAGAAATAATGTATAACAATAATAACACACCTAGAAAGACACTTTCACCCCCTTTACTGTATGCAGAACAATTATCACAGTCACAATAATATGCTGCCCTCTGAAAATTATAAAGCAGCAGAGAAGAGAAACTAAGATGATTAAAGGCCTGGAGACTAAAACGTATGAAGAATGGTTGCAGGAATTCAGTATGGCTAGTCTAGAGAAAAAAAGGACTAGGGAGTGACATGATAGTAATTTTCCAGTGTTTGAGGGGCTGCCACAAAGAAGAGGGGGACAACTTATTTTTCAAAGCACCAGAAGGAAGGAAAGGACAAGAAACAAGGGATGGAAACTAATCAAGGAGAGAAGCAACCTGGAATTAAGAAGAACATTTCTAACAGAACAATTAACCAATGGAACAGAAGTTGTGGGTGCTTCATCACTGGAGGCTTTTAAAAAGAGACTGGACAACCACTTGTCTGAAATAGCATAGAGTCTCCTGTGTGAACAGGGGGCTGGACTAGAAGACCTCAAAGGTCCCTTCCAGCTCTATTCTGATTGACTGAAGCTTTTTGACATATCTTTCTCTATCTGAGCCATGTGAAAGGTGACACGGTCCATGGTGCAAGCTAAATCCTATTTCATCTAGGCAGGTATTTCTGTCCAGCCGTCTGATAAAAATACTCCTGTTTACTTTTAAATTAACTGTAATTACTTATAGTGGCTCCATAAATAATAGTAGTTAACTTGCCATCCATCACATAATCCAATTCACAACTACGCAATGGGGTTAGACACATATATTCCTACTGTAGAGATGGATTAAAACAGAAATCTGGCAACTTGTCCAATATGTACTTTCGTAGCTTGCAGTCAACTCTTTTCTTGTCTTATTGAGTAGTAAATGTGTGATGTTATAATCCAGAAATGGACCGTTATGTAGGGGCTTCTGGAAAAGAGAGAGAGAGAGAGATTAAAAAAGGAAGAGCAGTTTTAATTTAGACTATTTTTCCTCTTTTAGTTTTAAGGTTCCCTTGCATGCTTTATAATTAACTGATTTGCAGTTTGACCCTGCATCTGGATTCTAGAGATTATGAATTCCATTTATTTGCTGACTTTGCAAACCCTGCCTGCAATCATGACAATTTTTGACTTGTAACTTTCAATTAAGTAACAAACCCCATAAACTACAATAATTCAGAGTGTGCAATTACAAGTTTGTAGTATAGTGCTCCCTGTAAGCAATTCAGAAAACAGCCCACACTGACACAGTTACTTGAGAATCATCTTATTTTGTTTTAACAGTACAGTTAAGGCAACCATAACTGGCCTGGCATAATTTAGATGATCGGATTATAGTAAAGATATTTGACTGCCATTTATTGGTTGTTCAGATGTTGGTAGAGCTGATTATAAAATATGCAAGGGGAAAAAAAATCAAAATTCTGCCAGCAAAAATACAAAAGGGGCTGCACCTATGGCAATAGCAGTTAAGACTTATTTATAATGCTTTACTAAACACTCTAAGCAGTTTAGAGTCAACATGTTGACTCCAATAATCTGGGTCCTCATTTTACTGACCTTGGAAGGATGGAAGGCTGAGTGAACCTTGATCCAGTGAGGATCGAACTGGTGGCAGGTGCAGAGTTAGCCTGCAATATTGCATTCTAACCACTGCACCCCCACAGTTCTACAGCTAGTCTTTTGTCTGATGCTGAGCTGAAAATTTGGGAATATAAACTCTATAGCTCCCATAAGCTACCACTGAAAATCAACAGGCATGACTTTTTCTACTTTTATTTATGTACGTTTCTGCAAAAAAAGAAAACAATTGTATCTTGAGTGTCTTATAAATGCCCATCAAATCTAGAGTGGTTCATATTAAATGCTGTTTTCTTCAGATGCAATCTCTTTATTTCAATATCCCTGAATCACCTTGTACCAAAAATCAAGATACATCATTTGCATTTAAATTCTATAGGTTGTACCTAAGACTGAGTTTCATTTGATTCACAACAGAGTGTAGGAGGTGGCAAACTTGTGCTGTATCAGTCAAGTGTATTATTAGAGATAGACAGTAGAATATCAAAGAAAAATGGCAAGACAATAGGTTTATCTAAAGTATAAGTGAAATGCAATTACTTGATTATAGATCATCAGGCTCCAGAGAAAATATTTTAACTTACTTTATTTTTCTGTATGTCAATTGAAATATTGAAAGGCATTTAATAGGTGCCAGAAAAAAATATCTATGGCAATATTCATCATTCTGTCAATTCCTCCCTATCCTTACCTCCCCTGAAATAAAATAAAATATCTTTCAAAATGAGGCTAGTCTATTTCTGGCGAAAATCACTCAGAGCTCTCCTTGTATACATGGAGATGTATTTGTTGTCTTCCAAATGGGGTTGGTCAGCCCGAATGCCTTTCTTCATTTGTGAAGGTCTATGCTAGGCTGTTGGTGGAAAGCAGTTGACATAGTCCATGGACATAGCTTTCTATGTGAATTCGTGCAGTGGTGGGCTTCAAATAATTTAACAACCAGTTCTCTGCCCAGTTGATGGTTGGGAGAGGCCATGGTGGGCCTCCTGCACCATCCTGGGAGCAAAAACAGGCTGTGGAGGGCCCGTTTTCAACCTCCCCAGACCCCAGAGGCTTTCTGGAGGCTGGAAATAGGCCCATTTTGGCCCTCCATGGGCCTCTTGGAGGCCTGTTTTCTACCTCCCCAGGCTCCATGCACCCCCTGCACTTACTTGGGATCTAAAACAGACCATGTGGGGACTCCTGGGAGGGGTGGGATAGGGCAGGGTGGGGCCAACTGGTTCACCAAAGCGAACGTAAAATTAACATCCGGTTCACCCAAATTGGCGTGAACAGGCTGAAGCCCACCCCTGAATTCGCCTGATACTGAGTTTTACCATACTGCGATCTGCTAAGGATGTATGTTTTTCCTGGTGGAGATGAAATGAAATGTGTTTTTTGCAACGATTGTGTTGCTCCCAATGAGTCACAAACTGCAGCCCGTGGGTTAAAAAAGACCTGTGTTAGTGAATGCATTCTTCCAGGTTCATGGGAAGAAAGCAACTGTCTTTCAGTGCAAAGGGTTACTTGGCTCAGTGAAATAAACTGTGACAGAAATCTCAGAAGTGAATGAAAGTGCAAATCCCATAAATGGAAATTGCCCCTATACTGTTGTTGCTCTCTAGCCCTATCTAGTGGCCATAGGGACAAATATGCTCCAACATACGATACTTATATACTGTTGTTGCTCTCTAGTCACATCTAGTGGCTGGAGAGACAAATACCAAATATATAGTTTGAAGCTCTTTACCCATCAGCCTGCACTCTCAAAACAAGTGCATGCTGGGAAGCCAGACTCCATTTCCTTTAGCATTTGGAGAAGGCAGAAGCACAAAAAAGAATCCATCTTAATCTGTGGCACATGGTCATCCAAGGACAAACCCACATCCCACACACAGAGTATCACTTGTGAGATTTAAATTAACTGTATTTATTAATTGTTATGTTCAGCAGTAACTCAATACTGCCTAGCTTGTATTTAGTTCTCATTGTATTCCTATTTTCCCCAATTTCACCATATCCTGTTCTTTCAATAAAGCATCCAGGTTTATGCACATGGTCTGTTTTATTAGAGGGTAGGTGGGGTTAGCTGCCTGTTGAGCTGCACACAGACTAACATGTAGTGAGGACAGAACACACTTCTAATTCATAAGCTCAATTTTCCAAGCCCAATGGAAGCCCCATGCCATTGTAGGAACCAAGAAATGGTATGGATTCTCATGGGAATCAAAGTAAATTTTATTAACTTAGAACTTTAGGAAATTAATAACGGGTTGGTTCCAGATTTAATCAGAAAAGATCCAGTGAAATCAATAGGTCATGAGTGACCCTACATTTTTCAGGGGATCTATTTCAAGCATGACTAAGTCTAATTCAGCCTGACATGGTAGTACTAAATCATGTGGTTAGTGCTGAATTTTATTGCAGCTATAGTATGGGCCACGAAGCATGCAACATATTAACCTTAGTCTTAATCTGCCCTACTCATTTAAAGCAAACCCATTTAAACTTTCCTTTAATTAATCTGTTAATTAACAGAGACTGAATCTGTTCTAACTATGCTTAAGAACTATAGCATCTGTCAGATGGATCTCATTCTCAAATAGCTTGATATAGAAACTGCATCTAATCTTACAGGTGTTATTTCCCAAAGGTTGAAATTCTTATCGGCTTAATAATTAGGGAGCTAATAGTATAAAGATATAAATGGATGCAGTGATGACCAAATGGAAAAATGTCAAAAGGAAAAATATGTTCAGAAGGATGTTTTAATCAGACAGGGTGGTTTTCCCCCCCTCAGAATAGAAACTTAAATTGCCATTTTTCAACAGCTTGTTGACTCTGTAGGATATCAATAAAATAAAGATGAAATTAAATCATACAATTATGAAAAGCTGTAAAGAATGACTGCCAATTGCAAGGAAAATCAAGAGTGAATCTGTAATCCAACTAACTACAAGCTCATAATTACATGTAGCAGCAATAAAATGTAATATATTTATTGTGAAAAAGCCAAACAAAACATGGGTAATACAAATACTTCAAGAAAATAACCACATCTGTCTATTTTTTTAAAACCTTGGGCTAACAATTGCCTTCAAAGATATTTTGCTAAAGTCCTAAGCAGAGTATGGCATTATGAACTCAGGAAGAGACTTTCAAAATGTCTTAGCTCATTTTCTCCAGACATTTTATTGTAAGATGACTTTATAGGTTTGCCTCAGACTATTGTAGATTTATTTTTATTTAAGTAGGTGAGAAAAACATGAGAAATGTTGAGAAGTAGTAGGTAATTTATGCCTCACCTTTTGGGAGGACCCAAATTAGTAGGGATGAGAAAAATACTTACACATTTCAGCAGATAAGAACAGCATCATGCCCACGCAGTGTGTGCTGCACCTCTTTTATACCTGAATGTGACATTACTAGGCATGTACAAAAAAAAAAAACTATGCTGCATTTATCAGAATGATAGTTTGGGTTTGGGTGACAACTAAAATGGGTATGCAAAAACAGATGCCTCTTATTTGCTCCTGGAAAACCCAAACATTAATTCTGCAGTTGGAACACTTTAAAGAGGAACTTTTGTTACACCTCTACTCAAAACAGCTCACATTTTGTGGGGTCCTTGGTGCTCAGAGCTTGGTGGTTCTCTTGCAGATATTTCACTACCCAACTAGGTAATTTCATCAGTGCCAGCAGAGAGTGAGATTTGATTCTATTCTCTTTGAGCAAGGATGATGTTGCCTACTTTGGGTAATGAAATATCTGCAAGTAAACAACCAAACTCAGGGAGCACCAAGGACCCCACAGTTCAACCCTGAGTTACAAATATCCTCTTCTATTTAGCTCACACTTTCTTATGCGCTGAATCCTCAGAAGGGCCATTTTGAACCTGAAATGTTTTTGTTTTTGTTTGTTTGTTTGTTTGATTGATTGATTGATCCCTCAATTTAGGATTGCAGAAGCCTGCAAGCCACATAAAGATGTCTTTGTTTTGGATATTCTACTTTGGTTTGCTTTTTAAAGCACATTGTAGAACTCTGAAAGGTGAGTTCACACTGAAGTTAAATTTTCCTAGTGAATAGTTGACAAACAGAACACCTGGAAGTCCAGTTTGCCTGCTCTGGCTTTTTGCACTTATAACCTGACCACCAAGAGCATAGATGTCTTACTTACTTAACTTGTCTTGTCTTACTTAACTACACACCTCTCAGTAATATCCCTCCTGTTGGTTAAATTGATATTCTCAGAGCTGTCATTACTTCTTTCCTTTCTGAGTTCACTTGTTTTCTGCTTCTGGCTGAAGTAGTTCATGTTCTCACCTGTCTCCTTAATGCAGGAAAGACCAGTGCAGCCTCTTAGTTGTAGAATGATGTAAGTAACTCAGCCTCTTTTTTCTCTTCTTCAAAATCACTCTGTCATTTCCTAATTAACTTTATTTTATTATGGAACCCCCAGTTTCAGACATTCTTCCTGATAAAATCTTAACCCTAACTCTAACCTTAACCCTTTGTTTTTCCTCTGTCCATGTGTTCTTACTGCTGGGTTAAGCTTTCTGTTGTCCAACGAAATCCATCTGTTGTTTTTTTTACTGTTTACTATTTGTTTTTCCAAAGAAGCCATTTAGTAGTTTCTTAAAAATGCTTGAAGGGGCTTGTTGTGGCACCGGCATCATCATCAGTCAGTATATTGATGAAAGTGTTCATAAGCAAACAAGATGCTGGACAACCCTCTTGATTTGTGAGGGTCTTGTGTCTGTATTAGTCATTGACTTAGATGCCTGAACCAATGGTTGCCAGAAGTCATCATGGTTCTGCAGAATTACTGCTCTTAATACAGACTGTGATGTACCCAGTGAAATTTTGATGAGCTACCTGGAGCATAAAACTCTAATATGGGCACTTATACTTGACAGCAACCCATGATTTTCCGCCCTTACAGAACTGCTTTTGCAGACAGGGCTGGCCGATTGATTCTCTTGCATCAACTGCAGGAGACCATGATTTCCATTTTTTTCATATTCAACTATTAGAGCCAGCAATTACTGCATGCGGAAAGGACCAAACTATTTGTGATATTAATTTTGTTTATTTATTAAATCAATTTATAGAGCCATCCCTTTCACAAACAAGGAACTCCGAGTGGTGTACAGCAGAGCTAAAAACAATTTAATGGCACTAAAATGGTTATTAATTAATTGCAGAAATCTAGGTATTGTGTTTTTTAAAAAAACAGTGTTAGAGAAACCTGGCCAGCCTCTGAAATGTGGAGCACAGGTGATATTTGTATGTCAAATATCAATCATTTCTTCTCCCTCAGGGTCTTAACAAGCCTCACTTCTTCAAAGCTGCTATTGGAACTTCAAGGAAAGCCTCCACAGATACCAAAAGGCACTTCCCCTGAACTGCAAATAGTAATTTTAGGGAACATTCAATGCAGGATTCAGACAAAGTATATATAGAGACTCACCCCCTTATTCCATACACTTCCAAGACTAGTCATAACAAATCTAGCATTCATGGAACATTATACCCTTTCAAATTCTAACCTTGTTTCCAAAACCTTCAACTATATAATTATACAATTTAATGATCCCTGAATATAATCATATTTACATCCAGATTTCATTCTTTGTGGAGTAAATTTATTTCAATCAATGAGTTTTCTCTAAGCTTGGAACCCACACAATTTGTCCACATGAATCTCACTGTATTTGTACATTGTGCCTTTGTAACACATTTCATAAATGGAAGCTGCTTATTCAAACAATAAATTGGATGGAATCTAAAGATTATGAAGATCTCTCTTCTAAAGGTAGAACTCCACTATCAGTCAATTATTCACAGTATGATTATCACTGAAACCAGTTTTCCATTTTAACTTTCAATAAAAATGATTTTTTTAAAAAAAATATATAATTCTCTTGCTATCCAGCATGTGAACATATTAAAATGCCTTACTTTGCTATGATGAAATTAAATGTTCTGACATCGCTGCATTACTTTTTAATACTTTTAATTAATGGTAAATTTACACTTGCTACCACCAGCAATTATAGAATCTACAAATGTTGAGAATAGATTTGGGCTCAGAAGGAGCAATGTTTTGTCCCAGACCTATATCTGGAGCTGTAGTTTTCTCCTCAGAAGCCATTAACATTCCCTGATATCTAATAATTCTCTCCAAATTTAGACCTGATAACTGCAGGGATAAGTGAAAATTGAGGGAAAAAACTCTTTTAAACAGAATAGTAATCCCTGACTCTGTATTTAGAACCACGAAAAAGGTCTAATGTTCTTCATGTTTCCTTTTTTATTTTCTTGATTTTCACTGAAGCAGTTGGTGTGAGCTTAAATGGACTCCAGAAGGTGGTAGAAGACAGGAAGGCCTGGAGGAGTGTTGTCCATGGGATTGTGATGGGTCAGACACGACTTTGCAACTAACAACAACAACCATGTTTTAAGAGAGAGAGGGGGAGAGAGGGAGAGAGAGAGAGAAGAAGAAGAAGGAGGAGGAGGAGGAGGAGGAGGAGGAGGAGGAGGGGAGGGGGAGGGAGAAAATACATTTCAGAAAAGTCAAAAGAAAGAAAGAAAAGGAAAACAAAAACAAAAATATAGTATCAGATGTACAGAAAACTGCTCACTTGTAATCAAAATGTGTGTGTGTGTGTATATGTGTATACACATACACACACATGTATAAATATAGTGCCTTAATCAATTAATGTTTGCTGCATTTCTTTCCATCCTAAGAAAAAAAAATATTGTTGTTATACCCTTGCTTGATAAACGCAATGTTCTTCATATATTGACAATTTCCAAAATTTCAGTATTCAGTCCATCATCTCCTTGACATCTTTAAATCCTATTCATATTTTCATAATCATACTGCATTAATAAATGTACAGATATTAAAATAAAAATGAGTGGGATAAGTGCATATTATATGTAAAATGTCCTTCATGCTCCCTTTCTGAATGAAGCTTTCTTAAATCAATATTTCTAACACATTATCAAGCTATTGTTTCTTTTTTATTAGGAGGGGAAAAAATCATCTGCTTTCAATTTTGCCATAATTCCTAGTTCCTAGTTCTTCCCTATCCAAGAGTGACATTAAAATAAATAAACTAGTGATTATTCAGTTCTCATCTTACAAAACTGCCTGTCTTCTTTTCTAGCAGTGACAGAGTACTCTTATTCCATCTTTGTTAAACTTCAATCATTGAAAATAGTATTTAAAAAAAACTTTCAGAAAGTTATACTAGATGCACAAAGAAATTTGGGAGAAGATTCAGTTCTATAAATATAACTTTTTGAACATCCTTCACAATCTCACTTTTTCTTTTTGCTTAGGCAGTTTACACCTGTGTCTTTCTTGGCAGAACATTTAGTGATGATGACAGTGTGAAAATTTTCCTTAACACAGAGGTAGCCTTGCACTTTCTAGCACTCACAGAGATGATAGCTAAAATAGATGTTCTGAGTTCTTGCTATTTCTGACATTTATACATCCCTCAGGTCAGTAAATCGGATGCCGTTGGCATCACTATATGATCCTGGCCAACGTAAGAGTTAGTAGAGCTGGTGAGGAAGGGCCACTTCCACTGCATCTCAGATACTTTGACTATTAAGGAACAGCTTGTAGTGGATACTCTGATTAATCATGATGAAACAGAGACATTTTTGTGAGGTCAGTGGTGTCTTCAAGGAAGGCAAGTAGGGTGCGAACTGATGTTGTCAGCAGCATTATGACATCCCAATGCAAGACTCACCTCTTTTGTACCCACATCAGAACACCACTTACAACCCACAAAGGATAGAGCTTGTGCTACATACAAAAAGAGTGTATGTGTCTATACATACACATACACACAAATAAGGTGAGTCAAAAAAAAAAGTCAAGATGGTAGTTACAACAATGCAATCAAAGTCTATGGACGTATCTGGGGATAAATATATTTGTCTGTGTTTATTTATATGTATTATTTACATAAATATACATGGAGTGGTGCGGTGTCCAAGAGGTGGAACTCTCGCCTCACAATCAGGAGGCTGTGAGTTCGATCCCAGGTAGAGGCAGATATTTCTCTCTCTGGGCACAATGAGAATATATTGGCTGAACAAAATTCCGCATTGGTGACAGGAAGGATATCCGGCCATTAATCACTCTGCCAGCTCTATTCAGTTGCCCAGACTCCACGCCCCAAGGGATTATGGGGTCCAGTGGTGGGTTTCCAAATTCCAAAAAAGCAGGCAAGGAGGTGGAGGGTATTGAAATAGCATATTATCAAGGTAAAAGAATGGGGTGGGATCTGGCCAATCATGAATGAGATAGGTGTCTGCATGTCAGGATCTCACCTGTTCTTCCATTTCTCTTGACTTCAAGAAAAATAAAATATGGGATTTTAAAATAAATAAATTTCTCTGAAATGAAGTTTGTAAGGTAGATAAATGGTCAATTTTGTAACTCATTTACCAACAGTCTACAATTCCTTCATTCTGTGCTAATAAAAAATAGTTTAATGGATTTCAGGAAAATATTCTTATGGAGAAAAATCAAGAAACTAATTTTTAAAAAATCATTACATGTTGCTTCAACTTCACATTTCTTTTTACTGTTATTTCATTTAGAGAAGTAACTGAGCAATTCATAATGCTCCTTGTGCCTCCTACTTAAAAAAGAAAAAACAGTATTTTTTTTAAAAAAACCAGCATGTTCCATATAAATATTTTGAAAGAAATCAAGTAAAGAAATAAGACATGATCAACAGGCCCTCTTTATCATGGTTTCTTGGACCAAGGTTCTTCCCCAAGCTATTGGCCAGAAATGTTGGGTGAACCAATCTTAATGTGTGTTGAATGTTTCTGAGTCTCTCCTAAGTTGTTTTGTGCTTTTTTTTTTTTAAAAAAAAGTATTTTAAAATTGTGCATATATATTGTTGTTTTTAATTGATTATTATCTCATAGAATCACATATTAAATGGGCCACCCATTAATTACTTATTAATAATGTTCTCCACCCTTGGCAGACAGGAACTTGAATCAAATGATTGGTTATGTAAAATGATAGGCAGGGGTGGGCTTAAAAAATGTAAGCAACCAGTTCTCTGCCTGGTTGCTGGGTGGGCGTGGCCATGGTGGCTGTGGCCTAGTTGGCCTTCTGCACCATGGTGGGGGGGCATTTTTGCCCTCCCCAGGCTCTGGAGGCCTTTCTCACGCCTCTGGGAGGGCGAAAATGGCCTCCCTGGGCTCTGGAGGCCTGCTTTTCACCCTCCTTGAGCCTCCACACAGGCCCTATACTTACCTGAGATCCAAAACGGGAACTCCTGGGAGGGGAGGGAAGGACAGAGTCAGCCAAGGGTGGGATTTACCAGTTTGCCAAACCGGACATAAAATTAGCTACTGGTTAGCTACTGGTTTGCCTGAACCAGGGCGAACCCTTGGCAGCCCACCCCTGCTAATAGGACCTGGAATATTATATTATCCCTAAAAGATTTCAGTTGAATAAATTGTATGCACTGCCACTGTTTGCTTTAAATAACTGCAGAACCATCCTGAGAAATCTTATACCTTAGAATAGGGCTCCCCAACCCACGGGCCATAGACTAGTACCGGGCCATGGCCCATTCAGAACCAGGCCACGCAAGTAGGAGTGTGTGCTTATGTGCAAAGCTCCATTTGTGTGAGTGGTGGACACACTTGCTCGCCACTCACATAAATGGGAATGTATGCATGAAAATGAGAAATCCTTCTAAATTGATCCTTCCAAATCTGCAACAGCTAGACTTCACGGCTTTTGGCATGCTAGTTCAGAGTGCCCCAAAAGATTTGTTGTCCCAAAAGATTGGGTTGGAAATGGTAATATGCCAATCACAGGACCAATCCAGCTTTACCACAACTTAAACTTTATCATTTCTGACCCGCCACGAAGAAGACTTTTCTTTGATGCTTCATTTTCCAAAATTTGGGGGAGAGGCAAAGTAAAAAGTTCAGTTTTCATCAACCTTCAATAAACCTACACACTTCAGAGTGCTTTTCCTTTTCTAGAGTTGGTAATTTTTTCTGAGGTGAGAACCAATTTCTCTGACTCTTCAACCACCATAATTTAGTCTTCATTTCCAATGTCAAAATACTGCATTCTCTTATATAGTAATAAAGCCCACTTACTTTTCTTGTTATAGTCAGGTCTGGGTAACCCTTGATATCTTTGTATGGCAGATTCCACTAATCGTTGGCTGATCCGCTAAAAAGTAGACAGTCACTTTAAGTTAAAATATGCAGCCGCTATAATGGTAAATAACAGGTTAATTGAACGTAAGATGAAAAATGAAATTTAAAAATCAAATACATGTAGAACACTGCCCTATTTTGCTATCAAGATCTCTTAGAAGAAGGTGGAGGCAGTATTCAAGAGACAAAATGTTTACTATCCTACAGATTTGGGAGGGGGAGAGCTGACAGTATATTCCAAGCAGAATTTCATAATGATGTAGCCTGCTTCTGAAGAAGATTGCTTATGATGTTTTCAGTTTCAGGGCAACACCTGAAACTGTATGTGGCCAATTTAGAAAGCATTTTGTTCATTTTCAATGTCTTCATCTCCACTGACACCATCACGTAGTAAAAATCAGATTGGCAATGTGTCATTGGCTAGGATCATTCCAACAAACAGCTTGCCGTCAAAAGTTGGAAGCTTTCAAGAAGAGACTGGACTGCCATCTCTCAGAAATGGTGTAGGGTCTCCTATTTGGATGGGGGGTTGGACTAGATGACCTACAAGACCCCTTCCATCTCTATTATTCCGTTATTCTGGACAAATCTTCCATGAATAACAGGTAACAACCAGAAGGATCATAGGGCAAAACTTGAAGTGGTTAAGGAAACAATGATATGCGATCATGAATTATTAGTTACTAAATCTATGTGAAAGTTCTATCGCATTCTTGGCTCTGTTTATTCATGGCAAAAGACTACAGAGGATGGGTCTTAGCGGTTAACCAACATTTCCATCTAATGGTGATGTGAACTTTAACACAAAACTTTTTTTTTTTTTAGTCTGCAGTAGCAGCTAAAATTACAGTGAGGTGCTTATTCTCGTCACCTTCAGAGCTAAGAGAACTTCTTCACACATATCTCATGAATGGAATTAACGTGATTGTGATCTCAAGTCTAAAGGAAGTGGCAGAACAGCTGTGAATGCACTTGAGTTGACAAAGTTTTGAAAAACTGGGCATAATTAAAACAGACACATGGAAATCAGGATTTGGGCAGAGGAAGATGAAGCTGAATTGCTGTGACTGAACAATTCACCACAGAAAGAGACTTAAGAACAAATGTGATGCTAAAAGAAAATAACTGAGTTGGTTTGCAGATGTGTCATATGGTAGTGCTTTTCCAAATCTACTTTATTATTTGAAAATTTAGGCAAAAGTCGGTAAACCATTTGACTCAAAGCAAGTTAGTAACTAATATATATGTGTAACAAATGTCTAGGACCAGTATTTTATTGTATTTATTCATTCAATTTCTATAGCCCACCCATTTGAAACAAGCAGTTTAATAATCTAATTGCCCAGCAAATAATTTAATTTAATTAATGGCTAGATATTTGGTCTGGAAATAACAATTGAAATACATTTTTACTGTTTAATTGAATATCCACACTGATTATTTTAATTTAAGTAAGTATAACAAAAATGTGATCAAATTAATAGTTCTTGCATCTTTAAAAATAGATAGAGGCAGTACCTTAAGGATGCAAACTATTCAAAAAAAAAAAAAAGACCCCATAAAAGAGGAGGTGGAGTTGCACTGTATGTAAAGGACCACTATATTGCAACAGAAATGCATGATACCAAAGATGAAAACCTTCTAGAATGCATATGGGTCAATATAAAAGAAAAAAAATGACATGGCCATAGGTGTAAATTATAGGCCACCCAATCAAGCAGAAAATATAGATGTCCTTTTTGCCAGCCAACTAACAAACATATACAGGAAACACACAACAATAGTAATGGGAGACTTCAATTATCCTGATATCAATTGGAAAACTAATTCTGCACCAAGTGAGAAATCAAATAAATTCCTAACCAACCTAGCTGACAACTTTGTTGTCCAAAAGGTAGAAGGTGAAACTAGAGGGACAGCCATACTGGACTTAATTGTTACAAACAGAGAAGAAGTGATAGAGGGAGTTGAAACTGCAGGAACCTTGGGTGAGAGTGACCATGTCATACTAGAATTCAACATAAAACAAACACAAGCAACAGAACAATGACACAAGAGTCTTGGATTTTAAAAGAGCTGATTTCAATAAACTCAGAGAGAACTTGGGAAAGATTTCATGGATGAAAATCCTAAAGGGGAAAACAACTCAAGAATCTTGGGAAACTCTAAAAATTATGATCATAGAAGCCCAGACCAGCACAATACCACTGAGCAAGAAAAACAAGAAATCCAAGAAGAAACCAGCATGGCTGCACAAATTGAAAGACAAAAAGGACAAGTACAAAAAATGGAAAGAAGGACATACAACTAAGGCAGAATATCAGCAGATAGCCAGAATCTGCAAAGACGAAGTCAGGATAGCAAAGGCTCAGAACGAACAAAGACTTGCAACAAAAGTCAAAGATAATAAAAAAAGTTTCTTCCAACATATAAATAACAAGAAAAAAATCAAGAAAACAGTCAATCCACTAAAGAGAGAAGACAGCAAGGAAGTAACAGGCAACAGAGAGAAAGCAGAACTGCTTAACTCATTCTTTGCATCGGTCTTCACGCAAAAAGAAACTATAGCTCAACCCACCAAAAACATAACTGTAAAAGACAGACCAGAAATAAAAGTTAAAACAAGCAAAAAAATAGTAAAAGAACACCTGTCTGATCTTGATGAAAACAAATCACCGGGGCCTGATGGATTACACCCCAGAGTTTTAAAGGAGCTGGCAGAGATCATCTCAGAAGCAATGTACCATATCTTTCAAAAATCCTGGAGCACCGGGGAACTACCAGAGGACTGGAAAAAAGATGATGTGGTTCCCATCTTCAAAAAAGGGGAAAAAAACAGACCCAGGAAACTATAGACCAATCAGCCTAACATCAATACCCGGGAAGATACTGGAAAAGATAAAAAAAAAACAGATCTGCCAACATCTAGAAACAAGTAAAGTAATAACTAGCAGTCAGCACGGGTTTGTTAAAAACAGATCATGCCAAAACAGATCTTGTTCGTTTCATTCTTCGCCACGGTGACTAAATTAGTAGACCAGCAAAATACTGTGGACATAATATATTTAAATTTCAGCAAGGCATTCGACAAAGTAGACCACAACCTACTTCTTAGTAAGCTAGAAAAAAGTGGAATAGATAGCACCACCACTAGATGGACTCGCAACTGGCTGGCAAACTGTACTCAGCGAGTAATCCTTAATGGGTCTAAATCTACATGGAGGGAAGTAAGCAGTGGGGTGCCACAAGGTTCCGTCTTAGGCCCAGTACTCTTCAATATCTTCATTAACGACTTAGATGAGGGAATAGAAGGGGAACTTACCAAATTTGCAGATGATACTAAACTGGCAGGAATAGCTAACACCCAAGAAGATAGGCTCAAGATCCAAAGGGATCTTGACAGACTAGAACACTGGGCCATATCTAACAAAATGAAATTCAATGTAGAGAAAAGTAAAGTCCTACACTTAGGCAAGAAAAACCAGAGGTACACATATAGACTGGGTGAAACCAGGCTCAATAGCAGTAACTGTGAGAGGGATCTTGGAGTCTTAGTGGACAACCAGCTAAATATGAGCCAGCAGTGTGCAGCAGCTGCCAAAAAAGCTAATGCAATCCTAAATTGTACTAACAGAGGGATACAATCAAGGTCAAGGGAAGTACTAATACCACTCTATAAAGCCTTAGTAAGACCACACCTAGAATACTGCATCCAGTTTTGGTCACCACATTATAAAAAAGATGTTGAGACTCTAGAAAAAGTACAGAGAAGAGTAACCAGGATGATTAGGGGACTGGAGGCTAAAACATACAACAAACGGTTGCAGGAACTGAGCTTGGCTAGTCTAGTAAAGAGAAGGACCAGGGTAGACATGATAGCAGTCTTCCAATATTTGAGAGGCTGCCACAGGGAGGAAGGGGTCAAGCTATTTTCTAAAGTGCCTGTAGGCCAGACAAGGAATAATGGATGGAAACTGAACAAGGAGAGATTTAACCTGGAAATAAGGAGAAACTTTCTGACAGTGAGAACAATCAACCAATGGAGCAGCTTGCCCTCGGAAGTTGTGGAAGCACCATCACTTGAGACTTTCAAGAAGAGATTGGACTGCCATTTGTCAGAAATGGTCTAGGGTCTCCCGTTTGGGCGGGGGGGTGGACTAGATGACCTACAAGGTCCCTTCCAACTCTGATTATCTGTTAAATCTGTTAATGGAAAACCTGTACATTGGTTTGATTACTTCATGTCCTGTTATTCTCATCACTGATGTTTATAATGAAAATTGGGATAAGATTACAAAGCATGAGTTTGGGGCTGATATATGGTCTGCATCAGAGGTGGTATTCAGCAGGTTCTGACCAGTTCTGGAGAACCGGTAGTGGAAATTTTGAGTAGTTTGGAGAACCGGCAAATACCACCTCTGACGGGCCCTGCCCCCATCTATTCTCTGCCTCCTGAGTCCCAGCTGATCGGCTGGGTCTTCTTTGGTTGCCCTGCACAGGAGAACGGAGCTGGAAAGTGGGTTAATGGGGTGGGGAGGGAATGGGATTTTGCAGTAACCTTCGCCCAGGAGTGGGGAGAGAATGGGGATTTTGCAGTAACCTTCCCCTGCCATGCCCACCAAGCCATGCCTACAGAACCAGTAGTAAAAAAAAAAAAAATTGAATCCCACCACCGGTCTGCACACTGTTTTGTGGCCTCTGGAATCTGAAATAGGAAGTTGAATCAGAATATCAGGCCAAGCTATTAAGTGAGAGTTAAAGAATATGAATGCAGTAGTGTGTGCAAACCGCCTTAGTTAAAGAATATTTTGGTGAAGTACATTTATGACTCTAAAAAACATGTCCATATTTGCCATAGCAACCAACTGCTGCAACTATTATATAGACATTCAGAAGGTAAGTTTCTATAAGAAAAAATTGTTTCATTTCCAGGGATATCAAAGGAGTTATAGTGACTACCTTGTCACACTATGGAAGAGATTTGATAGTTATATTATAGTTCGGATGCTGTGTGAGAGAGTTTATTATTATTTTTTAGTGAAAGAGGAGCAAAGTCAGGCACCAGTAATATAGATTGACTTTAATATTCTTTTTAATGCTCTATGGTAAACAACTGGAGAAGAAAACCTTTTACAGAGTTTGATGGCCTTCAAGTGCTTTTTGCACATTGTAGAAAGAAAGTAAATAAAAGACTATTCAGTACCCTGGGCTAAAAAGGATGAAAATAGATAGTTCAATTTTCTTGAAGGCAGGTGGAGAAACTGTAAAAAGATTGTTTACTGCAAGAAATCCATGCTTTGAATACAATGGCTTAAAGAAAACAATTGTATATGACACAAAATTAGAGTTTAAAAAGAAATTGGGCGGGGGAAAGAACCAAAGATTGCCATGTAAGTGTGTACCTGTAGCTTCTGCTAGACATGGGGAAGAAGTTGCACAACAATGTAAACAAATGTAAAGAACTTTGAGAAAGGAAGGAGGGATTATAAACCTGAGAAGTTCCATTTGCAATCTGCATGAAATGTGTAATATGTACTGTTATAGCTGTTGTTATATTATTATATGCAATTCAATTTAAATGCCGAGATGTGTTTACACCTACAAAGATCAGAATTGGGCAAGCCATGGTATTCTCTATGGAAGTGAAATTTGGACTTTGAAAAGCAGGTTAGAAAAAGCATTGATGCTTTTAAACTTTGGTGTTGGATAAGAGTCCTGAAAATATCGTGGACAGTAAAAAAAACACAAACACATGGAACACCAGTTTAGAGGTCTCACTTGAGACACAGATAACCATGCTCAAATTGTCCTAGTTTGCGCACATTATACTAAGACCTAGGTCTCTGGAGAAGGCTTGGATGCTGGCAGAAATAGAAGGAAAAGGTAACCAGCAGCGAGATGGATAAGCAGAGTAACAATGGATGCACCCTAGGAAGAGCTAAAATACCTATAGATCAGCATGGAGAAAAACCTATGTAGTCATTACAGATCACTGATTACTTGATGCCACACAATCAATCAATCAATCAATTTGTGTACCTTTATCATATGTCTGGCAGTGACCAATACTTCCCTTTGTGTGACATAAAGATTTAACAATCTTCCCCATAAATTAAAATCACTTCACATTTCTTGAAGTTTCAGTCATGTGCTGGGCCATATAGCAAACAGCACCAAAAATATGACATTGTAATGTGTTGCTTTCTTGGAATTTTGATGTCTGGGGAACAATGAGAATCACCAGAGACATGAAAAAGATGTAATTCCCATTTTGACAATGTTTGCTGAACACATACATTTATTTTTCCCATAAAAAGAAAAGATTGCCACGGACTCCTCAAAATAAATAAAGGTCAGAAGTGAAATGAGACCAAAACCTATTTCAACCCTTTGCCTCCTGTGATATATGTTATTCCCATTTGGCATTTTGGTAATAGTTTATTTTATTTTTTGTTTATGTGTGTAAAGCATTTCATATATCACATTCATGCTTATAACACATAGCAGGTTAATTAACCACATAATACCTATAGAAAACCTAAGGCCCAGGGCTGCTGTGCTGAGATTGCCCAGTGAATTGATATTTGTGATATGATTTGAATAAGGGGTTTCCCATACATCATGCCATGTTGGCACTTAAAGGAGATTTTGGCTTCCATTGTCTTCAAAGTCAGTGTAATAAGTATAGTTCTTCTGTATATAATTGGCAACTCCAAGTAGGGATAAGTTCAAACAAAGTAGACGTTGATAGAAATACATATGTATTTCTATCAACGTCTACTTTGTATGAACTTAAGATCTAGAAATAGGACTATTGCTAGAGAAGTCAATTTACTGAAGCTTAAATCAACCTGATGTTCCAGGATCTCATGTACTTTCATAGAGAAGAGCAGAATATAAATCTATTAGTAAATTTAAAATAAAAATGGGTAGGAAAGCAAACGGTTGCCCCCAAATCAAAACAGTATATAACTCAGAGGTGGTATTCAGCAGGTTCTGACCAGTTCTGGAGAATCAGTCGTGGAAATTTTGAGTAGTTCCAAGAACCGGCAAATGCCACCTCTGACTGGAGATTTTACAGTATTCTTCCCCTGCCATGCCCACCAAGCCACGCCCACAGAACCAGTAGTAAAAAAAAATTGAATCCCACCACTGATACAACTGTATAATAAATCTCCAACCATAGCAACATAGATGCATTCAGCCCTTATCTTCTTTTGCTTAATTAGCTATCTTGGAAATTGGACATTGATTGTTGACTGCAGTGGCGGATTAAGACTCACTGGTGCCCTAAAGCACTGACAAGTCTTGGTGCCCGCCTCCTTTGTACATACCGTACAAATGAAGCCATATTCTCAACTTTGTGGTGCCCCGTTTGGGCCTGGTGCCCTAAGGACGTGCTTAGTCTGCTTAATGGTTAATACATCACTGGTTTACTGAACAATATTTCCTGACAGTATTGTCAATTTGAACTTTGGGATTTGATGCAATAATCAAATGCTCAAAGTAAAAGCTGCATACAAGCAATCTCTTTTAATCCACATCATTATAAATTTTAATGTCTTAAGCATTGTACAAATGCACCTTCACAAATACTGGTGAGGCAATATACAAAGATCCAGGAAGGGAAGGGGATGGGAGAGGAGTCTATAAAGGAAGAATAGTGATTCTTTGGATCAGTATCTTCTCCACTGTTTTTTGTCCTTTGCTAGTGACATTCCATAGTATTATATTCTTTCTAAGAATGAGCTGAGGCAGGCATTGAAATAGAAACAAATAGAACTTCTGTAGAACACAATACTCCTTTCCCCCAGCTAGGAGCATGCATAATCATTTAAATAGGCATGGCGTCGTCTCTCTCGCCCCGACCTGCACAGTTCAGTCTTTGCAGCTGGTTGGAATGGATCAGCTGTCAGCAAATGCTCCGGACGTGGCAGCGCTGGACTTCTCGCTGAAGATGAGTTGGACTCTCTCAAGAACTCTTCATCAGGTAAATTTGTGTCAGCACGCGCATCACTCATCGGTGTCTCGTACTCCGGTGTGTCATACCCACAAAACATTCCCTCTGTTTGTTCGTTCCCCTCTGAGTTACTCTGGGATGAGCCCCAACGACCTCTCAATTGGTCGATATGGCATCGCCATATTCTGCCATCCTGTAACCCAATTTTTTAAGACCTAGGGCCTGTGACAGCCGGGCAACCAGAGGGGGTTACCCCCAAAATTCCTAGCATACACAGGGTCGTTTACCTGGAATGATCTCACCTGGCTAAAAGAATGTAATGGAATTGAAGGAGAGTAGCTTGGATAGAGCCTATCTAAATTATTCCTAAGCGTCCTTCCCATCAGCATCTCTACTAGAGAACAATTTGTCACAGAGCTAGGGGGTGATATGTTGTGATAGTAAATAAGGGGCTAATTTTGAGCGCCAATCTTCTCCCTCGAATCTGCCTAAAACCTCCTTGGCTGCCCTTACGGCCCTTTCAGCTTGCCCATTCGCTGCTGGGTGATAAGGGGCTGTCAGAGCATGCCAGACCCCCTTCTTAGCTAGAAACAATTCAAAACTAGCTGATGCAAATTGTGGACCATTGTCCAAAACAAGAACATCTGGAAAACCATGAGTTGCAAACAAACAGTCTAATGCTTTTATGACAGCTGTTGAAGTAGTAGAATGCATGAGGGACAACTCAACCCATTTGGAATAAGAGTCCACTACAATTAAGAATATGCAGCCATGGAAAGGGCCTGCCAAATCTATGTGGACTCGTGACCATGGGGTCTTAGTCGATTCCCATTCCCCTGGATTGGCAGCTGGTGGGGCAGGCCTCGATAGTTGACATGCCTGGCATGTCCTGACCTTAGTAGTTATGTCTGTATCTATGCTTGGCGACCAGACATAACTCCTTGCCAGTGCCTTTATTCTGGCAATACCCGGATGTCCTTCATGTAAACGATCTATTATCCCAGGCCTCAACCTGCTAGGGACAATGACACGGCAACCCCATAATAAACACCCCTGCTGGGTGGACATCTCATGCTGCCTGGCTCTAAATGGTAAGAATTTGGTGTCTAATTTTCCTTCAGGCCAACCCCTTCTCACCCAGTCCAAAATCTGTAATATTATTTGGTGTCTTAATGAACATTGAGCAATATCTGCTGCAGTCAGAGATAATTATTGATCATCCAAAGAGAACACAGTTAATCATGGTGCGGGGTCAATTACAGGGGTTGGTAAAGGACAACGGCTTAAAGTGTCTGCATGACTAAGGTGTTTCCCAGCTCTGTATATTAATGTATATGAGTAGGCAGCAAGGAATATTGTCCACCTGGTCATTCCTGGAGACAACACAGTAGGACTTGGAAGATCTCTAGACAAAATACCTAATAAAGGTTTGTGATCGGTCACAAGCTGAAATTGGTAACCATAGAGGAACTCATGAATTTTTTTTATGGAAGCGACTGCTGCTAAGGCTTCCTTATCGATCTGTGCATAATTTCTCTCAGTACTTGATAAGTTCCTGGAGAAATATGCTATTGGTGGTTCCAGGCCATTTGGCAATATGTGTGCCAACACAGCGCCTATCCCAAAAGGGGATGCATCGCAGCAAAGTATCAAAGGTAAATCCCTATCAAATTGTATTAACACACTGTCAGATGACAACAGAGCTTTGACAGCATTGAAAGAGAATTCTTCTTTGGGCCCCCATAACCAGGAAGCCTTCACATCCAATAATCTATGTAACGGTTCTGCCACAGAAGCCTTATGCAGAAGAAAAGAGCTATAGAAATTCAGGAGCCCCAAAAATGCTTGCAGTTCAGTCTTATTGGATGGTATAGGGGCATCCTTAATAGCTCTTATCTTTGACTCAATGGGATGAATACCTTTGGCATCTATGTGGTATCCCAGAAAATCTATTTGGCTGACTGCAAATTTGCATTTGTTTTCCTTCAATTTAAGGCCTGCTGTTTTGAAACAGGTTAGGACACTTCTGAGACGTTTGAAAAGTTCTTCTTTGTTGCAAGCAGAAATGAGAATATCATCGAAATATGGCACTACCCCCGGAATGTCCTGAAGCAGTCTCTCTAACAGGCATTGAAATAACCCTGGTGCTACTGAAACTCCAAATTGTAATCTAGTACATTTTAAAGCACCACGATGGGTGACAATTGTCTGTGCCTCCGCTGTAAGGTTGTCAACAGGTAGCTGTTGATAGACCTGAGCCATATCAAGTTTTGCAAAAATAGACCCATTTCCCAGTGAATGCAACAGATGCTGGATTATTGGCACTGGGTAAGCATTGGTTTGCAAAGCCTTATTTATAGTACTTTTATAGTCTGCGCAAATCCTGATAGAACCATTGCGTTTCAAAGGTGTCACAATAGGGGACTCCCATTTTGCAAAATCTGTGGTTTCTAGAACCCCTTGGGCTATTAATCTATCCAATTCAGCATCTACTTTAGGTCGTAATGCAAAAGGAACTCTTCTAGGTTTCAACCTGATGGGTGCTATATTGGGGTCCAAGGTAAATGAGATTGGAGTTCCTACATATTGACCTAATTCTTTGCTAAATACTTCCTTAAAATCATTTAATAATGCTTGTAAATCATGATCCTGAATGGAATGTATTCCAGATATTGTAAATCCCAAAAATGTGAACCAGTCTAATCCAAATAGGCTTGGTAGGGTGCCTTCTACTATTGTGAGAGGAAGTAGTCCCTCGAAGTTTTGAAACTGGATATTGAATTTATCTGTGACCATTACTGGAATGGAACGCCCTTGGTAGTCTTTTAAGGACAGTTTGCATGGCTGGAGATGTTTCTTTGTGATAGCAGGAACTAACCTTTTTAACGTGCTCCAGGATACAATGAGCCGGTATCAACTTCCATTGGACACTGCTTTCCTTCTAAGGAAACAGTCACATGAATTTTGTTAGTATCGATCTGGTTAAATTTGTTGGGTGACTTAGAATTGTAAGAAGGCCTAGTAATAGTAAAACATTCTTCTTTTTGTTTTTGTAATCTAACTTGAGGCTGATATTGTGGATTAAAGCTTTTTCCTGATTTGCAAACCCTAGCTATGTGTCCCTTTCTTTGGCATTTTAAACAAATTACGTTTCTAAATCTGCATGTGGATCTAAAATGATTACCACCGCAACTCAGGTAGGTTGTTTGCGGTTGCATAGGTTTGTTATCAGGAATCCAATTCTTTCACTGTGGTGGAGACTATCCTCTGAGGCAATTTACATCTTCATCGGCTTCAGAATTTTTGTCAGAAAAACTGTCATCATAATGCACAGTAGCATTTGGGTTGGATGTAGCAGTGCTATTAGAGCCTTGTATCTCAGCAGCAGAGATAATTAACATTTCTGCCGCTTGAGACTCCTCAACAGCCATTTTAAGGGTTAAATTGCCCTTGGCAAGCAAGCGTCTTTGAAGCCTGAGGTCTCATACACTGCATACTAATTGATCCAGTAATTGATCCTCGAGATCCCAGAACCCACAATGTAGTGCTGCTTTTTGGAGGGCAGCCATGTATGTACTGATAGTCTCTCCCTCAGCCTGTACTCTTCTCCTGAATGCGTGCTGCCTCGCAATTCTAGAAAGTTTAGGCGAATAATGATTACTTAAAAGTAAATCTTGTAAAGATTCTTGTAAATCTTCCCAGGATACCACTTTAACAGTCTGAGGCACCAACAGCGCTGTGGCGGTATCAAAAACCACGGCCCCACAAAAGCTTAGGAAATATGCTTTTTTCCTATGGTTTGAAATCTCAGACAAACCAGCAGCATCTAGGAAACAGTCAAAACAATTAATGTAAGATTCCCAAGTTTCTGACGATGGGTGAAAACACGGAAATGTCGGAGCAGTCGACATCTTGTCGATCCTGAGGTAAAAAAAAACACCATACCTCTGGCTCTTTCTTCCTCAGCTTTCAGGAAGGCATCCCATCCTCATCGCCAATATTATATTTTTTCTAAGAATGAGCTGAGACAGGCATTGAAGAACGAAACAATGTTTATTGTAACAAAGAAACAGGTTACCCTGGTCTGCCGATATGTTGCTGAATCGGTCAGCTGATAGGTAACAGCTGATGCTGTCTGACAGCTCCCTTTTATAGTTCACTGTCAGGCTGCTCAGCCAATCAGAACAAACAAAACTCCCGCTCAAAATGCGGACCAACAATAGAACTTCTGTAGAACACAATACATAGCATTCCATAACATGTCATCTCAGCCATCCTTTCACCATCCTGTTAGATTGCAAGGTCAAATGTGATTTGCTGCACATTTGACCTTGTAATCTTTTCTCTACTTACGGTTTCCAAATGGTCTTCCTTATTTCTTCCATTTATTGTATGCATATTCATTTTTCTTTGGGAACATATTTCAGTTATTCTGCTCCATCTACTTCTCCTAACATTTTAGTTTCTGTAATATGTAAAGATCCAACCCACTAAATAGGCATTCCGAAGCCAACAAGAATTTTTAATTTCTTCTGCAGTTAATGAGTTCTTTTCAATACATGTTGACAATGCTGAAGATGAAAGACATAAAAACAGGGCAGACAGAAGGAGCCATTAAAAAAAGTCTTTCTGTTTAATTAGCATCTTTTTATAAGCTTATTTGATATCACCATTTAGATATTTACCCTCACTTTTAATCTATTACATCTCAGTTGTGACTCAGCCAGGCTGTCAGCTAAACTGAATTACTTTTTCTTGACTGATTTTTTTTTGGGGGGGAGGGGGGAGAAAATCTAAAGTAGGTATGAACATTATTCCTGTTTGAAATTTGGTTGCATAGTAACCAGGCTTAATTAAACTTATTATGTATTACAAAGGAACTCAAATTGCTTCTTATTTAGAAAATGCACATTTTGCAAAACTATTTGTCTGTGCTGGCTCCTGCATCGTGGCTACTCAAAAGCTGAATAATCCTACATGAATGATCACCAAAAAAATTGTCTTTGATTTGCAATTACATCTGTTAGCAGACATATGTGTGTTTGTGTACTGTATTTGTGTACAGACATTTGAAGGCAGTTTATTTAAAGAACATTAATTGTGGCTACTCTCTATACTCTCTACCATCTAGTTTTTATCAATAATAATATCAATAGCTGCAACAATAATAAAAAAATGATTTAGATTTTTTCTCTGTCTCTAAGTTTTATGTTGAAAGAAGTGAGACCTAATTTTAGGGCCTTTTTAATAGTCTGTCATTTAGAAGAGGAAAAGTTGACCTGAAATTAAGGAAGCTATACAATGAATTCCAAAATGGAGAAGACTGAAACAGAGATGGTGGTGGCTGGTTATTAAGTTAACTAACTGACGTAGGAGATTCCTTGTTCTAAGCCTTACCATATGATCAGAGTGGAGACAGCAGAATATATGATCTTCTTAAAAGAATTAGAAAGAATCCAATTAGAAAATTCCCTATTCATCTTTAGTATCAAGTATTACTTGCTCTTCATTATTATGTAGTAACAGCAAACTATACATTGTCCCATTTCTTACTCACTCAGTGCCAATTGGTGACCTTAAGTTTTTTTTTGTTGTTTTTTTTTGTAACATACTGCTAAATGTTGGTGCAGAGTAAAACTACTTCTGTATTTGATGTTGTAATTATAGGAGATATCCAATAGTTTGGAGATGTAGCCCACCCATTTCTAAAATATCAAAGTGGTCTAAAATCAGGGGTGGGATTCTACCAGTTCAGCCCAGTTCAAGCAAACCAGTGGCTCCGAGGATCAGCTGGGAGCAAACTGGTTCCCTCTGACGATCAGCTGTTGGGCCTACCCACCCGCTCCAGCTCTAGTCTGTGCTTTATATCCTGTTTTTCAAGCTCAGCTTATTTGTGTGGCACAAGGGATTGCCGCGCATCAGCTATTTAACACAGAGAGATTGCTAGAGAAGGTCAGTAACAAATGCAAAGCACGCACTCACCGAACCAGTTGTTACACCAGTTGAATCGCACCCCTGTCTAAAATGTAAAAGATTTTACAAGAGCTGCAATCGCGCAGTGGTTTGAATGCAGTACTGCAGGTTACTTCTGCTGCCTGCAATTTGGCAGTTTGAATCCCACCAGGTTCAAGGTTCTATCCTTCCAAGGTGGGTAAAATGAGGACCCAGATTGTTGGGGGCAATAGGCTGACTCTGTAAACCACTTAGAGAGGGATGTAAAAGCACAAGAAGTGGTGTATAAGTCTACGTGCTATTGCTATTTCTCTGCATACGATGGATTAGAGATGCCTCTTTCTAATGTGGCAGTGTCAAACATGGCTGTAAATCTCAGTTTCTTCTTTTCCCCTTAACAATAAGATTATGTTAACTTGACAGAAGGCTCAAGATGATCTTTTTATTTCAGACAAGAATGAGTGTGTTTGGCCCTGTGACAATAACATACATACAAGTAACGATCTTATTTGTGCATATGTGCTGCTGGGTTGAAATTCAAAGCTTGTTCCTCCTGCTTTTCTGGATCAACAGATACTTTGTCCTTCTCTTAGCAACCTTGAAATGAATCTCATCCTTCTTTCCCTAAGTGTGTTCTCCAGCCCAGAAATTGCCAACTTTCATCTCATCAGTTTCATTCCTTACATGGGTAACAGATTCAGTCTGTGATGATGAAGTTTCCTATGGTGTGAAGGCAGATCGCTGATACTAAATACAGAAGGTTGTCCAATAAATAAATATAAATAAATAATGTGTGAAAAATATTCATTGGGTGTGGAGGTCAGGGGAACCAGGTCATTTAGATATACATTTTTTAAAAATCCTTTTTTTTAAATCTAGTTTTGTTTTGTTTTTTAATTCGGCACAATTAAATTATTTCATTTGAAGTATATATGTGATGCAAAAATGGGTGCTTTCGGTCAGTGTACATAAGGTTTTTTTTTTGTGTGTGAATGTGTGTCTGTCTGTCTGTTTGAAAAAGAGAATGTTTTAATGCAGTCAATTTGAAAAAAAAAAAAGGCTGAGTTGTCCCCTTATTTCCTGTGACTTTCAAAATGACATAAATATACTTTCAGAATCATTTTTGTCTCTTCTCATCCTCCTCCTCCTCCTTCACCTTCACCTTCTTCTCTTCTCTTCCTCTTTCTCCTCTTTCTCCTCATTTTGTCCTGAAGGAGCCCACTTCATTCCATTCCAAATAGCTACCTCAACGAATCTTCAGATGATGGATTCAAATTCAGGAAGATGATTTTGTAAGAATTGGTGTTAAAACCCTCTTCTATTCTCCCTCTTTTTTCTACCCTCTTTCCCTTTTGTTTGTTGGACACAACATGAAGAACATCATGGAGGGAGAAACAAAAAATAACAAGATGGTGAGGGTGCAAGAACAGGCTGCTTGGACAAATTGTTGGCCTTTCTTCCCTCTCTTTGAGCCTTTCCCCCAGCCTCATCAGAGTAGAATTGCCAATAGAGCTGCCATTTTGAGATGATGGGAGCAACTAGGAAGGGAGAAGGGCCGGGGCCTGTTTGGGAAGCTCTGCAGCCACCAGCAACAGGGAAGTGTGGCAGACAAAAGGGAGAACCTCCTTTTCCTTCAGAGAAAATGGACCGTCCATTGGGGTGGGGGGGAGGAGAACCAACCATGGAAAGCACAACTTGGAAAGATGCAACTGCTCTATCTTGTGCTCATTAATAGAGGAGAAAAAAGAGGGAGAAATCCCAGAGGGAGGAGATAAGATAGAAGAGGCTCCATAAGAGGAAAATGTTATTACATAATAGCATTTAGTACAGTAGTAGTAGAATATGCTATAGAGAAAAAATAATAGTTGTCATATTAAGAGTAAAGTAACAATAATAATGGAAACAGAGGATGGAAGAAGATGGAGATAATGAAGCACTCGCGTGAGCTTAGAGGGAGATATAAGTAAGCCACCTGGTTCAGGGTCCAAGATACTTTTGTGTCTCTCCTGAATATGGGTGAATTGAGTTTTAAAAAGTTTAAAATAATTGAGCATGGTTTAAAAAAGAAGCAGTGACTATGAGCCTGACCAAGCAATCAAAATCCTGTCCTCTTTTTTTACATTGCACATGTGACGTGTGTTAAGAAAGGCTCATGTTTTCAATTGCAAAATCACACCCACAGTCTTGATTTGTTTTTACTTCCCTGCCATCATCATTGCAAACACCTCTACAAAAGACTTTCTCACTTCCCCACCACTCCACCCAGTTTCACATGGGGAAAAAATGGAGATCTGGGTGGGCTGCACATAACAAGCACTGACCAGAGGCAATTTTCAGTCATCCCATGATGCTAAAGGAAAAACAAGCTAGGGCATTGTCCCTTTCCAAAAATGGGAGAAGAGGGAACAAAGCCACTTTCTTTCACTTGCATTATCCCTCTGCCCCAGGCTTCAAGAGATTTTGGTGATCTTTCTGAAAGGAGAGGAGATTCTTAAACCATGACAATAAGGTTAAAGAGAAGGATCTCCAAACTTAGCAACTTTAAGATTTGTGAACTTAAACTCCCAGAATTCCTTAGACAACCATGCTGGCTGGGGAATTCTGGGAGTTGAAGTCCACAAATCTTAAAGTTGCATTGTTTGGAGACCCCCTGGTTCAGGAGAAAAGGTAGCTGACAAAAAAAAGTTATAAAGATAATAAAGATAAAAAAATGAAGATGTATGAGAGAGAAGATAGAGATAGATAGATAGATAGATAGATAGATAGATAGATAGATAGATAGATAGATAGACAGACAGACAGACAGACAGACAGTGATGACCCAGAGTGTAACACAAATGTAACAAAATCCAAATCGTAAATAAATGTCCTTTAATGCCTCAACTTGGCCCCACTGTTCAATAATACTCAGTTGGAGATAAAACCTACTCAAAAATAGTCTTGAAAAGAAAGCAATACAGTCCAAACTTAATGAGCAGATCGAGGTGAAATAAAAAACCAAACAAACTACAATGATGAAATTTCCACAACAGAACAGGAGAAGTATTTACCAAATTCAAGGAGATAACAAGGCACAGTCTGTTGGAAGGATGCCAACCAAGATAACTTCAAAATAAAACACGCTTTGTTTCCAGCATTTGCCAGTATGCAGGTCCAAACTCTTATTCAGTTCTCACACCTGCAGCCCATGAAGAGGATCAAGGCCCTCTCCTCCCGAGGAGACCACATCTCTCCCTTATCCTCTCCTCCCTGTGTGCCCTAGGATAGATAGGGGATGGGCCTAGGTCCTCCTCTGACTGCTCAGCCAGCCTCTGCCTTTCCCCAGCCTCCTCCACAACCTCTGAAGCCACACTTCCACTCCCTGTCAGCTGTTCCTCCTCTCCCTCAGAGTCAGTCTCCACCAGGGGCATGACAGAGAGAAAGAGAGAGATGATAGATATAAATTAGATGATGGACACAAACTTTTCATAACTTACCACATATAAATCTGATTCAGAAAAGTTGCACACACGTATGCCATCAAAACATGCTCTTGTTTAAAATAGGAAATTATTTTAATATCATCTACAGCCAACGTTCTTCTCAAATGTAAAGTGTAGAGTGCTAACAAAAGAAAAGCTTTATTGAGATGACTCTTTCGTGCCTATATTCAAGAAGTGGGACTTGTGTTAAATTGTGAACTTTCAGTTGCCTAATTGTCTTTATTCTGATGACCCAAATTAGGTGGGAAGAAAAGGTTTGAACAATCTCACCAAATCTGTCAGACCAATCCCAATATGTGTTACAAATCTGCTGTGATAATTACATGAGAACAGTTCTAGATAGGATTCCTGGTTGAGACATTCAGACCATGGTGTTATGGCTTTAGGTTCAAACCAATGAGAGTGTGGCTGTTAACTCAGATGAAATGAATCAGCGAATGCATTAAAGTCTTGACACTTCTTCGAATATAAATAGTGCCAATCCTTTTGGTGTTAACTGCTGGATATAAATAGCACTAAACAAGTAATCTGAATATATTACCCACCATCCTTTCCATGTTCATATTTGATATTCCCAAAGCCATTGTTAATATAGTTGCAAAAATTGTCAGTTGCATTGTGTTACTGGGAGTGTGAACGTGTTAAGGGCATTAACCTTCCAGAAATACTTATGTCCTGAGAAGCCAACATGCAAACGCTTAATTAAACCTACATTTCACAAATTGAGCTCACAAGAAACTGAATCATTTGTTCCATAACACTTAGTTACTAACAGAAATAGAAATTATTTTATTTATGAGCTAATAAGAGACCCAGTGTGATTTGTAGCTACTCTGTGGCCTAAGAATTGGGAAATTCAGGTGTAAATTCTTGCTCAGCCAACATATCCATTGGGTGCCCTTGGGCAAAATCACATTCTCTCCGCTTAACCTCCTAGCAGAGAGGAAAAGCCAGGATATAAATGTAGCAAACTAAATATATAAGTGGCTCAATACATATTTGCTGAATTTCTTATTGTGTAAAATCAGATTAGAAGTGCTCAATTCAAGTCACACATTCAACTCAATTAATTTTCTCTGATATTTGTCTTTAACAAAGTAGAAAGTAATCTTACAAACATCCTTATTAGTAGAAGGAACAGGGATAATTCAGCAACTCTGAAAACCAGGGTTGGCTCCTGTCAAAAACAACTTTCACCAAATCTAGGGATTAAAATGCATTCTGGGATTATATTAGACATCAGTGAATGCCCTAAAACTTCCAATGGGCACTTATTTGCTTCAGAGAACCTTTAGGGAGAAAACAATTTGCAGGAAAGAAATGCTTCATTCCTCTGTGTTTACTGCTTCTTCTCTGAAACAATCACACACACCCCTCCTAAAAACAAGAGTCAGAATGCATGTGGGAAGGGCAAATAAGAGCAGAGGAATTTAGCAGTTTCCCAGTTTGTCTTGACCTAGCCCCAAGCCTCAACTACAATGTTACAGCTGTCTACTATTGGTCCAGATTTCTACCCTCTATAAAGATGCCTACAGTGGTATAATGTCTATAGTCATCCAGGACATGGTTGTCCCAAATGTGTTTTTTTTTTCCTTCAAGAAGCCACTGGACTTTCTTGTTTTTCTTTGAAGACGTTTCGCTTCTCATCCAAGAAGCTTCTTCAGCTGAAGAAGCTTCTTGGATGAGAAGTGAAACATCTTCAAAGAAAAACAAGAAAGTCCAGTGGCCTCTTGAAGAAAAAAAAGGCACCTTTAGGACTATAGTGGTATAGTTTGGTTGTTAAGTTCTATTTACCCACCACCCTTTCCCATCCAACCTCTGTGAAAATATATCTTGAGAACATACCTATTGATTTTTTCTATCTTCCTTCAAAAACTGATGTGTGTTTTATCATAAAGCAGTGAGGAAATATTGAACCTATCATTAAGGCCCGCTTATTTCCCCCCCTCCAAATAACATATGGTAAAGGTAAAGGTTCCCTGTGCACATATGTGCTAGTCATTTCTGGCTCTAGGGGGCAGTGCTCATCTCCGTTACAGAGCCAAAGAGCCAGCACTGTCTGAAGACATCTCCAGGGTTCATGTAGCTGGCATGACTAAACACTGAAGGCGCACGGAACACTGTTGCCTTCCCACCAAAGTGGTCCCTATTTTTCTACTTGCATTTTTACATACTTTTGAACTGCTAGGTTGGCAGAAGCTGGGACAAGTAACAGGAGCTCACTCCGTTACGCAGTACTAGGGATTCGAACCACCAAATTGCCAACCTTTCTGATCGGCAAGTTCAGCGTCTTAGCCACGGAGCCACCGCGTCAAATATCAAAATGCTATTTAATTAAAAGCAACCCAGAATCTGTCGATTTTAGTATAAACCACCTCTGTGTCATTTATTTAGTGTCAAGGCTGGTGGGTGGCCCTAACTCCTCCCCGTTCTTTATCTTCACTGATTGTTACATTCATTTCAAAGAGGTGGGACTTCGATCATGGGCTGTATATTGTATCTTGCCTTTTTTTTTTTTTTGTCCTCTGCTCTCCACTGTCTTGCAGACAATGCTGGTAAAAGAAGACAACTACCTCAGTGCTTCATGTTACCCACCAGTTCCAGTTGATATCCTTGACTTCATGCCTAAATTATACCACAATAATCTACAGCCTGACACAAAAGTAGATATTGTACACAGGGGTGGGCTTCAAAATTTTTAGCAATGGGTTATCTGGATGGGCGTGGCTATGGTGGGCGTGGCCATGTTGGGTGTGGCTTACTGCACCACGGCAGGGGGGGTGTTTTTGCCCTCCCCGGGCTCTGGAGGCTTTCCTTGAACCTCCAAGAGGGCGAAAATGGCCTCCCTGGCCTCTGGAGACTCTCTAGAAGCTGGAAATAGGTCCGTTTCTGGCCTTCCTGGACTTCTGGAGGCCTGTTTTTTGCCCTCCCAAAGCCTCTGCACCTTCCCTATGCTTACCCGCATCCAAAATGGACCAGTCCTGGGAGGCGCGGGGTGGGGTGGGCAGAGCCAGCCAGGAGTGGGATTTGGGGGTTCTCCAAACTGCACAGAATCTTACCTAGGGGCTCTCTCGAACCCCTTCAAACAACCAGCAGCCCACCCCTGATCGTAGACCACACCTAACATTTTATTCTGGCTTTACCCCGGTATTTGGTATTTCCAGAAAATCTGGGAGGACATGGTTGTGGAATGATGTTTTACTCACTGGCCCTTGAGAAGGGAATATTAGTGGGTGACTGTTCAATTATCATTGTATCAATATCTGTAGGTCAGTGTTGAACTGCAAGTAAACAACCAAGCACAGAGAGCACCAAGGAACCCATAATGATCATTGTTCTAGAGAAGACACATAATCATTTCCTATCATAATCCTGGATGGATGAATCAGAATTAGCAATAGCATTTAGACTTATATACCACCCCATAGTGCTTTTCTGCAGTCTCTGGGCAGTTTACAATGTCAGCCAAGTGCCCCAAACAATCTGGGGCAATAGGCTTACATTGGGTCCTCATTTTACCGACCTTGGAAGTATGGAAGGTTAAATTAACCCTGATTAGCCCATTAATTAGCCCATCATAATCAAACTCAAGAACTCATGGATTATCAGGAGCCCCAATCCAATATATGCTATAGCCCATTGTACTGCAGCTGTAGAGGGATCTCATTTTCAGATATAAATATAAAACACCTGATTTTTAATCTTTAGCAGTGCTTAAAACTATGGGAACCCATGGCAGTCCTTTTCTCCATAGCCATTTGAATAAACCTACCATATGTTTAATGACCTGAATTTTGTGTCAAACATTTTCAAATGAGGATATCATAATGAGGTCAGTGAAATAGCAATTTTAGGAAGTGTGAGATCCTGGAAAAAAAAAAAAAAGGTTAAAAGTACACATTCCCCAAAAGGACAACTGTGAGCCTGAGAACATGAATCATTTGCTGGCACCTTCACAGTTGTTATAATTTAATAACCGCCACCTCTGGCAAGATCCTTTCCCCCAACCATCTGTTTTTGAAGAGTTGGTGGAAGTGAGATAATGCATGTAGACCGTCTGGAAACATTTTTTTAACACTTAAATTGCATTTTTGATATCTTGCCAGCAGGTAATATTAAAAGTTTCACCTGAAGGAAGGAAAAATGATCCATTTTTACACTCATATGAAAGTAGTTGTGATCAACAATAAAAAAAAAATTGCTATGACTTAATAAGTTAAGTTAAACAATAGGTCTTTACATTGAAAAAAGTGCCAGCAGTACTGTGCCATTGGCACTTAGAAAGGGTTCGGAATGAGATTTGCTTGTTATAATTCAGTTTTCCTTCAAAAAACCCCAAAAACCCACAGTTTCTGCGTTCAGAATAAATTTACACAAATGTTTTATTTATTCCTCTATCCTATTGTCATTCTGAATGTTCTCACAAATCAGAACATTTTGGCCACTCTCTTCCTTTCCTATAACTCATAGTAAATTATTTGACAGCACTTTCTTCATTCACTAAGAACAGCAGAACTCTGCCAAACATCTAAGCAGAAAATGAAAAAAGTTTCAGTCATAGGGGGGGGGAAAACAACTTTATACGTAAATAGATGACCCATCATCAGAAACTCTTATTTTTCAACATCCCTGTGTTATAAAACTTAGCAGTCACTATATATTTATTCAGAAAATTATGCATGAAGACTAGAATCTTAGTTTCTAAAACAACACAAACAAAAGCTACTACAGCATATTTCCCTCAATATTCCTGTGGCGATAAGAATGTCAGTATTACACTATCTACCAAGAAGAAATTATGTGTTGTTATTTTAAGCCAAGAACTTTTTTTTAACGAGCATGCATGTTACATCTAGAAATGGATTATAAATTCTTCTACAAATACTTCACACAGAAATTGTCGGTTTGGTTGACCTAATCCTTATGAAAAACCCTGTGGCCTACTTTTGAAGTCCTTATTTGTTTCGGTGCACATTTCTTGGTTCAGCTTTAACATTTCAGTTGTTGTTATAAATCAGATTTGACCAATTGGGAGCATTCCAGAAGTATTGATTTCAACTCCCAGAATCCCCAAGTTTAAGGAGTATTGTCAAGAATTCTGGAGATTAAAGACCATGCATAGCTTGGCAGGTTGGTGGTTGTGGTGATGTTTAGATTGGGAAGGCAGCTTTTATATGGACAACCACTAGATGGCAGCAAAAAGCTATAGAAGACAATGTACGCAGCCTAGTGCATTTCTACAGTCTAGATCTGGTAACCCTGAGCTGTAGATCAAATCAGTATAAAATGTGACTCCAGACCCCAAGCAAAGTATTGTAGTAGCTCTAGTATTGGTTTTTCATCCCTCTGCAGAAAACCCTGGGATTGATCATACTGCCAACAGGCCACAATAAATATCTGGTGAACAGCTTTCTAAGTTATACATAACACACTATTTCTCAGTTCTTGGCTCCATTTTTCTCAGGTCTGTCGCCATGCCTCATCCTTAGCCCAGCATTAAGTCCTACCTTGGCCATTCCAAGCTTAATCTTGCAATAAGTAACTGTAGATCCCAGAAGAATTGCTAGTGATTCTGTATCTATGGCAGAAGGAGGGTTTGTCTCTGCTGATGCTTTATTGCAGGCTTGTCAAACTTGTGGTGTCACAAGTATTGGGACTTTTTCCCCTTCACTAAACTGGGCAGGGGCGGGGCCAGCATGTCATGCATCTGGCCCGGGGGCTGCAAGTTTGACACCCCTGCTATATTGGGTTATCTATCACCCCTCCCATCTTCTTCAGACTAAATTTAGCAGGCAGTTGGTAAGCCATCATTGTCACATCCTCACTGCCTTCGAGAGATGCTAAAGCAAGGGTCTTCAAACTTGGCAAATTTAAGAATTCCTGAGCTAACATGACTGGAGGAGGAATTTTGGGAGTTGAAGTGCACGAGTCTTAAAGCTGTCAAGTTTGAAGACCCCTGTACTAAAGGAACACCAAAATGGCAAGCGACACAGTTTTGCCCACTTCATATTAAAAAGTAGACAGTATA